>NC_082731.1:40909087-41256587 GCF_030144855.1 Hypanus sabinus | reverse complement strand
GAGAGCAAAGATATGCTTTTTTTTACACTCATAGGGTGGGCATAATTCAAAAGAACCCTTTGTGTCGGTCCTTTCTTGTGTTAACGTGGCAGTGTGTTCCACTGGGCCAGCGGATTCACAGTTGGCTCAGAGGTGGTACTTGGCGGGTGTGGTGCTTGGTAACGTATGCAACAGAGGTCGAGCGCTCACACACTGAAGACAGGCGTGTCAGCGGAGCATCTATGAGTTGCTGAGCCGTTGAGTTGGCAACACAAGGAGGAGATTTCACTCCATCAGGTTCAAATCCATTGGCCCCGTTTTCCCTTATCCCTCCCCCTGGCCTTCTCCCCAACCCTGCAAGTTATTCTCTCTTCAGCCACTATCCAACCTGTTATATTTTAAATTTATTTAGAGATACAGCTTGGTGTATCAAAGTCACTCCTCAAATTTTTACAGATATACCGTGGAGAGCATTCTAACTGGCTACAACACCGTCTGGTGTGGGGGTGATGGAGGGGTGGGGGGGGGGGTGCACAGCTACTGGATCGAAGCAAGCTTCAGAGAGTTGTAAATTCAGTCAGCTCCATCATGGACACTAGCCTCCGTAATACACAGGATACCTTCCAGGAGCGATGTCTCAGAAAGGCAGCATCCATCATTAAGGACCCCTATGACAGAGGCCATGCCTTGTTCTCGTTGCTACCTCCAGGTTGGAGGTACAGAAGCCTGAAGGCACACACTCAGTGATTCAGGAACAGCTTCTTCCCCTCTGCCATCATATTTCTGAATGACACTGAACCTATGAACACTACCTCACTACTTTTTTATTTCTATTTTTGCACTACTTATTTAATTTAACTATTATATATATATATACTTACTGTTATTCACAGTTTCTTTCTCTATCACATCAATCTGCTGCCGCAACATTAACAAATATCAAGACAAATGCCGGTGATATTAAACCTGATTCTGACACTGGTTGGGTGGAAATATGTCTCTACCAAAGGTGCTCCTACCCTTCGCTAGCCTGCGGGTCACCCTGGGGCAAGGTGTAGCACCTGCTCAGCCCCTGATCAGGGTCACGTGAAGCCATGGGACGAGCTGGTGGATGGTCGTATGAGCAGCCGGTGCAGATCACAAGTCCTGGTTATGCGACCACTGACACCAGGCAGACAATCTCTGAAGAGTATTGATAATGGCTGGGGTCACCCGTCTTGTAAAGACACTGCCCAGAGGAAGGCAATGGCAAACCATTTCTGTGGAAAAATTTGCCAAGAACAACCGTGGTCGTGGAAAGACCATGATCGCCCATGTCATAGATAAGGCACCTGATGATGATGTCATATGACTCGGCACATAGCGAACGAATGAGAGGAGATTAATGCCCAACAAGTTCACGACCCCAGTTACACCCATGTGACCAATTAACCGACTAACCTGTGTGTCATTGAGATGCAGAAAGAGCCTGGAGTGTTCAGAGAACACCCACATGGTCATGGTGAGGACGTAGAAACTCCTTACAGACAGGCGTGAGAATTGAACTCTTGTCGCGGGAACTGCAATAGTGTTATGCTACAATGCCACGCTTTCTGAAAGCTCCAACTGGCTTTGTTCTCCCCAGTTCCTCTTTCGTCAAGTGAAGTCTCTGCCCCTGGATGGGGACATATTTTCCCAACCAAACCAGCCCAACTGTGTCTGCTTCACCTTCATTTTGGGAAGGACTGGCCCCCGCGTCTTTCATCAAAATCTGCAGCTGGAATCAGAAGTTCTCAAGATTTGTTTTGGAGCTACAGCTTCACACTTGTGAAAGTTGAATGCTCCAGGACAAACCCTGACCACTGTGGCCCGTGGGAGGGTGTCCAACTTCAGGCTCCGATATAAGATCATAAAACCATAAAACCATATAGGAGCAGAAGTAGGCCATGCGGCCCATCAAGTTTGCACTGCCATTCAATCATGGGCTGATCCAATTCTTCCAGTCATCCCCACTCCCCTGCCTTGTCCCCATACCCTTTGATGCCCTGGCTAATCAAGAACCTATCTATCTCTGCCTTAAATGCACCCAATGACTTGGCTTCCACAGCCAATCGTGGCAACAAATTCCACAGATTTACCACCCTCTGACTAAAGTAATTTCTCTGCATCTCTGTTCTAAATGGACGTCCTTCAATCCTGAAGTTGTGCCCTTTTGCCCTGGACTCCCTTACCATGGGAAATAACTTTGCCATATCTAATCTGTTCAGGCCTTTTAACATTTGGAATGTTTCTTTGAGATCCACCCTCATTCTCCTGAACTCCAGGGAATACAGCCCAAGAACTGCCAGACGTTCTTCATATGGTAACCCTTTCATTCCTGGAAATATTCTCGTGAATCTTCTCTGAACCCTCTCCAATGTCAGTATATCCTTTCTAAAATAAGGAGCCCAAAACTGTACCCAGTACTCCAAGTGTGGTCTCACGAGTGCCTTACAGAGCCTCAACATCACATCCCTGCTCTTATACTCTATACATCTAGAAATGAATGCCTAATATTGCATTCACCTTCTTCACCACTGACTCAACCTGGAGGTTAACCTTTAGGGTATCCTGCACAAGGACTCCCAAGTCCCTTTGCATCTCTGCATTTTGAATTCTCTCCCCATCTAAATAATAGTCTGCCCGTTTATTCCTTCCACCAATGTGTATGACCCTACACTTTCCAACATTGGATTTCATTTGCCTCTTCTTTGCCCATTCCCCTAAACTATCTAAGTCTCTCTGTTTCCTCAACGCTACCCGCTCCTCCACCTATCTTTGTATCATCGGCAAAATTAGCCACAGATTCATTAATCCAAATCATTGACATACATGGTAAAAAGCAGCAGTCCCAACACTGACCCCTGTGGAACTCCAACGGCAGCCAGCCAGAATAGGATCCCTTTATTCCCACTCTCTGTTGTCTGCCAATCAGCCAATGCTCCACCCACACTAGTAACTTCCCTGTAATTCCATGGGCTCTTATCTTGCTAAGCAGCCTCATGTGCGGCACCTTGTCAAAGGCCTTCTGAAGACCCAAGTACACTACTGTATCTCCTTTGTCTACTCTGCTTGTAATTTCCTCAAAAAATTGCAGTAGGTTAGTCAGGCAGATTTTTCCTTTCAGGAAACCATGCCGGCTTTGGCCTATCTTGTCACGTGCCTCCAGGTACTCCGTAATCTCATCCCTAACAATCGATTCCAACAACTTCCCAACCACTGATGTCAGGTCTATAGTTTCCTTTCTGCTGCCTCCCACCCTTCTTAGACAGCGGAGTAACATTTGCAATTTTCCAGTCATCCAGTACAATGCCAGAATCTATCGATTCTTGAAAGATCATCATTAACGCCTCCGCAATCTCTCCAGCTTCAGAACCCGAGGGTGCATTCCATCAGGTCCAGGAGATTTATCCACCCTCAGACCATTAAGCTTCCTGAGCACCTTCTCACTTGTAATTTTCACTGCACATACTTCACTTCCCTGCCATTTGGCCCCTCCAGTCTGTTCCACCATTTCAGCATAGCGAACCCAATTTTCCTCTCAGCCCCAATCTCCTGCCGTCTCTCTGTACCCTTTTGTTCCCTGACCAATCAAGAATCTATCAACCTCTGCCTTAAATATGCATTAAGACCTGGCCTCCACAGCTGCCTGTGGCAAAGAATTTCACAGATTCACCACTCTCTGGATAAAGAAATTCCTCCTCATCTCTAAGTGGACCTCCCTGTATTCTGAGGTTGTGTCCTCTAGTCTTAGATTCCCTCACCGTAGGAAATATTCTCTCCACTTCCACTCTATCAAGGCCTCTCACCATTCAAAAGGTTTCATTTAGGTCATCCCTCATTCTTCTGAACTCTAGTGAGTAGAGGCCCAGAGCCATCAAACATTCTTCATAAGACAAACCCTTCAATTATAGAGCTTGTAACCATGTAACAATTACACACGGAAACAGGCCATCTCGGCCCTTCTAGTCCGTGCCGATTGCTTACTCTCACCTAGTCCCACCAACCTGCACTCGGCCCATAACCCTCCATTCCTTTCCTGTCCATATACCTATCCAATTTTTTAAAAAATGACAAAATCGAACCTGTCTCTACCACTTCCACTGGAAGCTCGTTCCACACAGCTACCACTCTCTGAGTAAAGAAGTTTCCCCTCATGTTACCTTTAAACTTTTGCCCCCTAACTCTCAACTCATGTCCTCTTGTTTGAATCTCCCCTACTCTCAATGGAAAAAGCCTATCCACGTCAACTCTATCTATCCCCCTCATAATTTTAAATACCTCTATCAAGTCCCCCCTCAACCTTCTACGCTCCAAAGAATAAAGACCTAATTTGTTCAACCTTTCACTGTAACTTAGGTGCTGAAACCCAGGTAACATTCTGGTAAATCTCCTCTGTACTCTATTTTGTTGACATCTTTCCTATAATTCGGTGACCAGAACTGTACACAATACTCCAAATTTGGCCTCACCAATGCCTTGTACAATTTAACATTACATCCCAACTCCTATACTCAATACTTTGATTTATAAAGGCTTGTAGCATTTATTTCTGTTCATTTGGCCTACGTAAGCATTTAGCTGGCATGCATACTTTCCCCGTTATGGGCATGGGCAGGAGGCAGGGAAAGGGATTGTGGGTAAGAAAATGGCAGCCATTGTGCACTGAATGTGAATGGAGAAAGAAAATAATTATCTTTGTTGTTCGAACATCAACACTGGATTTTGAACTCAAAAGAGCTGTGAGGTGATGTTGGTGGTTAAAGGAGGAGAGAGAGAGGTAGCGAGAATGTCAGAGCAGTTCAAGAGCTTGGATTGCAGGAAGCTGAAGTTGCCGAAGATCGAGCCTGACCTCGAGTGGCACCGAGTCCTTAGGGGTTTCTGCACCATGTGTCTACAGAGGCTCGTCCCTCCCTACCATCTGTAGTTTCTCAGGAAGGCACATCCATCATCAAAGATGTCCACCGTCTGGGCTATGCCATCTTTAGAAGCTGTTATCAGGCAGGAGGTACAGGCCAATACACACAATTGTACAGGCCAATACAATACACATTTTGGGCCAAGACCCTTCATCAGGACTGAGAAGGTGCCAGAATAAAAAAAGGGAAGGAAAGGAGGAGGGGACCCGGGGGAGGTGAGAAGAAGTAAAATGTCAGAGTAAGGAAAAGAGGAACAGGGGAGAGAGAGAGAATTTTTTTTTACCGGAAGGAGGAACTGATTTTCAAGCCGTCAGATTGGGGTTTACCTGGATAGAATATAAGGTGTTGCACCTTCACCCTGAGGGTGGCCTCACCTCAGCACAAGAGGAGACAATGGTATTGAGTCTGAGGTACCACACATCTACCCCTCCACTGTCATGATGAGGCTACGATCAGGGTGGAGGGACTACACTTAATATTCCGTCTGGGTAGTCGCCAACCTGATGGCATAAGCATTGATTTCTCAAACTTCCAGTAATGGCCCCCCCCACCATTCCCCCATTCCTGTTTCTCTCTCTCACCTCATCTCCCCACCTGCCCAACACCTCCCTCTGGTGCTCCTCCCCCTTCCCTTTCTTCCATGGCCTTCTGTCCTCTCCTCTCAGATTCCCCCTTCTCCAGCCCTTTATCTCTTCCACCAGTCAACTTCCCAGCTCTTCACTTCACCCATCCCTCTCTCCTGGTTTCACCAATCACCTACTTCCTCCCCTCCCCCGCCTTCTTACTCCGACCTCCTCTTTTTTCACCAGTCCTGGCGAAGGGTCTCGGCCCGAAACGTCGACTGTCTACTCTTTTCCTGAGGCGCTGCCTGACCTGTTGAGTTCCTCCAGCATTTTGTGTGTGTTACTTTGGATTTCCAGCATCTGCAGATTTTCTCCTGTTTGTGATTTCCCTAGTATCATTGGATTCTTGATCCATTTGGCGTAACGCTATTCACTACCTCAGTAACGCAACAGGATGAGAACTTTGCAGTGGAATGGACTGGATTTTTTTCTGTGCCATTTGTTTTTCCTTGCATAACTGATGTGGTTAATTGATTGTGAATGTTTGTTGCTCTGTGCCAGTGATGCCTCTGCAAGTTTTCCATCACTCCATGCATACATGCACTTGTGCACATGGCAACAAGCGATTTTGACTTTGACAATACCAATAGCTGAGGATGAAGAATTTTTATTTGTCGTGCGAATTCTCTAAGCCCTGGGCCTTTGCAGTTCAAAGTGAATCAGAGAGGGTTGGCCTCGGGGTGTGTAACTTTGGACTGACGGACATGACGGTGGCTGTCACGGGGGAACCTGGTCCCCTCCCTCTCCAAGCGTACAGTAGATTACCTCCGTTCAGTGCCGCAGGGGCGGGTCTATAAATGTCGGCCAGGCTCAAACTAATTCCCGATGGCCCATAGAGACAAGCCAGAGATGGACATCCCATTGGACAGCACCCTGCTGGTCATTTCAGAGGGACCGTTCGCTGGAGTCACAATTACTAAATTGTTTCCTTATTTAGATAGTCATTCATCTGTCTGTCTCTCTATCTATCTGTCTGTCTGTCTGTCTATCTATCTATCTATCTATCTATCTGTCTGTCTGTCTGTCTGTCTGCCTGCCTGTCTGTCTGTCTGTCTGTCTATCTATCTATCTATCTATCTATCTATCTATCTATCTATCTATCTATCTATCTATTTGTCTGTCTGTCTGTCTGTCTGCCTGTCTGTCTATCTACCTATCTATCTGTCTGTCTGTCTATCTGTCTATTTACGCCTGTCTGTCTGTCTATCTATCTATCTATCTGTCTGTCTGTCTATCTATCTATCTATCTATCTGTTTGTCTATCTGTATGTATATCTATCTTGTCTGTCTTCCTGTCTATCTGTCTGTCTGTCTGTCTATCTGTATGTATATCTATCTGTCTGTCTGTCTTCCTGTCTCTCTGTCTGTCTGTCTATCTGTATGTCTATCCATCTGTCTATTTATTGAGAAACAGCAGTGAGTAGGCCCTTCTGGCCTTTTGAGCCAGCAACCCCTGATCTAACCCCAGTCTAATCATGGGACAATTCACAACGACCAATTATCCTACCAGCTGGTTCACCTTTGGACCATGGGAGGAAACCGGAGGAAACCCACGCGGTCATGGGGAGAACATGCAGGCAGCGACTGTTTGTACCGTAAAGCATTGTGCTAACCACCATGCCCAAGGAACGGAAGAGATTTTGCACAGTAGCTCAGTACTTAATTCTGTGACTCACAGCTCCAGTGAGCAGGGTTCAATCCTGGCCTCTGGCACAATCTGTGCGGGGGCTGCACCTTCTCCCTGTGACCGCATGGGTTCGGCAAGATACTCCGACTTTCCAACTTCCTTCCACGTCCCCCAGGAGGGTCAATTGGCTGCCTCCAATCACCCGTTTGTGTAGGTAAGTGGCAGAAAGAATCGAGAGAGAGAGAGAGAGAGAGAGAGAGAGAGAGAGAGAGAGAGAGAGAGAGAGGGAGAGAGAGAGAGGGAGAGAGAGAATGAGAGAGAGAGTGTGAGAGAGAGAGGGAGAGAGGGAGAGAGGGAGAGAGAGAGAGAGAGAGAGAGAGAGAGAGAGAGAGGGAGAGAGAATGAGAGAGAGGGAGAGAGAGAGAGGGAGAGGGAGAGAGAGAGGGAGAGTGAGAGAGAGAGGGAGAGAGAGTGAGAAAGAGGGATGGGGAGAAAGAAAGACAGGGAGGCAAAGAAGTTTGCAGGATAGAAAGAACAGGAAAAGGACTGATGTCCTCTTTGGAGCTGGCGCGTACTGATGGGTGAGTGGCCTTCGGCATGCGATTAGAATAACTTACATTCCCACAGGCTCTTGCTGAGGAATGCTTGAAGTCTGGACGATGCTGCAATGTGGAAAACATGGCAGCTAGTTGGTGCACAGCAAGATCCCACAGCCAGCCCCAAACCCATCTCTTTATTTTGCTGTGGATGATATTGTTCACGATACCATGGAGACGGCTCCTGCTGCTCTTCAACTGCACCACCAATGGGAGGTTGTAACTTCCAAGAGCAGACGGGGGGATCATTTTTGACATCCAACCTGCAACAGTGAGGCACTCCCTCACGTACAGCCCGTTAGGCCGCTGACGTTTAGGGCACCATCTCACCATCTGGTGCTCAGGGCTTCCTACATCGTGTCAGTACTTTCCTCTTGGTTTTCACTCCTGTCAGTCAGGAATACCGTCAAAACTCTGATGCAGAAGGATTCCTCATTGCCATTTCTGTAATAATTTTGTTTTACTATTCGGGGTTGTTGACCCTGAGCTGAACCCTCGAACCTGGGGGACGGGTTAGTCTGGCCTTTACCCTTTGACTTGTTTGACATGGGTGACCCTACCAAGAGCCAAGGCAGTAAAGCCCCGACTCCATTCAACGTAGCTCTCTGCATCACTGAGGCACGTAAGCCTCCAACCCCTACGACAAGATGGTGGTGCACTCCCTCTGTCAGGGAGTGAAAGGTTATGGGGTGAAGGCAGGAGAATGGGGGGAGGGGAGGAATGACAGGGATATTTGGGCAGAACAGCCACAATGGGCCAAATGGCCTAATTCTGCTCCTATGCCTTATGGTCTTAATGCTCCTGAACCTCTCCTGGGTCCAGAGCAGTGGGGGTGCTTGAACCCTTGACCTTCTGACCTGAGGAGCGGGGCGACCTCACCACTGAGCAGGGTGGGAAGTGAATCTGGGTCACTAGTTACCAGCAGGACTCTGGTGAAAAGAGGCACTCGGAGCCAGAGTACGAAATTTCTGCACCAACAGAGAGAAAATTGCGACCTTGTCAAGCTTCAGTTTATTCATGACTTAATTTCCCAAAATAGCAACATATTTTTCTTTGACAGATTAAATGCCTTTCTCTCCTTTCCTCTGCTGGCAATGCTGCAATGTTTTACTGTGAGTGGGCCAACATAAACAGCTCAAGAAACAGAAAGATTTTCATGTACCTCAGCTCTGGGCTCTGGCCTTCTGATGGCGGTCAGACCACCGTTAATGGGCGATATCCCAACACAGAGCCAAGCCTCCAAGCGGTTTTGAGGTGAAGTGGACCGCGTTTTGGAGAGCTGGTGTGATAAAGTTCCTCACCTGCCGGGTGGGTCTCTCTCAGAACCTCATCAACTCCATCTTAAATTGTTCTGTCGTTTCTCTTCGAAAGAGAGAGAGACGGGGGGGATCTGGCAGAGAGGGAGGGGCATCTCACTTGATCAGAGACCTGATGAAGGATTTCAGCCCGAAACACTGACTCTTGACTCTCTTTCGTCGATGCTGCCAAGCCTGCTGAGTTCCTTCGGCATTTGTATGTTTATTATCTATGGAGATGCAGAGTGGAATAGGCCTTCCCAGCTCTTCGAGCTCCACTGCCCAGTAATCCCTCGATTTAACCCAGCCTAACCGCGGAACAATTTACAATTAACTTACCAACCTTTACATCCTTGGACTGTGGGAGGAAACTGGAGCACCCGGAGGAAACCCACTTAGTCACGGGCAGCGGCTGAAATTGAACCCAGCTCGCTCAACCTCTCCTCTGCACCCTCTCTAATCCAGGCAGCATCCTGGTGAATCTCCTCTGCACCCTCTCTAATCCAGGCAGCATCCTGGTCAATCTCCTCTGCACCCTCTCTAATCCATGCAGCACCCTGGTGAATCTCCTCTGCACCCTCTCTAATCCAGGCAGCATCCTGGTGAATCTCCTCTGCACCCTCTCTAATCCAGGCAGCATCCTGGTGAATCTCCTCTGCACCCTCTCTAATCCAGGCAGCATCCTGGTGAATCTCCTCTGCACCCTCTCTAATCCAGGCAGCATCCTGGTGAATCTCCTCTGCCCCCTCTCTAATCCAGGCAGCATCCTGGTGAATCTCCTCTGCCCCCTCTCTAATCCAGGCAGCATCCTGGTGAATCTCCTCTGCCCCCTCTCTAATCCAGGCAGCATCCTGGTCAATCTCCTCTGCACCCTCTCTAATCCAGGCAGCATCCTGGTGAATCTCCTCTGCACCCTCTCTAATCCAGGCAGCATCCTGGTGAATCTCCTCTGCCCCCTCTCTAATCCAGGCAGCATCCTGGTGAATCTCCTCTGCACCCTCTCTAATCCAGGCAGCATCCTGGTGAATCTCCTCTGCACCCTCTCTAATCCAGGCAGCATCCTGGTCAATCTCCTCTGCACCCTCTCTAATCCATGCAGCACCCTGGTGAATCTCCTCTGCACCCTCTCTAATCCAGGCAGCATCCTGGTGAATCTCCTCTGCACCCTCTCTAATCCAGGCAGCATCCTGGTGAATCTCCTCTGCACCCTCTCTAATCCAGGCAGCATCCTGGTGAATCTCCTCTGCACCCTCTCTAATCCAGGCAGCATCCTGGTAAATCTCCTCTGCACCCTCTCTAATCCAGGCAGCATCCTGGTGAATCTCCTCTGCCCCCTCTCTAATCCAGGCAGCATCCTGGTCAATCTCCTCTGCACCCTCTCTAATCCAGGCAGCATCCTGGTGAATCTCCTCTGCACCCTTTCTAATCCAGGCAGCATCCTGGTGAATCTCCTCTGCCCCCTCTCTAATCCAGGCAGCATCCTGGTGAATCTCCTCTGCACCCTCTCTAATCCAGACAGCATCCTGGTGAATCTCCTCTGCACCCTCTCTAATCCAGACAGCAACCTGGTGAATCTCCTCTGCACCCTCTCTAATCCAGGCAGCGTCCTGGTGAATCTCCTCTGCACCCTCTCGAATCCAGGCAGCATCCTGGTCAATCTCCTCTGCACCCTCTCTAATCCAGGCAGCATCCTGGTGAATCTCCTCTGCACCCTCTCTAATCCAGGCAGCATCCTGGTGAATCTCCTCTGCCCCCTCTCTAATCCAGACAGCATCCTGGTGAATCTCCTCTGCACCCTCTCTAATCCAGGCAGCATCCTGGTGAATCTCCTCTGCACCCTCTCTAATCCAGACAGCAACCTGGTGAATCTCCTCTGCACCCTCTCTAATCCAGACAGCATCCTGGTGAATCTCCTCTGCACCCTCTCTAATCCAGGCAGCGTCCTGGTGAATCTCCTCTGCACCCTCTCGAATCCAGGCAGCATCCTGGTGAATCTCCTCTGCACCCTCGCTAATCCAGGCAGCATCCTGGTGAATCTCCTCTGCACCCTCGCTAATCCAGGCAGCATCCTGGTGAATCTCCTCTGCACCCTCTCTAATCCAGGCAGCATCCTGGTGAATCTCCTCTGCACCCTATCTAATCCAGGCAGAATCCTGGTGAATCTCCTCTGCACCCTCGCTAATCCAGGCAGCATCCTGGTGAATCTCCTCTGCACCCTATCTAATCCAGGCAGCGTCCTGAGCTAACCACTGCTCTACCATGCCATTGTGTGGAGTTCTAGTCTCACTCAAACTGAGGGGATAAAGCCTACATGTATTCACCTTTAGCCTCCTCACTCTTCGTTTAAATATCTGACCTCCTGTCATAAACGTCCCTATCAAGGGGGAAAAGGCACCCGTCAGACTCCTCTACCACTGGGAAAGCAATCTCGCCTTCCTTCTAACTGAACTGCTCCAATCCAGGCAAAGTCCTTGTGAATCCTCTCTGCACCCTCTGCAGTGTCTCTCCTGCTTTTTGTTCCATCTCATGCAGAAATTTTTGGCTGTGGTTTGCATTGTCATTCAAATTGCATGTGAAACATCCCAGTGGACAAGGTTGAAAAAAGAACAAACAGGGACTTTTCTCTCTGGAGCTTCGGAGAAGTGAGAGTTGACTTGATAGAGTTGTACATTATAGATCTATCTAACTGTGTCATCACAGCCTGGTACAGAAACGCCAGTGCCCTTGAATGGAAAATCCTACAAAAAATAGTGGATAATACCCCACCAGTGAGCACACCTACATGAAACGCTGTCGTAGGAAAGCAGCATCCATCATTGGGGACCCCCCCACCACCCAGGCCGTACTCTCTTCTCGCTGCTGCCATCAGATAGAAAGTACAGGAGCCTCAGGACTTACACCACCAGGGTCAGGAACAGTTACCATCCCCTCAACTATCAGGATCTTGTTGAACCTCATGTTGAGTTCTTTGTGACTTATATTGTTGTTCATATTCCATATAAAACTTCCCAGCGAGCCAGGTAAAAAATCAACGTCTTTTCTCCTTGGAGTTCAGGAGGAAGAGCGGTGACTTGACAGAGGTGTGAAAGATAGATCTATCTAACTGGGTCTTACAGAGCCTGGTATTGAAACACCTACGGCCTTGAATGTAAAATCCTACAAAAAGTAGCGGTGATAGAGGGGTACTAGATAGATCGGCAGAAGCAGTCCTTGAGCCTGGTCTCGGGCTTCTGGATCTTTTGCCCGATGGTGGGTGGGGAAGGGAGAGGAGAGAATGACTGGGATGGGAGGGGCCACTGATTTTGCCGGCTGCTTTACCGAGGCGGTGAGAAGTAAGGACAGAGTCGATGGCGGTGGAGGCTGCTTCCTGTGGTGTGACCACACGCTCTGCAGCCGTGTGCGGAGCAGTTGCCGGAGCAAGACGAGATACCTGGGGGTTTTTTCCGCCACCCTTTTTGGGGTCAAAATCTGAATCAGAATCAGGTTTAAAATAAGCTCCAGCAGATGTTATGAACCCTGTTGTCATGCGGCAGAAGTACGTTGCAATACATATCATAAAAACTGTATCTATAATAAAAGTTAAATTAAATAAGTACTGCAAATGGAGAGAAAAAAGTGGTGAGGTGGTGCTCATGGCTTCAATGTCCATTCAGAAATCAGATGGCTCCCCACTTGGGGTACTGTGCTCGGTTCTGGTTGCCTTGCTGCGGGGGTGGGGGGGGGCTGCAGAGGAGATTTACAAGGGTGTTGCCTGGATTGGGGAGCAATTCTCCTTGGAGCGAAGGAGGATGAGAGGTGACTTGATGGAGGTGTATAAGATGATGAGAGACATTGACTGTGTGGATAGTCAGAGGCGTTTCCCCAGGGCTGAAGTGGCTGGCACGAGGGGGCAGAGTTTTAAGGTGCTGGGGAGTAGGTACAGAGGAGATGTCAGGGGTAAGTTTTTTACTCAGAGAGTGGTGAGTGCGTGGAATGGGCTGCCGGCGGTGGTGGAGGCGGAAACAACAGGGTCTTTTAAGAGACTCCTGGATGGATACATGGAGCTTAGAAAAATAGAGGGCTATGGGTAAAGGCTGATTTATACTTGTGTGTACGGGCTACACCATTGCCCTGATTTTCACTTCTGCGTCGCTCTATGACGTAGCGAGCACGTGTTGGTGTGCGCCAAAATACTAGTTGGCGGTGGGGTTTCTATGCCACTGTGTTGAGTTTCTTCGTGAAAGACATGGACGAGGAAATGCATTTCAAACATTTTCGCGTGCCGGCAGGTAGATTTGACGATTTGGTTAATCTATCTCGCATCGGTGTACAGACATGGCGGAGAAGAAGCAACCAGAAATGTGATGCTACCAAGCGGACCAATCACAGCTGTTGCCGTCTGCGTCGCCGTGACGTATGAGTTACTTTTTTGGGGAGGTGCACGTCACCCTATAGCATGGGATACGTACCTACGGCATAGATGCAACACACAAATATAAATCAGCCTTAAGCCTATGCAGTTCTACGGTAGGGACATGTTCAGCACAGCTTTGTGGGCCAAAGGGCCTGTATTGTGCTGTAGGCTTTCTCAGTGCTCCAGGTTTCTCTCACACATCGAGTCAGCAGGAAGTCTTACCTGAAACCATGGAGACGAGGCTGGTGTCCTTGATATATTGAGCCACATGCTTAACACTCAGCAGTTTCTTGTGTTCATGGGCAGAGCAGTTGTGACATGTAAAAACTCATCTGGTTAACTAGTGTATGTCAAGGAAGGCTAGGTGCTGTCCTTGCCTTGTTGGGCCTAGGCCCACGTAAAGTACGGTGCTTTTCAATTGCCCTTTGAAATGACCTGCTAAGCCAATTAGCTGTAAGTGGCTTTACCGGTATTTTCTTAAAGGCCGTTAGGGATGAGCAGTAAGCGCTGATTGCGCCTGTGATGAGCAGTTCTTGAAAAGTTAACAGATAAAAAGAAATCCAAGTTTCACTCTATTTCAACTCCCTGAACAGTTAACCTTGTCAGTCATCGGCCCCGATCAGTGGCTTTGACTCTGATCCCAGCTTTCTCCGTGAGTTAGAATGGGTGGGAGAGGAGGCAGGGCCTGCTGACTGAAAACCAAGATTTTATTTTAAGAAGCACCCCAAAGTCAGTTGAAACTGAAATACACCAAATCTTTCAGCATCGCAAAGAAATAATAATAGGCTTCCTGACAAATTGGCATAAAGACAGACAAGATTGATGAGCTTGACTTGTGACCCTGATTCTTAGTCAGGCCTTGGCCTATCCTCGGGCCTGCTGGTGATGGTCATGTGACATGCCGTGTCCATAGTGATTTAATTCGACTGGATGGAGACAAGACTGTCTGGAGCAGACAAATTGAAATCACAGAAACCAGCAGCTGCATGAAAGCTGTGCCGAAAATTGGTTTCCCTTTACTAATTAGTAAGGATACGTTTTGAATTTTGACCCCCCAACACAATACATGCAACAGGGAGAGACAGATGGCCCTGAAGGCCCGGCAGTTGGTTCTTTTTCTTTTGTTTTCTCTCGCTAAGCTCGCTATCTAGCATATCCACCCCCACCCTCCATCTTTAATTCGCTCCTGTCCTGAGGGTCGACGGTTAGATGTTCCATGAGCACAGAGCGGACACAGTCTCCATGCCTGTGAGCTGGGCGGTGAACCGTTTGACTAGGAGATAAGTCACGTAGCTCTCTGGGGTGGCATGTCAGCGTAGTACAGGAGGCGCCGGCAACACTTTACAGTACAGGAGACCCGGGTTCAATTCCCACCGCCTGTAAGGAGTTTGTACATTCTCCCCGTGACTGTGTGGGTTTCCTCTGGGTGCTCTGGTTTCCAAAGACATGGGGGTTGGTAGGTTAATTGATCATTGTAAATTGCCCTATGATTAGACCATAAGAACATAAGACATGGGAGCAGAATTAGGCCATCGAGTCTACTCCGCCATTCAATCATGGCTGATCCTTTTTTCTATCTCCTCCTCAACTCCAGTTCCCAGCCTTCTCCCTGTAACCTTCGATGCCATGTCCAATCAAGAACCTACCAATGTCTGCCTTAAGTACACCCAACGACCCGGCCTCCACAGCTGCAACTTCCACAGATTTGGTCTCTGATGGTTTGCCCAGAGATCGGTAGGGTGCAACTGATTTTTTTACAGGTCCCCTGCCCTCAGTCAACATAGAATAATTAACTTTGTTAACTTTGTGCTGGTGCTCTGATAAAAGAGCAGGATACCCCCCACCCCCGGTAGTCTCCTGATCAATGGACCCCTTAAGAATAAGGGGTAGGCCATTTAGAATGTTCAGGAAAAACTTTTTCACCCAGAAAGTTGTGGATCTATGGAATGCTCTGCCTCAGAAGGCAGTGGAGGCCAAGTCTCTGGATGCTTTCAAGAAAGAGTTAGATAGAGCTCTTAAAGATAGTGGAGTCAAGGGATACGGGGAGAAGGCAGGAACGGGATACTGATTGTGGATGATCAGCCATGATCACAGTGAATGGCAGTGCTGGCTCGAAGGGCCGAATGGCCTACTCCTGCACTTATTGTCTATCGTCTATTGACCCTCTCACTACAAATGCCTGAAATCAATCATTTGTGGGAGCTTTTCGTGTGCTCGGCTCCCATAGCAACCGCATCTCACACAAAAACATGGCTTGTTGCAAAGCATTATTGGTAATCATAGGCCAGCGGCCTGCACGCTTCACTGAAGGAGCTCCCTTCTAACAGTGGGGTAACTCCCTCAGCTTTTGGAGTTTCAGGTTTCTGGGTTTCGGCTTGGAATTGGTTTATTCGTATTAATGAGCTGAGACAAAACCTAAAGAACCTGCCTTGCACACTGTTCATACAGATCAGATCATCACACAGTGCATTGAGGTCGAACAAGGTAAAAGACCGATGCAGCATAAAGGGTAAAAGCTACCGATAAAGTGGTGGTCATCCATCGTGTCTGACGGTGATGGTGACGGGAAATCTGTGTGGGAAGGTTTTTAAAGTGGAAAAGCCATTTCACTGGGGCAGTTCCACTCTCTCGACCTCAGGTCCGGTGGTAGGAACAAGAGTCACAAAATGGGGTCTTCCTTGGTTGCACTGGATGACCACGACTTCTTCTGAGAATTGTCAAGACCTTTCAGCTCCGCGGAGCACTGAACCACACTCCTGTCGGATCTCACTGTAGATCTCATCTACCCAGTCCACCCGAGCTGACTTGGCACGCTAGGACAGACGTGTCCCTATCTCCCTGGGGTATGAGGCCCACCGGCCACCCTCACCCAGTTTAGCCCGCCTCTCGTAGCCGTGTACGGGGGTGCGGTCACTGTCGCGTGCAAACAGCTATTCCGAGCCGCGGGTGAGGGCTGAGCGTCGGGTGGGGACCAAAGGTGAGTGAGCTGTCCCAGAATGGACACGACAAGCCCTTTCATCCGAGGTAATACCCCTCCCTGGACACCCCACCAAGAAAGTGCAGTGCAGTTAAACGATAGAGTGCAAAATCATAACGTGGCAGATTGTGAGGCCAAGAGTCCAACCTTATAGTACAAAAGGTCTGTTCAGGAGACTGAGAGCAATGAGATGGATGCTCAAATCTAGGAACATGAAGATCCCAACTCTTTCAACCTCCACATCACTGGCATAGACAGAGCCTGTTCTTTGGACCCAGAAGCAAATGTTGATGTCACTGGTCTGTGGGGCTGGGAACCAGAGGGAGGAGTCGAATTTCAAATCGGGGTTGCAGAAACCAAAAGCTATTCTTTCCAGATAAGGACTATGTCAATTAAGTGCATGGGTGACTCTGTAAAGTACCTTGGCAATCATAACTGCAATAGAAGGTCAAACTCCACCGTGTTTTTGTTGGGAGATACTGGTACAGTTCTTCCATTGATTTCTCTTCTTGGACGTGGCAAGGTAGCATCGTGGTTAGCGTAATCTTTACCTTGCCATTTGTCAGATCGGCGTTAAGTTCCAGCCACCGCTTGTAAGGATTCTGTATGTTCCCCCGGGACCTCTTGGTGGCCTGGTTTCCTCTTACACTCCTCATCGAGGGATCAGCAGTGGAAAGGGTGGGCAATTTCAAGTACCCGGGTGCCAACCTCTCTGAGGATCTCTCCTGGGCCCAACACGTTAACGCAGTTACGAGGAAGGCAGGACGGCGGCTACGGCAAATTTCGTTAGGGGTTTGGGGAGATTTGGATGTCCAAAGACACTCACAAGTTTCTTCAGAAGTTCTGTGGAGAGCATTCTAACTGTCTGCATGGGAGGTTGGGGGGGGGGGGGAAGTTTCTACAGCACAGAGTTAAAAAAAAGCCTGCAGAAAGCTGTGAACTCAGTCAGTGCCGTCATGGGCACTAGCCTCCCCAACACCCAGGACATCTTCAAAAAGACGGCCCCACTACAGGACCCCCATCACTCAGGACGTGCCTTGTTCTCATTGATACCATCAGGAAGGAGGCCCACACTCAACGATTCAGGAACCGCTTCTTCCCCTCCGCCACCTGATTTCTGAGTGGACATTGAACCCAGGAACACAGCCTCACTACTTTTTTTATTTATCTTTTTTATTTAATTGAACTATTTAATATATATATACTTACTGTAATTCACATTTTGATTATCATGTATTGCATTGTACTGCTGCCATATCAACAAATTTCAAGACCTACGCCGGTGATTTCAAACCTGATGTTGATTCCGACATTCCAAAGGGTTAATAATTTTAGGGCAGGCTATGTTCGGAGCCAAGGCGAGTGACGGGCTTGTTCAGCTTGCTGCTCCACCACGTTTATGCGGCTCTGCACTGGACTATGGGTCTCAGAGTATCTCTGTGGTCCTCAGAACGTGATTTGCTTCCGGTTATCGATCGCATGATTAGTTTTTTTTGATCTCTCTCTGCACAATGGATGTCTTTTTTTTCATGGGTTCTTTTGGGTTTCTTTGTTTCATGGCTGCCTGATAACTGCCTGAGTCTCCAGAGGGTTCCTGTGCTGTGGAGGACGTCCTGCCTCGTCCCTGCACCGAAGACGCCGCGCCCCAGCGGCTCCAATGACTGCAGACCGGTGGCATTGACCTCCCACATCATGAAGACCCTGGAAGACCCTTGTTCTGGAGCAGCTCCGGCCTATGGTTAGGCCACACTTACACCCCCTCCAGTTCGCCTATCAGCCCTGATTAGGAGTTGAGAATGACATCGTCTACCTGCTGAACCATGTCCAAGCCCACCTGGACAAGCCAGCGAGCACTGTGAGGGTCATGTTTTTTGACTTCTCCAGTGAGTTCAACACCATCCGCCCTGCTCTGCTGGGTGAGAAGCTGACAGTGATGCAGGTGGATGCTTCCCTGGTGTCATGGATTATTGATTAACTGACTGGCAGACCACAGTACGTGCGCTTGCAACACTGTGTGTCAGACAGAGTGGTCAGCTCCACAGGGGACTGTCCTGTCTCCCTTTCTCTTCACCATCTACACCTCAGACTTCAACTACAACACAGAGTCTTGCCATCTTCAGAAGTTTTCTGATGACTCTGCCATAGTTGGATGCATCAGCAAGGGAGATGAGGCAGAGTACAGGGCTACGGTGGGAAACTTTGTCACATGGTGCGAGCAGAATCATCTGCAGCTTAATGTCAAAAAGACTTAAGGAGCTGGTGGTGGACCTGAGGAGGGCTAAGGCACCGGTGACCCCTGTTTCCGTCCAAGGGGTCAGTGTGGACATGGTGGAGGATTTCAAATACCTGGGGATACGAATGGACAATAAACTGAACTGGTCAAAGAACACGGAGGCTGTAGAGCCGTCTCTGCTTCCTGAGGAGACTGAGGTCCTTTAACATGTGCCGGATGATGCTGAGGATGTTCTACGAGTCTGTGGTGGCCAGTGCTATCATGTTTGCTGTTGTGTGCTGGGGCAGCAGGCTGAGGGTAGCAGACACCAACAGAATCAACAAACTCATTCGTAAGGCCAGTGATGTTGTGAGGGTGGAACTGGACTCTCTGACGGCGATGTCTGAAAAGAGGATGCTGTCTAAGTTGCATGCCATCTTGGACAATGACTCCCATCCACTCCATAATGTACTGGTTAGGCACAGGAGTACATTCAGCCAGAGACTCATTCCACCGAGATGTAACACTGAGCATCATAGGAAGTCATTCCTGCCTGTGGCCATCAAACTTTACAACTCCTCCCTCGGAGTGTCAGACACCCTGAGCCAATAGGCTGGTCCTGGACTTATTTCCACTTGGTATAATTTACTTATTATTATTTAATTATTTATGGTTTTATTTTGCTATATTTCTACACTATTCTTGGTTGGTGCGACTATAATGAATCCCAGTTTCCCTCGGGATCAATAAAGTATGTCTGTCTGATGAATCTCCAGTCGTGCAATGTACTTTGAACTTTCTTGGTACAGGAGAGATGACGGTGGGTACATGTGTACTATTGATAGTTGGTCATTGACGCAAATCTCGCATTTCACTGTCTACTTCGATGTGTATGCGATCAATAAAGTTAATCTTCATGTTAATCTCAATGACGACACCATGACTAACGCCTGGTCTTTCTCCCCCTTTCTTCCTTCTCATCAACCGCCGGTAGAATGGGCTGAGGCGCCAAGAACTCGCTTTCCTCAGCCCCCTCCAGCAGCTGGAGAGGCAAGTCAGTGAACTCCGACTCGATGTGTCGCAGACTCCAGGGGGGGAGCCAGAGATCGACAGTCGCCCGAGCTCAGGTAAGGGAGAGCGGGGCGCGTAGAGGTGGCGTGAAAGGGCCCGGCTTCTTCCATCATAGGCGTGATTTAAACATTTACAAAATTATCTTGTCACGTTTCAAGATTCAAGACCGTTTGATGTTATTTCCAGCACGCAAATGTAAAGGAGAACAAAATAATTGTTACTCCGGATCGAAAAAAAAACACAATAAGATAAAGAACACAGTAATTAAAAAAACACGATAAATATAAATACATAAGATAGCTTATAAATTGATTGTATGACCGTAAAGTGACGCTAGGCACAGGAGTATCTGTACATAAGGTGACTCTGACAGGAAATATTGAAGTAGTGGTGGAGTTAGTGGGTGGAGGTGTTGATCAGCCTGTTTGGGGAAAGTAACTGTTACTGAGTCCGGTTGTCCCAGCATGGGTGCCTCCTCCTTGATGGGAGTGGGACAAACAGTCCGTGGGCAGGGAGGGTGGGGTCATTCATGATATTACTGTCCTTTCTCCTTTCTAGACTCGAAGGATTTCTGTCTAACTCTCTGGCCAGACTGCATACCCCTCCAGCATCCAGGGGAGATTATTTGTATGTCTTTGCTCATTGTGTGTGCAGGCTGGCCATGGTCTGATTTAACAATTAGCCTTTGATCACACACCAGTTTCTTACTGACGGATACTGGGAGCGCTGAATCTGAGTCCCTCAGCTGCTTGGTGGGGTGAACCATGTGACCACATGAAGGGGAACAGGTTAAGTGGATTCGTTTTGGTTCATTTTCTGAGGAAAATAGTACTCACAAGCAAAAGAGAAAGAGATGACGAGCAGAGGTTAGCACATTGCTTTCCAGCGCCGGCGCCCAGGGTTCGATTCCCGCTGCCGCCTGTGAGGATGTTTGTACGTTCTCCCCGCGTCCGCATGGGTTTCCTCCGGGTCCTCTGGTTTCCTCCCACAGTCCAAAGGCGTACCTGTTGGTAGGTTAATCGGTCACTGTAAATTGTCCTGTGCTTAGGCAGGGGTTAAATCAGGGGACTGCTGAGAGGCAAGGCTCGAAGGACTGGAAGAGCCTATTCCCTGCTATATTAGGGGGTGGCATGGTAGCATAGTGGTTAGCACAACTGTTTACAGTACCAGCAACCAGGGTTCAATTCCCACCACTGCCTGTAAGGAGTTTGTACGTTTTCTCTGGTTAAGGGTAATAGGTTAAGTGGAATCATTTTGGTTTATTTTCTTCACCCGGTCCAAAGACGTACCATTTGGTAGGTTTAATTGGTTATGGTAAATTATCCGGTGACTAGGGTTAAACTGGGGATTGCTGGGCAACACAGAAGGGCCTGTTACATGCCTGTCAATAAATAAATGATCGGAATCAGGTTTATTATCACTGATGTACACTCAGTAGCCAATTCTGTACCTAGTCAAGTGGCCATTGAGTGTTTGTTCATGGTCTTCTGCTGCTGTAGCCCGTCCACTTCATGGTTTGATGTGTTGTTTGTTCAGAGATGTTCCTCTGAGAGAACACGTGGTTATTTCAGTTACTGTCACCTTCCTGTCAGCTTGAACCAATCTGGCCACTCTCCTCTGACCTCGCTCATTGCCAAGGCATTTTCACACCATTCTCTGTAAGCACCAGTGCAATATTGTTTACTTCCACCATCCTCTGTAAACTTTAGTGACTGTTGTGCGTGAAAATCCCAGGAGATCAGCAGTTTCTCAGATACTCAAACCACCAGCAAAGTCAATTAGATCACCTTTTTTCCCCATTCTGATGCTGGGTGACAACTGAACCTCTTGACCATGTCTGCATGCTTTTATGCACTGAGCTGCTGGCATGTGATTGGCTGATTAGATATTTGCACTAACGAGTGGGTGTACCTAATAAAGTGCCCATTGAATGCACGTCATGTTGTTTTGTGACCGCAGTGTGGAATGATACATAATATAAATGATAATAAGAAATATATATATAGAAGTCTTAGTTACCAAAACCACAGTGCCTCTAACTATCCCTGTGACTAATTCTTGGAGGGAGTTTTGTGAGTTTTACACCAGGTCACTGTCCGCCTCAATTCCATAAGATCATAAGATATAGGAGCAGAATTAGGCCATTCAGCCCATCGAGTCTGCTCCACCATTCAATCATGGCTGATCTTTTTTTCCCCTCCTCAGCCCCACTCCCCAGCCTTCTCCCCGTAATCTTTGATGCCATGTCCAATCAAGGACCTATCAATATCTGCCTTAAACACACCCAACGACCCAGCCTCCACAGCTGCCTCTGGCAACAAATTCCACAAATTCACCACCCTCTGGCTAAAGAAATTTTTCTGCATCTCCATTTTAAATGGATGCCCCACTATCCTGAGGCTGTGCCCTCTTGTCGTAGACTCTCCCACCATGGGAAACATCCTTTCCACATCTACTCTCTCTAACATTCAAAGGTTTTCAATGAGATTCCCCCCTCATCCTTCTGAATTTTGGTGAGTACGAACCCAGAGCCGTCAAAAGTTCTTCGTACGATAACCATTTCATTCCCGGACGTGTGGTCACCCGCCGGAATTTCCTGTTGGCACCGGTATCGTAACGATTAACATGAAACCATTACGGCTTGGGGTGTCGGATTTCAGCATTCAATTCTGGTGGCATCTGCAAGTCGGTCTCCTCCGGGTGCTCTGGTTTCCTCCCAGAGTCCAAAGATGTACCGGTTGGTAAGGTAGTTGGTCATTGTGAGCTGCTCCGTGATTAGGACAGGGTTAAATGTGTGGGCTGCTCCTTGGGCCGGAAGGCTCCGTTCTGCCTTGCATCGCTAAATAAATAAATTTAGAAAAGCAGCTCCAGTAACTGAACCGAAAACACCCAGCAAATCTGTCTAGATTTGTTGAAAAAAAAAGATCGTTTCCAGATGTTCATTCTGGAGATACACAACGTCGCAAAGTGAGGGGGTTGAGGTCAGTTTGGGGTTAGTGTTTGATTTCTGTGCCTTGAAATTCCTCCTGATAGATTTTCCCACATGGGATCCCTGTCAGGAACACTGATGTCCGACCAGCAACACGCACACAAGATGCCGGAGGAGCTCAGCGGGTCAGGCAACATCCACGGGAAAGGATAAACAGTCGATGTTTCAGGCCTAGGCCCTTCATCATCGTGAAGGAAGATGCTAGAATAAAGTGGTGGGGGGGGGGTGGGAAGGGAAGGAGGATAGCTGGAGGGTGAAAGGTGAAGCCAGGTGGGTGGGAAAGGTCAAGGGCTGGAGAGGAAGGAATCTGACAGGAGAGGAGAGTGGACCATTGGAGAAAGGGAAGGAGGAGGGGACCCAGGAGGAGGTAGGTGAGAGTGGGGAATAGAGGATGGTGAGGGGGGGGAGTGTGGATTATTTTACGGGGAGGGGAAATCAATATTCATGCCATCAGGGTGGAGGTTCCCAAGATGGGATTTGTGGTGTTGCTCCTCCACCCCGAGGGTGGCCTCTTCTTGGCATAAGGAGGTTATAGACTGACACTGATTGTTTATCGATTTAGTTCCAGCTTTCAGTCAGCTTTCTTCCCCTATTTCCCTGAGTTTCAGGTTTTCATTTTGCTTTGTCTGCCTCTATAATTATCTTGGCTTCTCACATCTGGCTTGTTTCATTCCTCTCTGCATTCCTCACTCCATCTCGCTGTCAGTGTCACTTCCTCTGCTTAGAACCAGAATCAGGGTTAATATCACTGGAATATGTTGTGAAATTCATTGTTAAGCAGCAGTAGTGCCTATTAATAAAAACTGTGAATTACAGTATATATAAAAGTGAGGTAGTGTTCATGGGTTCAATGTCCATTCAGAAATCAGACATCAGGGGGGAAGAAGCTGTTCCTGAATTACTGAGTGTGTGCCTTCAGGCTCCTGTACCTCCTCCCTGATGGTAGCAATGAGAAGAGGGGATGTCCTGGGTGATGGGGTCCTTAGTGATGGATGCTGCCTTTTTTGAGGATGTCCTGGGTTCTACGGAGGCTGGGACCCAGATGGAGCTGACAGAATTCACAACTTTCTGCAACTTATTTTGATCCTGTGCAGTAGTCCCCTCCTTCCCCCCAGACGGTGACGCAGCCAGTTAAAATGCTCTCCACAGTATATCTGTAGAAGTGTCGCCCCTTATCTCTTTGTTTTCCTGTCTCCTGGCCTTCCTGCCTAATTATCCCCATTTTCCTCTCCTTTTACCTCTTTAATTTGTTTGTTCTTTGCATAAACGCGTTAGAAATAACACCACCGCAAACCAGAGAAAGACTCGTGTTCTGCTTGGGTTCTCCACAGCAAAACAGTCCAAGCATTAGATTCTGCAGTTTCAGGAGGTGTGCTGCCCCCTCCATCCCCTTTCTCCCCCCTTCTAACCCGTTCCTGCCCCTCTTCTACCAAAGGAGGTGTAAGGCACTCCTTCCCTCCGCTAGGCTGCAGGTCACCCTTGGACAAGTTGTAGCACCTGCTTAGCCCCCGATCAGGGTCACATGAAGCCAAGGGGGCAGGTGGTGAACATCACAAGTCCTGGTTTCGTGACCGCTGATGCCAGGCAGACCATCTCCGAAGAGTATTGATAACAGCCAGAAGAAGGCAATTGCAAGACACCTGTATAACAAAAAAAAAAATCACCAATAACCATCGTGGGCATGGAAAGACCATGATTGCCCAAATCATACAACTTTCTAAATTGGAGAAAGGCCAATTTTGACAGTATCAGAAATGATCTGGCAAGTGTGGATTGGGACTGGCTGTTTTCTGGCAAAGGTGTACTTGGAAAATGGGAGGCCTTCCAAAGTGAAATTTTGAGAGTCCGGAACTTGTATGTGCTTGTCAGAAAACAGGGTCGGAACATTGGTTTTCAATTGGTTTTCAGAGAAAAAGGAGGTGCAAAGTGGGTATGGACAAGTGTCCAGTCAAGTCACTTGTATTGTCATTTTGACCATAACTGCTGGTACAGTACAGAGTAAAAATGAGACAACGTTTTTCAGGACCATGGTGTTACATGACACAGTACAAAAACTAGACTGAACTACGTAAAAAAACAACACAGAGAAAAAACACAACTACACTAGACTACAGACCTACCCAGGACTGCATAAAGTGCACAAAACAGTGCAGGCATTACAATAAATAATAAATAGGACAATAGGGCAGTAAGGTGTCAGTCCAGGCTTCGGGTATTGAGAGTCTGATAGCTTGGGAGAAGAAACTGTTACTTAGTCTGGCTGTGAGAGCCCGAATGCTTCAGAGCCTTTTCCCAGACGGCAGGAGGGAGAAGAGATTGTATGAGGGGTGAGTGGGGTCCTTCATAATGCTGTTTCCTTTGCGGATGCAGCATGTGGTGTAAATGTCCGTGATGGCGGGAAGAGAGACCCCGATGATCTTCTCAGCTGACC
Organism: Hypanus sabinus; assembly: GCF_030144855.1. Classification (NCBI taxonomy): domain Eukaryota; kingdom Metazoa; phylum Chordata; class Chondrichthyes; order Myliobatiformes; family Dasyatidae; genus Hypanus; species Hypanus sabinus. Next base: position 41,231,457 of record NC_082731.1, on the reverse strand, counting down.
TCACTATCCGCTGCAGGGTCTTGCGATCCGAGACGGTGCAATTTCCGAACCAGGCAGTGATGCAGCTGCTCAGGATGCTCTCGATACAACCCCTGTAGACTCTGTAGTGAGGTGCTTATGGAGTATAAGAAATGCAAAAGAATGCTTAAACGACTCAGGAAGGCTAAACGAAGGAATGAAGTTGCTCTAGGAGGCAAGGTGAAGGAGAATGCTAAGGGATTCTACGGATATGTTCAGAGCAAAAGGATTGCAAGGGACGAAATTGGTCCCCTGGAAGATCAGAATGGTAATCCATGAGTGGAGTCAGAACAGATGGGGGAGATATTAATTGCATTCTTTGCATCTGTGCTTACTCAGGAGATGGACGCAGTGTCTATAGAACTGAGGCTAAGTGGCCTCAACTTTGTACAGATTACTGAAGAGGAGGTGTTTGCTACCCTGAGGCAAATCAGGGTGGATTAATCCCCAGGGCCTGACAAGGTGCTCCCTTGGACCTCCTGGGAGGCAAGTGTATAAACTGCCGGGGCCCTTCAGAGATATTTAAATCATTCTTAGTGACAGGGGTGGTTCCAGGGGATTGAAGGATAAACCGCTGTTTAAAAAAGTCTCCAAACATAAACCAGGAAATTATAGGCCGGTGAGCCAGTTGTGGGAAAGTTATCGGAAGGTATTCTAAGGGACTGGATATGTGAGAATTTGGATAGACATGGACTGATTAAGGATAGTCAGCGTGGCTTTGTGTGTGGTACATCATGTCTAATGAAGCTTATAGAGTTTTTTAGGTAAGTTGTGGCCTAGTGGATAAGGCATCGGTCTAGTGATCTGAAGGTCGCTGTTTCGAGCCTCAGCTGAGGCAATGTGTTGTGTCCTTGAGCAAGGCACTGAACCACACGTTGTTCTGCGACGACACCGGTGCCAAGCTGTATGGGTCCTAGTGCCCTTCCCTTGGACAACATCGGTGGTGTGGAGAGGGGAAGGCCTGCAGCTTGGGCAACTGCTGGTCTCCCATGCAACCCTGCCCAGGCCTGTGCGCCCTGGAAACCTTCCAAGGCGCAAATCCGTGGTCTCACAAGACTAACGGATGCCTATCAGGAAAGTGGATGAAGGCAAGCCAGTGGATATTGTCTACAGGGACTTTGGTAAGGCATTTGACAAGCTCCCTCATGGGAGCTGGTCAAGAAGGTTCAGTCAGGCATAGGCTTCATGGGAGAAGCCAGAGTCGTAGATAGTTGCCTCTCTAACTGTAGGCCCATGATTAGTAGTGTGCCACAAGGATTGGTGTTGTTTGTCATCTATATCAATGATCTGGATGATAATGTGGTTAACTGGATCAGCAAGTCTGCTGCTGACGCCAAGATTGGGGGTGTAGTGGACAGCGAGGAAGGCTAACATTGATCTGCACCAGCTGGAGAAACGGACTGAAAAATGGCAGATGGAATTGAGTGCAGGCAAGTGCAAGGTTTTGCAAGTGACCCGAAACTTTGACTGACCACTTCCCTTCACGAATGCTGCCTGACCCACTGAGTCAGTCCAGCATTTTGTTTGTTGCCGTGATTCCAGCATCTGCTGCCTCTTGTATCTCCAAAACAAAAAGAATTCCCAGGTGATGTGGGAACACCACAGAAGGCGCTACAGAAATACAAATCTGTCTTCCTCTCTCAGCCGTTCACGGAATGGTTTCAATTGGCTGCACGGTGGCGTAGTGGCGGGCACAACCCTTTACAGTTCCAGCAACCCAGGTTCAATCCCCGCCAATGCCTGTGAGGAGTTTGCACGTTCTCCCTCCAGTTTCCTCCGGGTGCACCGGTTTCCTCCCACAGTCCGAAGACATTCTGGTTGGTAGGATAATTGGTCATTGTAAATTGTCCTGTGATTAGGCTAGGGTCAAACTGGTGGCTATAAAGACTGGAAGGGCCAGCAAGGCCTGTTCAATATTGGATTGATATATAGATGAGTAAATAAGCTTTGCTCCTGACCCCTAAGTACACTGGGTCAAACACAGTTCAGTTCAGTCACAGAGGTATTGAAGTTAAAGGGGTATCTGGGCACAGGGGTGGGACAAACCAGACACAATGATACTGAACAGTAGAGCAGGCTTGACAGGCCGAGGCCCATTCCTGCTCCACCTACTGAAAGATTCCTGCACTCCCGGAGACCGTTGAGGTGCGATGTCAGTTCGCGCTCTCGAGTCTGCAGTGGATGTAAAAGATGCCTTGGTGAAACTAGCCCCGACAGTCCAGTACCACATTGTTACACAGAGATAGGCCCGTCCCTACCAGGTCTGCCATTTTGGACACTGAGGGACCATCCCCACCAGCCTCATGAAGCCCAGCAAAGCCTGAAGGTCTTTGATGGAGATGCTGGAGGTATCTCTGTGTGGACTGGTCGGGGAGAGCACATGATACCGCCGACCGGATCTGCTCACACTCCACGCGACTGCTACAAGTTGATGTTTGAGCCACGCCTTTAACACGCTGATTTTTTCTCTCTCTCTACAACCCCCCTTCCCTTCCACTCCCCCACCCACCATCTTCCTCCACCTTCTTCTCTGCCTCCTTCCACCCCTCTCCCCCCCTGCTCCTTCCTGCAGGCTTCTATGAGCTCAGCGAGGGCCCGTCCCCCGCGCTCTCCGACTCCTCCGCCTCCATCTTTGCTGAGTGCTTCCCCAGCTTTCATTCTGCTGCGTGCAACTACCCGCGGCTTGGCTTGGCTGACGCTCGCATTAATTATGCAAATGAACGACCCAAATCATTAGGTAGGTGTGCACCCAGGCAACAGCGGAGGAGAGTTGAGGATGTCCCTCGGAGGAATTGTATTAACGCCCAGTAGTGGGAGGACATTTATTGAGGATTTTTTTGCAATACTTTTTAAAAAGTTGGTATTAAACTTCAAAACTTAAAAGTTCAAAGTAAATTTATTATCACAGTACATTGGAGTCACCATTAAGTACCCTGAGATTTTTTTGCGGGCATTCACAGTAAACACAATGAAAGACCGTGCCCAAGAGGATGGACGGACAGCCAACGTGCAGGTGACAATAAATTGACCAAATACAAAAAGAAAAATAATAATAAATAAATATTGAGCGCAAGAGCCCTTGAAAGTGAGTCCATAGGTTGTGGCAACAGTTCAGTGTTGAGTTGAGTGAAGTTATCCCCTCTGGTTCAGGAGCTTGATGGTTGAGGGGTGGTCAGTGTTCCTGACCCCTGTGATGTAGGTCCTGAGGCCCCTGTACCTCCTTCCTAAAGGCAGCTGTCAGAAGAAGGCATGTTTTGTACGGAAGAAGCCTGCTTCTCCCGCTCCCTCAGGGAGAGTATCCCAGATTGTAAACCAAACTTTCCTCCCCACTCCTAACTTAACTTCAGTGAGTGCAGAGTCCCAGGGACCCACAGCACAGAAACAGGTTCTTCGGTCTAGCAAATCTGCACCAGCCATCAGCTCACACTTCCACTCATCTCCTAGTTCCCCCTGCCATCCCATCCACTCCCCACCCCCCCCCCCCGCCGATTCCACCAATCACCTATACCCCAGGATCAATTCACAGTGGCTAATTATCAACCCACTCGACTTTGGGATGTAGGGGGAGGCCCGGAGCACCCATGGGAAACCGGAGGGAGAACGTGCAAACTCCACGCAGAAAGCGCCGGAGGTCAGGGTCGTACCCTGGACTCTGGTCGGGCAACGCGCTCTACCGCAGCATTGCCTTAAATGGTTCCCAGTCCATCCAATATCTTACCATAGTGAATGTTTCTCCCTCAGCCTCCTACAGAACGAATCAAATGCTACGTTTCGACTCCAAACGTTGGTGGCTCCTGCACCCAGCCCATCGCTCGATCTGCTGCTTCAGATATCTGCCGTCTCTTTCGTCTGTAGATATTAATGCTTGTTACTTCCTTACTGATCATTACGTTGCTGGTGTTTGGGGCAGCAGTGAATGTCCGTCCTCCATCTCCGGCGGTGTTCAGGGCTTCCTTCATCGTGTCAGTAGCTTCCTCTCGGTTTTCACTCCCGTCAGTCATGCAAGTCCCGGGCGGAGACTCAGGAATACCGTCGCACTCAGATGTAGAAGGATTCTTCATTGCTGTTTCCATAAAGGTTTTGTTTGACCAGTCAGGGTCGTTAGCCCTGAGACGAACCTGGAGGACCGGTGGACCACTCTCAGTCTGGCCTCTGCCCTTTGACCTGTTAGGCATGGGTGACCCTACCAACGGCCAAAGCATAAAGCCCTGACTCCAGCCAACATAGCTCTCCGGGTCACTAAGCCATGTGACTAAACCCAGTGACGAGGAGGTTACCCTTGTGAGACCGACCTCATATAGACTGGCAGGAGCCTGTGCAATGCTCATGGACTTACAGCACAGAAACAGCACTTTCTGCCCATCTCCACCGTGCTGACCACCAAGCACCCATTGACCAGAATGTGGCGGAATGCCTTCTATGCCCTGGCAATCCAAGGGTCCATTGTGGAAGTGTCTCCCTCTGTCACACTTTCAGGCTCTGGATTCCAGATTCCGCCCACCGCCTGCCTCAAATCCCCACTAACGCTCTGCCCCTTGCTATTAATCTGTGCCCTGCGGCGAAACCCACTTCCGCGGTGGAGAAAAGTCGGGCCGCATGGTTAAGGCGTTGGACTATTCCCCACGTGGGTCCGAGCCCTGCTCGCAGGGCTCACAGCACAGCCAAAAACATCTTGGGGTGTAGCGGTTAGTGCAACACGAGCACTAAGGATTCAGTTCCCAGCGTTGTCTGTAAGGAGCTGGTATGTTCTTCTCCATCACCACGCGAATTTCCTCCGGGTGCTCTGGTTTCCTCCCACAGTCCAAAGAGGTACCGGTGGGTAGGTTAATTGGTCATTGTAAATTGTCCCAAATTGTCTAATTGATTAGACGTGGGTTAAGCTGGGGGATTGCTGGACAGCACAGCTCGAAGGGCTGGAAGGGCCTATTCTGAACTGCATCTCAATAAACACATAAATAAGTATCTTCTTTATGGGCTATCTTCCTTCGGACACTTGATCCCAGCAACGTCCTCGGGAAACCGCGTCCTTGCTGTACTGAGGTGACCTCAATGTGGGTACCTCAACACAGTCAACTGGGTAGTCAGGAGACGTACAATTGTGGACCAATTCATGGTGGCCTCCTCAGGTAGCTCCTGCTTTGTTTGAGGTCCTGTGCCAGCGAGTTCACTGGGATTCAGACATGGGAACACGAGGAGTTCCTTGCTGGGTCCTTCGCTTCACGAAATTGTGGTTGGCTGCACCTTAACTCCTTGGATCCTTTACCCAGAACAACTTCAGGAACATTTGGATCGAATTCACTGTTGGCGGATGTTATGATGTCATGTGACTCACTGTGCTATGTGCACAGCTAGTGGCTTGTTTACTAATACTGAAGGCGTATAACTCTACTTCCTCTCCATCAGCACTACGGTGTCAAACCCCGATGCTGTAACACACCCCAGAGGCGTATACTTGTTGTTCAGTTTGTTTTGTCCCTGCTCTGGTATATTTGTCGGGATAGAGTAGAGGGAGCTTCATTCAGGGTCTTGATTGGAATGTGTGCTGGGACAGTGTAGAGGGAGCTTCACTCTGTATCTAACCCGTGCTGTCCCTGTCCTGGGAGTGTGTGATGGGACAGTGTGGAGGGAGCTTCACTCTGTATCTAACCCGTGCTGTCCCTGACCTGGGAGTGTGTGATGGGACAGTGTAGAGGGAGCTTCACTCTGTATCTAACCCGTGCTGTCCCTGTCCGGGGAGTGTGTGATGGGACAGTGTAGAGGGAGCTTCACTCTGTATCTAAACTGTGCTATCCCTGTCCTGGGAGTGTGTGATGGGACAGTGTAGAGGGAGCTTCACTCTGTATCTAACCCGTGCTGTCCCTGTCCTGGGAGTGTGTGATGGGACAGTGTGGAGGGAGCTGCACTCTGTATCTAACCTGTGCTGTCCCTGTCCTGGGAGTGTGTGATGGGACAGTGTAGAGGGAGCTTCACTCTGTATCTAACCCGTGCTGTCCCTGTCCGGGGAGTGTGTGATGGGACAGTGTAGAGGGAGCTTCACTCTGTATCTAAACTGTGCTGTCCCTGTCCTGGGAGTGTGTGATGGGACAGTGTAGAGGGAGCTTCACTCTGTATCTAAACTGTGCTGTCCCTGTCCTGGGAGTGTGTGATGGGACAGTGTAGAGGGAGCTTCACTCTGTATCTAACCCGTGCTGTCCCTGTCCTGGGAGTGTGTGATGGGACAGTGTAGAGGGAGATTCACTCTATCTAACCCGTGCTGTCCCTGTCCTGGGAGTGTGTGATGGGACAGTGTAGAGGGAGATTTACTCTGTATCTAACCCATGCTGTCTCTGCCCTGAGAGTGATGACTGCACTCTAACATTGAGTATTGATTATTTTTTCCAGCCGAGCCCCTGCACACGGACCAGGACGAGAGCCTGAGCTATGCCGACAGCGATTATGTCTCCTCGGTGCCCCGCTCCTTCTCGGCAACCCACTCGGAGTCACTGGAAGCTCTGGCGGACATGCGGTCGAAGCACCCGTCGGACCTGATGACCCGCGACAACCTTGAGCTCTTCCCCTACCCCGGCCCCCTCCACGCCATGGCCGTACAGAACCCCCTACTCGGCCAAGGCCTGCGGGCAAGCAGCGAGGAGAAGCCCTTCTCACCCACCTCCTTCCTGGGCGCTTACAGGCTGGACGGTGATGGGGAATTGTTCTTTGGCTCTGAGGCCGAGCTGGCCCAAGGCCTGGAGCCTGTCCAGTCGAAGAGGCTGGAGAACTACATCACGGGCCTGGTCCACAAAAGGGTGTACCCGGTCCGCTCGAACAAGCCGAGGACGAGCCTAGCAGCGGACCCCACCAAGGGCCTGATTCGCCAAAGCAGCCTGTGCCAGAGGAACACGGAGCCTGCCAGCCCACAGAGTCCCGGCCGCGAGCAGGTGTATCCCTCGTCTGAGAGGGCAAAGATCTCCAGTTCCCACAGCTTCGACGGCAGCCTGCCCACTGCAAAATACAGGCCCTTGTGGAACACAGGCGGGGACCAGTCGTCGGCCAAGAAAATCCTCCCGGGATGTCAGGCCTCGGACAGCTTCACCGGCGCTGCTCCAAAGCCGAAGGAAGAGGCCCAACACTCCCAGAGCCTGAGGAAACAGGTCAGGCTCATGACGAATACTCCACCCATGAGGCCAACCTCGCTGGAGTACCACGACTTGAATTACCACCCGGCCTTGCGGGCCTCCCCTCAGGAGAGCTATTACCAGAATGTGTACTCACTAGATGAAGGGCCCCGGGCCTTTCCACCCACCCGGGCCAACTCGGTGGAAGTCCAGTCGCCGCCTTTCGAGCAACGCATTGCCGCAGGGCCTGAGGTCCGAGAGAAGAGGTCGCCCATCCGGGGGCTCGACGACGGGGCCTACCAGATGGTCAACGCACAGTACATCCCGGGCAAGCAGCCGTACCGAGGGCCAGGGGGCCGGGCCAAGGCCGCCATGCTCAGCAAGTGCCGCTCGGCCGACATGTCGCCCGAGGCAGCTCCCCCTGGCTTCAGAGAGAAGGGCAAGGCCCCGGGCAAGAAGTGCCGCTTCAGTGAGGAGGCGGAGGCCGCCAGGCGGAGCGGTCGCAAGCCGTCGCCACGGGCCAAGAAGACGTCCCGCTCCAACTCGGAGAACAGCCTGCTGCACCGGCAGAGCTCAGCCGGCGGCAAGTACAATACGGTGGAGCGGGACGAAGGCCGCTCGCTGCGGTCCAGGCGTCACCCCGGCGGCGGCGGCGGCTACCGGCGCTGGCGGTCGACAGCGGAGATCAGCCAGGAGGAGGCCACGGTCGCGGCCGCAGAGCCTTACGCGCCCGGGGAGGGCCAGCGGCGGCTCAGGAGATACCAGAGGGCGGCCGGCCACCAAGCTGGCAGCGACTCAGAGGGCCGGGCACCTCCCGAGGACGAGGGCCCGGGGCCCAGGGCCTACGGCGCCCACGGCGGCTTCGGCGACAGCGAGTCCAGCCTGAGCGAGGCCGAGTCGCCGGCCTTCAGCACCTGCTCCAGCGAGACGGACGACGAGGGCGGCGGGCTGGTGTGGCCCCAGCAGGTGGCCCCGCAGGCGGCCGGCCGCAGCCCAGCCCAGCCCAAGGTCTTCGTCAAGATCAAGGCCTCCCACGCGCTGAAGAAGAAGATTCTCCGTTTCCGCACCGGCTCCCTCAAGGTGATGACAACTGTGTGAGGGAAAAACGACTCAGGACGTTCCGTCGGCACTTTAAAGCCGTCCTTCACCCCCTCCCCACCCCTACCCTCCCCATTGCAAGTTTATAAGAAGAGGGGACTGGGCCGATAGAGGCGAGAACCCACCGGACACTCTTTATCCGTACCTCCACCTGACGTCCGCAAAGATCTCCTCCCCTTCACCATGATAGAAGCACCTTCCGGAAGCACCGTACGGAACAGAGGGAGACTCCCCCTGCTGCTGCGCCGGACAGAGGCGGAGGGGGGGCACCAGGCCTGGTCTCGTGCCCCATTCTCTGGGGCGAGGGACGAGACTCGAAGCCGCAGCCCCCTGCTGCGTCCCGCCGGAGAGGTGCCCCGAGGAAACTGGGGCCCCCCCACAAGCCGAGGGAGAGCCCTCTGCTTGATGGAATTCCGGTCCGAGGGCCCTGTTCGCCTGGTTCCGCGAACCCACCTCGCGGAGGGGCTGTCCATTCATCCTACGCCGCAGCAACCGTCCACGACTTATTTTACGCAGAGAGTCTTTGGGCGTTTTTGGTGGCAGAAAGCTTTCTAGATCAAGGACTTGGGTTTTGAGTGTCACCTGCTGTTGACACCCCCCACCCCCATCACCCTTGACTGAGGTTCCTGGGCCAATAACACCTCAGTTTCAAATTTCTCGCCCCTGTGGTCAAATCCCTCAGCCACACCTCACCAATCAGATCCAGATTCAGATTGGTTTCGTTGTTCATTTGCTGAAACATACAGTGAAATGTGTCACGACAGACACAAAATGCTGCTGAAGGATCTCAGCAGGCCAGGCAGCATCTATGGAAAAGAGTAAACAGTCGACGTTTCGGGCCGAGACCCTTCATGAATGTGGTACCAGCTGGCAGTGAAGACAGGTTCCCAGGAGGAATACACGTCCTTACCCAGACCCACTACTAGAGTCACGTCTCCCTCCCAGAAACATAACTTCGCCACCAGCTTGAACCACGTTAGCGCAGGGTCTCAGCCAAAACGTCGACTGTGCTTTTTTCCACAGGTGTATTGTGCGTGTTGCTCGGATTTCCATCATCTCCAGACTCTCTCTTGTTCGTGAAGTGAGCCGTCGGCGTCAACAGCCAACACTCCCAAGGGCGTGCTGGGCGGTTGGGAGGCGGGGGCAGCCCGCAAGTGGTCACTGAAAATCCCGGCGTAGGCAGAGCAGGGCCCACGGTGCTCAGCAAGCAACGAGACAACAACAGCAAAACAAACCCCTGTCCTCTCGCTCACACCCACGCACAGACAGGTCTCCTGCGGACCCCAGCCCTCTGCCACCCTCAAAGACCTCTGTGCTCCCCCAATTCTGGGTTCTTAATCGCCTGAATTTCCTGTCACTGTTGGCGGTCCTGTCTGCGCCCTGTCCCCTGGAATTGGCTCCTTGAACTTTGAACTTGCCCCCTTAAGCTGTACCACAGAGACTTGCCTCTTCATCAGCTTCGAGCCCCCTTGTCTCCACGGCCCCTCAGGTGGCTCAGGAATATTTTACCCAGATTCAAACAAGCCCTGTGGATACACGGCAGCCATATGTAACAGATTGCACCAAAGTAGGCTCTGATAATAAACTTGCTTTGAAATTTGAAACTAGGACCCTCGGCCCAACAAGACGTTTGGAGCACCCATTTACACGAGTCCTATTTCATTTTACTTTCCCCCACCTTCTCCCCCACCCCAGATTCCATCACTCGCTGCAAACAAGGGGACGATTTACAGCGGCCATTTATCCTGCCAACCCATGAGTCATTAGAGTGCGGGAGGAAACTGGGGAGCTTGTGCAGTTGCAGGGGGAATAGACACTACCCGATGTCAGGATCTATCCGAGTGTCACGTTACTCCCTCTTTTCTGTTGCCTCGGTTTCGCATTGCTATAGAGCTGAACAGAGCTAACAGGCCTGTCTGCCCGGCGCATACAGGCTGACCAAGGCCCCTTGGTGAGCTGGTCCCATTTTCTTTCAGCCAATCTCAACCTTAAGGAACCGCAGTACATCCGCGGAAACTTGCGACTGTCGACGCACCGAGTCTCCTCAAACTCGGAGTCAAACTTTGCCGCTGTTGTGCCTTCTTTATAATTGGAATATGTTGGCCCCAGGACAGACCTTCAGAGGTGTTGAGACCCAGGAACTTGAAGCTGCTCACTCTTTCCACTGCTGATCCCCCTATCCTGGCAGGTGTGTGTCCCCTTGACCTCTCCTTCCTGAAGTCCACAGTCAATTCCTTGTTCTTACTGACGTTGAGTGCAAGGCTGTTGTTGAAGCACCACTCAACCAGCAGATCCATCTCGCTCCTGTATGCCCCCTTGTCACCACCTGAAGTTCTGCCAACAATGTTTGTGCCACTGGCAAGTTTGTAGATGCCTGTTTGAGCTCTGCTTAGCAACACGGTTGTGGGTTTAGAGAAAGCAGAGCCCCCCCCCCCCCATCCTTGAAGAGTGCCTGAGTTGATTTTCAGCGAGGTGGAGATGCTAGTTCCAATCTGCACAGGCTGTGGGCCTCCCGATGAGGAAACCAAAGGTGCAGTTGCTGGTGATGGCACGCAGGACCAGATTTTGGAGCTCGTTGATTAGAACTGAGGGGAGGATTGTGTTGAACGCAGAGATGTAACTAATAAACAGCAGCATGACATAGGTATTGCCATTGTTCTGGTAATCCAAGGCCAAGCAGAGAGCCAGTGAGATTACATCTGCTTTTGTGGTGATAGGCAAATTGCAGAGGGTCCGGGTTCTTGCTTAGGTGGGAGTTGATTCTAACCATGACCAACGTCTCAAAGCCCTTCACAGCAGTAGATTCGAGCACCACTGTGTGACAAGTCTTCGAGGGAGCTCACCTTGCTCTTGGGCACTGGTATGCTTGAAGCAAGAGGGGAACTCTGACTGCAGCAGTGAGAGATCGAGGATGTCCTTGAACACTCCTGCCGCATGGGTTTTCAGAGCCCTACCGGGTACACCATCAGGGCCTGATGCCTTGCGAGGGTTCACCCTTTTGACAGATGTTCTGACATCAGCCTTAAGGCAGAGATCTCAGGGTCCCCAGATGCTGCAGGGATTTGCACGGGTGTAGTGTTGTTCTCCTTTTCAAAGCGAGCATAAAAGGCGTTGAGCTCAGCTGGGTGTGAAGCTTCAAGGCCATTCATCATGGTAGGTTTTGCTTTGCAGGTGTAGCGTCCGTGCCCCCAACTTACCCCTGTTCGCCTAGGGTAAACTGCTGTCGCCCCGCTAATAGTGCAATACTTCAGTGTAAATATGGAGTAATGCCCCCCCCAGTACACTTGCAACACAAATATCGGACAATACACCAAAGGCGAGTAAATAATTGCAACTTTATAGTTATTTCTTAGTGATGGATTAGTAGATACAGATAACCTAAAGGCTCCAAATCAGTAAGTTTATCAGTTTGTGCACATAATATTTTAATATGTTGGAGCTCATGCCTCCCGTTCCATCCACAACGACCTTCTGAGCCTTTGGCCACCGTCCGAACTGCTGACGTCCAGTATCTGCTGCCCTGGAACCGCTGCCCGCTCCTCACACTTCCTCGCTCGCCTCCCGAAAAAGACCACCAACTCCTGCTCAGCTCACACATACAAGATAGAATAACCATTCTCCATTGGTTAGTTCCCCCCTTATCTGCAGTCATAACCCAAACATTCCAGACACAGAAACTCGTTACACCATTACAGAGAAGCCATTTTGTTAGCCTGAACAGTTGACACCACAGTTAATGGTACTGAAAGCCCTACACAGGAAATAATGGCCTGCAGACTCTGCAAGAGCTGGTGTACATCCAATTCCATCTGTAGCCTCAATTGGAGTTGTTCCTTCAATCCTAAAGCAGCCTTCCACCCTGTGACAGGACAGTGTGGAAGGAGTCTCACCCTGTGCCTGACCCTCGAACTCCAAGGTGAAGTTCAAAGTAAATTTATCATCCAAGTACATCTATGTTACCAAGATACTTGAAATTCACTTCCTTCCAGGCATTTACAAAAAAATAAAGAATTACAATAGATAGTTAAAGAAACGATACATAAACAAAGACTGACTAATAACCAATCTGGAGCAGAGGTCACCCTTCGGTCTACTGTACTCCAGTGGAAACATTTCCAGCCAATCAAATCTCTCCTTATTACTAACTCAAACATGTCCTCCCTTTGAACTGCACACAATATTCCAGGTGAGGTCAAACCAACCAGCTGTAGTGGCGTGCATCCTGCTTTCCCACCAGGGAAAGATCGGAGAGGGGCAAATTCCCGCCACCATCCCACCCGTTCCACCTCCAATTCATTCCCCCAGCAATCCCTGGTGCGGGAGCTGGGAGGTGGTGAACTTCTGGCGTGGGATACCCATCCATCTCTTGACTGTGGAAGCCCTGCGCCAAGCGGGAGGTGCGGTGTTGGGGGATCCCCACCCCTCGCCGCATTCCCTCAGAAAGTCCTGCTGGGCAGAGACTACGAGCAGACAGCTGGAGTTTGCTTCCCGCTTTCTTTTTCACTTATCCTGTGCCACACACCGTTGACCAAGTGGCCTTCTTACCCATGGGGTTCGAGGGAACCGGATCACCCGGAGGAAACCCACGCGGTCACGGGGAGAACGTACAAACAGACAGCGGTGGGAATTGAACCCGGACTGCTGGTGCCATCTTGGCATTACGCTCATCGCTCTGCTATCGTGTCACTGCTAATATCTTGAGTGAGAATCCTCACTAAATCGCAAGGACTCCAGGAACCCGCAGTCAAGTACCATGCAGGCGACGGACAGGAGAGAACCTGCAGACGCTGGAAATCTGAGCAACACACACAAAATGCCGGAGGAACCCAGCAGGCCAGGCAGCATCTGTGGAAAGAAACGTTCAGTGGACGTTTCAGGCCGAGAGCCTTCGGCAGTACTGGTGTAAGTGACACGTCCCAGCTGAGTGGGTGGTGATTTGAGTTGGAGGGGAGGGGTTGGATTGACTGGGGGGGGGGGTGAGGTGGGTAGGAATCACAGGATTGACCCCCCTCACCCCCAACGTGAATATGATGTGGGCGATCGTGGTCTCATGGTCCCCTTCCTCTGGGCAGTGTCTTTACAAGATGGGTTACACCACCCCCCAACCCACCCCCGTCCCCCAGCCGTTATCGATACTCTGGCGTCAGTGGTTGCATAACCAGGACTTGTGCTCGTACGTCCATCCACCACGTGACCCTGATCAGGGGAAGTCTAAGCAGGTGCTACACCTTACCCAAGAGTGGGGAAGGGGTTCCTTACACCTCCTTTGGTATCTTCAACCCGCAACCCAATAGGACACGGCACGTAAAGGTGACGGTGGTGACGAGCACGAATTTTGGGCTTTGGTAACTGCCTCGTAACCCGTGCTCGATGGATTGTGATTTGAAATGTTGTATATATGTATTCTTTAAGAGTTTTGTCAACTAGTTTCGTAGTAAGTAACCTACACATGGGGTATATAGGAAGCTGTTGATAGGCCATGGGATTTGGGTAATACTGGCTGGTTTGCAATGCAGAGGGTCCCACTCTACATTGAAAGAGGCTTCCTTTCATTCCTTCCAGCATACTGGGCCGCTGATGTTGGGATTACAGTGACACAAGCACATTTGCCTCAGTTTTGCAAAGGTGCTGGACATACATGTGACGAAAATAAATGTCTGCCAGCACCCATGGGTGCAAGGGGAGGAAGACCAAGGGCGCGAGCTTAACTGCAAATGGACCAAATGACCTCCTCATACATTTTTGATGACTCTGTTTTTTGTGTGGGTTGGGGTAGTATCCTTCGTGTCCGGGAGAGCTGGGGACCTGCTATCCTTATTCCCATTTATTTCCTCACAACAGAAAAGGCCCTTCAGCCCATCGAGTCCGTGCCTGCTCTCAGGGTGATCCCATCCTCCGTTCCCCTGCCTGCAACCTATTCTCCCCACTCCATCTGATCCTCACACTGGCCCTTGACATCAGGGGCAACTTACTGATTAGCCCACTGGCACGTGCGTGTTTGCAAGGTGGGAGGAAAGCGGGGTGGGGGGGGGTTAACCCACGTGGCCACGTGTGTTTCCTCCGGGTGCTCTGGTTTCCTCCCACAGTCCAAAGACGTACCGGTTGTCATTGTAAATTGTCCCGTGATTAGGCCAGGGTTAAATTGGGGGCGGCGTGGCTCCAAGGGCCTATTCTGCACAGTATCTGAATAAAAAAAACAAATAAACAAACATCCCCACTCCCCCCTCACCTGGTCTCACCTGTTACCTGCAGAAGTGACTAGGTGCCATTAGCATAATTAATTCGGCACTGTGTCTTGGGTCAAAGGGCCTGCTTGTGCCGCATAATTAATTGTTCCATTAGCATAATTAATTTGGCACTGTGCCTAGGGTCAAAGGTCCTCCTTGTGCCACATACTTCCAGACCCCACAATGGTGATGACCAAAGCAGGCACATTCTCCATGGCAACACACACAAAACGCTGAGGGGACTTATCAAGCCAGGCAGAATCTAAGGAGAAGAATAAATAATCGATGTTTCAAGCCGAGACCTCAGAACGTCGACTGCTTGTTCTCCTCCGCAGACGCTGCCCGGCCTGCTGAGCGCTTTGTGAGTCTCTCACATCAACCGCAGCTCAAGCTCTGAAAGAGGCGGAGGTCACGCACTCCCCACTCCCCTTTCTGGACAGGAACTTCAACTTGGGGAAAGGAGGCATTGCTCTCAGAGGCATTATGGGGACACTCCAAATTTACCTTTCAAAAGGGCAAGAGGATGGGCTTTCCCCCTTTTGGGTCAGATGGCAATACTACCCAATGCCATGGAGCCATCTCCTCTCCCACTACCAAGGCAAAAATCACCCACACCCTTTCACCGGTCCTGAACCAAGAGAGTAGCAGCTGATCCAGAGACAGGAGGGGACACGCATGGTAATCTGCTTTGACCACCGGTCACTTGGAGAATTTCTTCGCCCAGCAGTCGTTCCTGTCTTTCCACCAAGCCCAACATCCTAAATATTTTTCTTATAAATAATGTTTATACAGAAGCTGTAAAAAGATATCCCACCAGTCCCAATTTTAACATTTCCCGGAGTTGTATTCCCAGGTGATTGCTCTTGGCAGCGAGTCGGAGGTGAACTCCTGAAGATTCCAGGTCGATCCTGGGAAAATTAAAATTCAAACTCCTGCCTCGGACAAGACCTCTGGTCTCCAGGAGCCTGGGAATCTTGGTTCAAACCCGGGGAGGCCAGTGGCTTGTCTGAGCTGTATAGTATTACCTGATGTCACCGTGTCACGGTTGAAAAAGTAGTGTTCATGAAGTACTCAAAGATATTAAAATTTTATCATGAAACTAATACAAAAAAAACTAAAGAGGCTCTGAGTGCTTTATTTGTCTCTAACTTTTATATTCCGTCTTGTGTTCTGTGGACTGTTCTGCATCAACACTAAAGGGGTTTATGTGGGAGTGAGATACAAAGGTTCGACGGGGCAATTTAATGTCAGAGAAATGTAAACAATATACATTTTGAGATGCTTCTTCTTCGCAACAGTCCAGGAAAACAGAGGTGTGCCCCAAAGAATGGACGGCAGTTAAATGTTACAGCCCCAAAGCCCTCCGCCAGCTCCCCTCCCTCCCGTGCGTAAGCGGCAGCAAACCAACGATCCCCCCCCCCCACTGACAAACAAAAACATCGGCACCCACCACCGAGCACTCGAGTGTGGGCAAAGCAGCAGCAAGGACCACTCGTTCACCCGGTATTCGACATATCTAATAAATCTAATAAATAATCATATCTAATCAGGCTAATAAATCCCTGGGTCCAGATGGTCTGCATCCGAGGGTTCTAAAAGAGGTGGCTCAGGAAATTGCGGATGCATTGGTAATCATTTTCCAATGTTCCTTAGATTCAGGATCAGTTCCTGAAGGTTGGAGAGTGGCTAATGTTGTCCCACTTTTCAAGAAGGGAGGGAAGGAGAAAACGGAGAACTATCGTCAGTTGTGGGGAAGATGCTTGAGACCATTATTAAGGACGAAATAGTGGCACATCTAGATGGCAGAAATAGGATTAGGCCGAGCCAGCATGGATTTACCAAGGGCAAATCATGCTTGACTAATCTGTTGGAGTTTTTTGAGGGTGTAACAAGGATGTTAGACGAGGGTAAGCCAGTAGATGTTGTGTACCTAGATTTTCAGAAGGCATTCGATAAGGTGCCACATAGGAGATTGGTGAGTAAAATCAGAGCTCATGGCATTGGGGGCAGGGTTTCAACATGGATAGAAAACTGGTTGGCAGATAGAAAGCAAAGGGTAGCAGTGAATGGGTGTTTCTCGGACTGGCTGGAGGTGACTAGTGGGGTACCACAGGGCTCTGTATTGGGACCACAGCTCTTTACGATTTATGTCAATGATTTAGATGAGGGCATTGAAAACTATATCAGCAAGTTTCCTGATGATACTAAACTGGGTGGCAGTGTGACATGCGAAGAGGACGTTAGGAGAATACAGGGAGACTTGGATAGGCTGAGTGAGTGGGCAGATACTTGGCAGATGTCATTCAATGTGAATAAATGTGAAGTTATCCACTTTGGAAGCTGGAACAAGAGGGCAGAGTATTGTCTGAACGGTGTCGAGTTAGGTAAGGGAGAAATGCAAAGAGACCTAGGAGTCCTAGTTCACCAGTCAATGAAGGTGAATGAGCAAGTGCAACAGGCAGTGAAGAGGGCAAATGGAATGTTGGCCTTTGTTACAAGGGGAATTGAATACAAGAGCAAGGATGTTCTTTTGCATTTGTACAGGGCCCTGGTGAGACCACACCTGGAGTATTGTGTGCAGTTTTGGTCTCCAGGTTTAAGGAAGGACATTCTGGCAATTGAGGAAGTGCAGCGTAGATTCACTAGGTTGATTCCTGGGATGGCAGGGCTGTCTTACGCAGAGAGATTGGAGAGATTGGGCTTGTACATGCTGGAATTGAGGAGATTGAGAGGGGATCTGATTGAAACGTTTAAGATAATTAAAGGATTTGATAGGATTGAGGCAGGAAATATGTTCCAGATGTTGGGAGAGTCCAGTACCAGAGGGCATGGATTGAGAATAAGAGGTCAGTTATTTAAAACAGAGTTGAGGAAGAGCTTCTTCTCCCAGAGAGTTGTGGAGGTGTGGAATGCACTGCCTCAGAAGACGGTGGAGGCCAATTCTCTGGATGCTTTCAAAAAGGAGCTGGATAGATATCTGATGGATAGGGGAATCAAGGGATATGGGGACAAGGCAGGGACTGGGTATTGATAGTGAATGATCAGCCATGATCTCAGAATGGCGGTGCAGACTCGAGGGGCCGAATGGTCTACTTCTGCACCTATTATCTATTGTCTATATCACAGGCTCTCTCTCTCTCTCCCCCTAATAAGGGAGGGGGTGTCACGGGGAGACGTAACGAGCAACTCGCTGGTTTACGATGTTAAAAGTCTGTTATGTCGCTTTTCTGAGCTCGGTACCCAAAAAACTGGGCACACAACCGCTGATACACCGACTCCCCTGACGACACACGGGGTCTCCTGCCATGACGCCGACCCTTGATCTGCCCGTCTCCTGGTCTCCTGGTTGGGGTGTATCCAGATCGAAACGGGTTTATTATCACTGACATATCGTACATCATAAAATTTGTTCTTTTAGAAACAGAAACATAGAAAGCTTACAGCACAATACAGGCCCTTCACCCGCAAAGTGCTGAACATGCCCTTACCTTAGAAATTACTAGGCTTACCTATAGCCCTCTATTTTACTAAGTTCCATGTACCTATCCAAAAGCCTCTTAAAAGACCCTATCGTGTCCGCCTCCATCACTGTTGCTGGCAGCCCATTCCACGCACTCACAACTCTCTGAGTAAAAAACTTACCCCTGACATCTCTGTACCTACTCCCCAGCACCTTAAACCCGTGTCCTCTTGTGGCAACCATTTCAGCCCTGGGGAAAAGCCTCTGACTATCCACGTGATCAATGCCTCTCATCATCTTGTACACCTCTATCAGGTCACCTCTCATCCTCCTTCGCTCCAAGGAGAAAAGACTGAGTTCACTCAACCTATTCTCATAAGACATGCTCCCCAATCCAGGCAACGTCCTGGTAAATCCTTTTGTGGCAATAGTACAGTGGAATACATAAAATATACCATAAATTATAATTATAACAAGCCTGGAAGGAAGGGATTGAGATCCTGAGTCCTCAAGATCCCCCTCTCAGACTCATTGGTGCAGTTCATAGGAAAGCTTATGAGCTTTTGGGACCAGCTTGGCTGCAGGAACTGCCAGAAGGATGTTCAATGACGTCCAGCCGCCAGAGAGACTCCACTCCAGATCTGCTGTCTGGGTTCGATCCCGTAGCCTTCATCTCTCTCGTGGGGCTCCCTACCCATAGCCGGGGATCTGGTTCACGAGCACCAGAGCTGATCTAAGGCTTTTTCCACTGCAGTTGAGTGGGACCACAGCCAGAGGTCGTAGCATAAGGGTGAAAGGTGAGAAGGTTAAGTAGAACATGAGGGGACACTTCTTCACTTAGAGTGAATGAGCTGCCAGCACAAGTGGTGAATGCAAGCTGGATTTGAATGTTGAAGAGAAGCTTGGATGGGCACATGGATGGTCGAGGTATGGAGGGCTGTGGTTTGGTTGCAGATCGATGGGAGTAGGCAGTTTAAATAGTTTCAGCATGGGGCTTGTGATGGGCTGAAGGGGCTTGTGCTATACCTTTCTATGACTCTCTCTCTCCCTCCCTCTCTCTCTCCCTCTCCCTCTTTCCTCTGACCCCCCTCTCTCCCCCTCTCTCTCCCTTTTTCTCCCTTTCTTTCTCTTCTTTCCCCTCTCACTCTCTCTCTCACCCCCCCCCCTGTCCACACACAGTACTGTACCCCACACCCCTCCCCTCTGTCTACACACAGTACCCCATTTCCAGAAAAGTTGGGATATTTTCCAAAATGCAATAAAAACAAAAATCTGTGATATGTTAATTCACATAAACCTTTATTTAACTGACAAAAGTGCAAAGAAAAGATTTTCAATAGTTTTGCTGACCAACTTAATTGTATTTTGTAAATATACACAAATTTAGAATTTGATGGCTGCAACACACTCAACAAAAGTTGGGACAGAGGCATGTTTACCATTGTGTTACATCACCTTTCCTTTAATAACACTTTTTAATCGTTTTGGAACTGAGGATACTAATTGTAGTAGATTTGCAATTGGAAATTTTGTCCATTCTTGCTTGATACAAGACTTCAGCTGCTCAACAGTCCGTGGTCTCCATTTTCTGATTCTCCTCTTCATGATGCGCCATACATTTTCAATAGGAGATAGATCTGGACTGGCAGCAGGCCAGTCAAGCACACGCACTCTGAAAAGCCACGCTGCTGTAGCCTGTGCAGAATGTGGTATGGCATTGTCCTGCTGAAATAAGCAAGGACGTCCCGGGAAGAGACGTCGTCTTGATGGCAACATACGTCTCTGTAAAATCCTAATATACGCCTTAGAGTCAATGGTACCTTCACATAAATGCAACTCACCCATGCCGTGGGCACTGATGCACCCCCATACCATCACAGATGCTGGCTTTTGCACCTTTCGCTGATAACAATCAGGATGGTCGTTTTCATCTTTGGCACGGAGAACTCGCCGCCCGTTTTTTCCGAAAACTAGCTGAAATGTGGACTCATCTGACCACAGCACACGGTTCCACAGTCTTTTGGTCCATCTGAGATGAGCTCGGGCTCAGAGAACTCGCTGGCGTTTCTGCATAGAGTTGATGTATGGCTTCCTCATTGTGTAATGCAGTTTCAAGTTGCATTTCTGGATGCAGTGACGGACTGTGTTAAGTGACAATGGTTTTCCGAAGTACTCCCAAGCCCAGGTGGCTATAATTGTCAGAGTAGCATGACGGTTTCTTAGGCAGTGCCGCCTGAGGGCTTGAAGATCACGCACATTCAACAGTGTTTCCGACCTTGCCCTTTACGCACTGAGATGTCTCTGAATTCTCTGAATCTTTTCACAATATTATGTACTGTAGATGTTGAAAGACCTAAATTCTCTGCAATCTTGCATTGGGAAATGTTCCTTTTGAACTGACTAACAATTCTCTCACAAATTTTGACACAAGGGGGTGAGCCATGACATCCTTGCTTGCAAAGACTGAGCCTTTGATGGACGCTACTTTTATACCCAGTCATGATACCTCACCTGCTGCCATTTAGCCTGCTTAATGTGGAATCTTCCAAACCGGTGTTACTTGAATATTCTGTGCATTTTTCAATCTTATTTTAACGCTGTCCCAACTTTTGTTGAGCCATCAGATTCTAAATTTGTGTATATTTACAAAATACTATTAAGTTGGTCAGTAAAACTATTGAAAAACTTTTCTTTGTACTTTTGTCGGTTAAATAAAGGTTCATGTGAATTAACATAACACAGATTTTTGTCTTTATTGCATTTTGGAAAATATCCCAGGACAGGGTGTGTCTGCACCCGTGCCATCCTCCGCTCCGGTACTCCTTCTCTGCCACCTGCCCCACACCTCTCCCACGGCGCTCCACCCTCACCATTCCCAATGTCCTTGCTCCTGCTTGATTTACAAATTCACTCTCTGCTCCACATTGACAAATACAGTCCCATGTGAAAGTCTTAGGCACCCTAGCTGTAGATAAGTGCTTCAGAATTTTTATACAGTAATGTGTATATATATGATCAACCAATAGTGGAAGAAGAGAGCAAAGGTAGTGAGGTTGTGTTCACGGTTTCATCGTCCATTCAGAAATCTGATGGCGGAGGGGGAGAAGCCATTTCTGAATCGTATTTCGTTCCGGCATAGTTAACCTGAGGAGGACTCTGTGTCCGAAGTTCACGATCTTCAACTCTCATTATCCTGAAAGTTAGTTCCGAGTTTAACAGACCAAGCCTGGGAATGGATTAATATCGATGCCGAAGGCGGAAAGAATGCTGCGTTATTCCCATAAGACCACAAGTCACTGGAGCAGAATTAGGCCACTCGGCCCATCGAGTCTGCTCCACCATTCCACCATGGCTGATTTATTACCCTTCTCCCCATAACCTCTGACCCTGATTAATCAAACTTTGCTTTAAATATACCCAATGATTTGGCTTCCACAGTTGTCTGTGGCAATAAATTCCACCCCCCCGACTAAAAAATTCCTCCTCATCTCTATTCTAAAGGGATGCCCTTTCATCCTGAGGATGTGCCCTCTGCTCTTGGACTTCTCCATTCTAGGAAACATCCTCTCCACAACCACTCTAACTAGTCTCTTCATTATTCAATAGGTTCCAATGAGAACCTCCTCTCTCATTCTTCTAAATCCCAGCGAGTACAGGTCCAGAGCCATCAAACACCTTATAAGTCAATCCTTCCATTCCTAGCATAATTCTGGGGAATCTCCTCAGGACCCTCTCCAATGCTCGCAGATCGTTTCTTAGGTCAGGAGCCCAAAACTCCTCATAATATCACTGGCCTGTGCTTTGAGCTGGAGTTTATAACAGCTTTGGGGAGCAGCGTCCTTGAAGGTAGGATTCCCATCTCATGTCAGACGTAACTGGGAGATCTCAGGACAATTCTGGAGCCCGATGTTCCAATGATTGGCCTTCAGTACTTTGAAGCATCGCCCTGTATTTGCCAATGAGAAGCAGTCAACCTACCTTTGACCCATGCACCTTTGACCTTTGATGATGAACTTTGTCATTGTGGAACTTTCCCTTCCGGGCACAAGGGGAGTGAAAACCATACCTCCTCCTGCCTGAAGCAAAAAATTGTTGGGTACAAGAACAAGCTTCCAGAGAAAGTGGTGGTGCGGGGGGGTACAATGATCTTGCTTAAAGGTGTTTGCACAGGGTCATGGTGCAGGTAAGTTCAATTATGAGCATGGCAGTGCCTCTACTTTCTTAGGAGTTTTCAGAGATTCCACATGACACCTAAAACTTTGACAAACTTCGATAGATGTGTGGTGGAGAGTATATTGACTGGCTGCATCACAACCTGGTATGGAAACACCAATGCCTTTGAATAGAAAATCCTACAAAAGTAATGGATACTGCCCAGTCCATCAGGGGTAAAACCCTCCCCGCCACTGAATACATCTAAATGGAGCAAGTCAAGTCAAGTCAAATCACTTTTATTGTCATTTTGACCATAACTGCAGATACAGTACATAGTAAAAACGAGACAATGTTTTTCAGGACCATGGTGTTACATGACACAGTACAAAAACTAGACTGAACTACGTAAAAAACAACACAGAAAAAAAACTACACTAGACTACAGACCTACCCAGGACTGCATAAAGTGCACAAAACAGTGCAGGCATTACAATAAATAATAAACAGGACAGTAGGGCAAGGTGTCAGTCCAGGCTTCGGGTATTGAGGAGTCTGATAGCTTGGAGGAAGAAACTGTTACATAGTCTGGCCGTGAGAGCCCGAATGCTTCGGGGCCTTTTCCCAGACGGCAGGAGGGAAAAGAGGATTGTATGAGGGGTGCGTGGGGTCCTTCATAAAGCTGTTTGCTTTGCGGATGCAGCGTGTAGTGTAAATGTCCGTGATGGCGGGAAGAGAGACCCTGATGATCTTCTCAACTGACCTCACTATCCGCTGCAGGGTCTTGTGATGGTGCGATTTCCGAACCAGGCAGTGATGCAGTTGCTCAGGACACTCTCAATACAACCCCTGTAGAATGTGATGAGGATGGGGGGGGGGGTGGTGGGAGATGGACTTTCCTCAGCCTTCGCAGAAAGTAGAGACGCTGCTGGGCTTTCTTTGCTATGGAGCTGGTGTTGAGGGACCAGGTGAGATTCTCTGCCAGGTGAACACCAAGAAATTTGGTGCTCTTTATGATCTCTACTGAGGAGCCGTCGATGTTCGCTGCCACAGGAAAGCAGCATCCATCATCAGAGACCCCCACCACCCAGGCCGTGCTCATTTCTCACAGCTGCCATCAGGAAGAAGGTACAGGAGCCTCAGGACTCACACCACCAGGTTCAGGAACAGTTACTACCCCTCAGCCATCAGGCTCTTGAACCTAAGGGGATAACTCCTGGTGGCTAATCATTTCAATTCCAATTCCCATTCTGGCATATCAGTCCATGGCATCCTCCTGTGTCAATAAGAGGTCACTCTCAGAATGGAGAAGCAACAGTTTATATTCTGTCTGGGTAGCTTTCAACCTGACGGCATGAATATCGATTTCTCCATCCAGTAAAAATGTTTTTCCTCCCTCTCCATGCTTTTTCTATTTCTCACTCTGGCCTCTTGGCCTCTCACTTGCTTCTCACCTCCCCCAGACTGGGTCTGGTCCTCCTTCCCTTCCTCCCATTGTCCACTCTCCTCTCCCATCAGATTCCTTCCCCTCCGACCCTTTACCTGTCCGACTTACCTAGCTTCATCCATCACCTTCCGGCTTTTCTCTTTCCCCTCCCACCAGCCTTTTAATGTGGCATCCTCCCCTTCCCTTTTCCAGTCCTGACAAAGGGTCTCGGCCCGGAATGTCGCCCCATTAGTTCATTTCCATGGATGTCGCCTGCCCTGCTGAGGCAATTTGTGTGTGTAACGTCAGTCAACTTCACTTGCCCCATCACTGAAATTTTCCCACAACCGACGGACTCACCTTCAAGGACTCTTCATCTCATGTTCTCGATATTTATCACTTATCTATTCAGCTTTATTTCTTACTTTTTGTATCTTTTTTTATAAAGCACTGGTGAGGTCTCATTGGAGTATTGTGAGTTGGCTTGGGCCCCTTATCGTAGAAAGGATGTGCTGATGTTGGACAGAGTTCAAAGGGGGTCACGAAAATGATTCCAGGGTTGAAAGGCTTGTCGTATGAGGAGCGTCTGATGGCTCTGGGCCTGTACTCACTAGAATTCAAAAGAATGAGGGGTGACCTCATTGAAACCTATCAAATAGTGAAAGGCGTTGGTAGAGTGGATGTGGAAAGGGTATTTCCTGTCATGGGAGATTCTAAGACCAGAGGACACAGCCTCAGAATAGGGGGGCACCCTTTTAGAGCGGAGAAGAGGAGGCATTTCTTTAGCCAGAATTGGTGAACCTGTGGAATTCTTTGCCAAAGGAGGCCGAGTCTTTATGCGTATTTAATGCAGAAGTTGATAGACTCTTGCTTGTTCAGGGCATGAAGGGATTACAGGGAGATTGAGGCTGAGAGGAAAATTGGATCAGCCACGATGAAATTGCGGAGCAGACTCGATGGGCCAAGTGGCCTAATTCTGCTCCTCACGGTCAATCGGGACTAGCTTGGATAGCTAGTTAGTTGGTCGGCACGGAGCAGATAGGCCGAAAGGCCTGGTTCCGTGCTCGCTGACTCAAAGAAAGCAGAAAAAGTCAAAGCTAAGATTTGGATAAGGAGATTTCTCTGTGTGGAGAGATTAAGGAGACTGCATCTGTAATCTCTAGAGCGCGTAAGCGTTAAGGGGAAGAGATAGCACTAAAACATACAAGATTGCTAAACCGCTCGACCGAGTGGAAGCAGGATTGGCGTTCACCCTGGCTGACGAGTCGCGGACTCAATGTAAGATGTGCGTCAACCAGGACAAGGCTTCTTCACCCAGAGAATGACAAATCTATAGAATTCACCCGCCCGGGAGAGCCCAGATCATTTGAGCAGAGATGGTTGGATAATTAAGGAGTGAAGGGATTTGGGTTTAGTGCGGTGGAGCTGAGGTGATGGGTGAAGCCAGGTGAGTGGATAAGGTCAAGGGCCGGAGAGGAAGGAATCTGATAGGGGAGGAGAGTGGACCACGGGAGAAAGGCAAGGAGGAGGGGACCCAAGGGGTGGGTAAAGGGCAGGTGAGAAGGAGGAGGAGAGGGTGACGGATTTTTTTTCACTGAAGGACAGATTGATATTCATGCCATCAGGGTTGAAGCTACTCAAACAGAATAAAGGCGTTGCTCTTCCACCGAGTGTGGCCTCATCTTGGCACCAGAGGAGGCCACAGACCAACGGGTTGGAATGGGAGAACTTTTGGCCGCTGGGAAGCCCCACTTATGGCGGGTAGCTCAGAGCAGCTCAGTGTGGCAGTCCCCCAACTGGCGACGGGCCTCACCAATGCAGAGGAGGCCGCGTCGGGAGCAGCCGACGCGATAGACGAGCCCAGCAGCTTCACAGGTGAAGCTTGGCCTCACCTGGAAGGACTGTTTGGGGCCCTGAATGGGGGCGAGGGAGGAGGTGTATTATGTGGAACTTGGGACGCTTGTAGGGATAAGTGCTTGGAGGGAGATTAGTGGAGAGAGTTGAGTGTGCAAGGGAACTACAGGAAGTGGAATTGGAGGGGGAGATAAGACACATTCCCTTTCAAGACGGTAGAAGTTGCAGAGGAGAACGCAGAGGCTGATGGGGTGTGGGTAAGGACAGGAGGGACACAATCACTATTACTGTAGTGGGAGTTGGAGGAGATGCGAGTGAGGGAAGCATCAATAGTCAAGGGGGGGGGAGCCCTGTTCTTTAAAGAAGAGGGACATCTCGGATACCATGGAGTGGAAGATACAAAATTCTCTAAAAGTGGCATCACAAGTAGATAGGGTCATAAAGAGAGCTTTTGTTACATTGACCTTTATAAATCAAAGTTCTGAGTATAAGAGTTGGAATGTCATGGTGAGGTTGTATAAGGCATCGGTGAGGCTGCATTTGGAGTATTGTGTGCAGTTTTGGTCACCAAATTACAGGAAGGATATTAATAAGTTTGAAAGAGTGAAGAGAAAGTTTACAAGGATGTTGCCAGGACTTGAGAAACTGAGTTACAGAGAAAGGTTGAATAGGTTAGGACTTTATTCCCTGGAGCGTAGAAGAATGAGGGGTGATTTGATAGAGGTGTATAAGATTATGATGGGTATAGATAGAGTGAATGCAAGCAGGCTTTTTCCACTGAGGTTAGGGGAGAGGACATGGGTTAAGGGTGAAGGGGGAAAAGTTTAAAGGGAACATTGGGGGGGGGGGGACTTCTTCACACAGAGAGTGGTGGGAGTGTGGAACGAGCTGCCAGATGAAGTGGTGAATGCGGGCTCACTTTTAACATTTAAGAAAATCTTGGACAGGTACATGCATGAGAGGTGTATGGAGGGATATGGGCCGGGTACAGGTCAGTGGGACTAGGCAGAAAAATGGTTTGGCACAGCCAAGAAGGGCCAAAAGGCCTGTTTCTGTGCTGTAATGTTCTATGGTTCTATAGTTCTATGGAAACCCATATCCTGGGAACAGATGTTGAAGAATCTGAGGAAAGGAAATATCATTTTCAGAGGGGAATAGGGCGGGAAGGGGTAAAGTCAAGATAATCATGGGAAATTACGGTAAAAGATGTTGGCCATCAGTTTGTCTGCAGAGATGGAGACAGAGGGATTGAGAAAGAGGAGGGAGGTGTCAGAGGTGGAGCAAGTGAATTTAAGGGCAGGGTGGAAGTTAACGGCAAAGTTGATCAAATTGATGAGCTTGGCATGGGTGCATCACAGTTGGGAAGGGAGGGGGAAGGCGCCAGAATAGAGAGCTGAGGGGAGAGGAATGAGGCTAGCTGGAAGGTGGCCGGTGAAGCCAGGTGGGGAAGGCCAAGGGCATGTTGGCCTTTATAACAAGGGGAGTTGAGTATAGGAGTAAAGAGGTCCTTCTGCAGCTGTACAGGGCCCTGGTGAGACCCCACCTGGAGTATTGTGTGCAGTTTTGGTCTCCAAATTTGAGGAAGAACATTCTTGCTACTGAGGGAGTGCAGCACAGGTTCACAAGGTTGATTCCCGGGATGGCGGGACTGTCGTATGTTGAAAGATTGGAGCGACTGGGCTTGTATACACTGGAATCTAGAAGGATGAGAGGGGATCTGATTGAAACATATAAGATTATTAAGGGATTGGACACGCTGGAGGCAGGAAGCATGTTCCCGCTGATGGGTGAGTCCAGAACTAGAGGCCACAGTTTGAGAATAAGGGGTAGGCCATTTAGGAGTGGTGGATATGTGGAATGCTCTGCCCCAGAAGGCAGAGGAGGCCAAGTCTCTGGATGCATTCAAGAGAGAGTTAGATAGAGCTCTTATAGATAGCGGGGTCGAGGGATATGGGGAGAGGGCAGGAACGGGGTACTGATGGTGTATAATCAGCCATGATCACAGTGAATGGCGGTGCTGGCTAGAAGGGCCGAATGGCCAACTCCTGCACCTACCTATTGACTCAGAGGGAAGTAACAGGTAGGTGAGAAGAAGTGGAAGAAGTGGAAGAAGTGGAAGGTCAGAGTTGTGGGGGGGGGGGAGTTGTTCACTGGAAGGAGAGATTGATAATCGTGCCAACAGTTTGCAGGCTACTCAAATAGTGCTCCTCAACCTTCGTTTTGTTACAAGAGGATCCAGATGTTGGAATGGGATTAGGAATCAGAATTAAAATGCTTGACCTCTGGGAAGTCTCGCTTGTGCTGGACAGCGCGGAGGTGCACGCGTAGTTTGATAGCGAACTTGCATTGAACTTTGAACCATGCAAATACAGAGAAACAAATAGTAATAACAAATTAAAGGAAGAGAGAAGGGAAAAGGAAAGAAAGCTGATATTGTGGGCTCTGAAGTCCTTGAAATGAGTCGATAGGTTGTGGAATCAGTCCGGAGCTGAGGTGAGTGAAGTTACATCAGGAGCTGGACGGTTGGAGGGTAATGACTGTTCCTCGCCCTGACATTGTGCGGCCTAAGGCTCCTGCATCTCCTGCCTGATGGTAAAATGCGGAAGAGAGCCTGACTTGGATGGTGGGGGTCCTTGATGATGGGTGATGCTTTCGTGTGGCAGCGCTCCACACAGACGTGGGCAATGGTGGGGATCTCAGTGGTTCCATTTAGAGTCAGAGAATGGAGACAGTATTCAACCTGAAATCTTCACTCTCCGAAACAGAGAGAAAAAAAACCCCAAAGACAGGACAATATTAGAACCCCCAAAGCCACCCCACCACCCCCCCCCACACACACAAGCAACAGAACAAGCATCAGCCATCTCCCTCTCCTCTCCCCTTATTTCAGCAAGCATTAGCCCCCCCACTGCAACAGTAAGCCCCCAGAAATCCTGATCTAACAGTCCATCCTGACACTTCAACACCACAGCAGGCCCTCCCTCCTGCCAACGAGGGAGGGAGAGGGGGAGAGGGAGGGGAGGGGGGGGAGAGAGTGGGAGGGAGAGGGGGGAGAGGGGGGAGAGAGAGAGGGGAGAGAGTGGGAGGGAGGGAGAGGGGGAGAGGGGGGAGAGAGAGGGGGGGAGAGAGAGGGGGAGAGAGAGATAGAGAGAGAGAGAGGGAGAGAGAGATAAAGAGAGAGAGGGAAGAGAGAGAGGGAGGGAGGGATAAAGAGAGAAAGAGACTGAGAGAAAGGGAGATAAAGAGAGAGGGAGAGGGTGGAGATAAAAAGAGGGGGAGAGAGGGGAGAGGGGGAGGGGGAGAGGGGGAGGGGGAGAGGGGGAGGGGGAGAGGGGGAGGGGGAGGGAGGGGGAGAGAGAGAGAGAGAGAGAGAGAGAGAGAGAGAGAGAGAGAGAGAGAGTGAGTGAGTGAGATATCACTCCCGCCACAGCGAGCGGGGAGGCCAACAGCCCCGTTTTGGTGTTCCAGTCTGCAGTGTTGCCGATTTCAGGTTCCCTTAACTCGAGACTCTGCAGACTCTCTCTCACCATTGATTAAGAGAATGGGGGAATGATTGCTCCCGCACAGAGGCCTCCAACTGCCACATCCACTGTCTGGCTGTTTCGATGATCCGGGCGGCTTCGGCGAGGGATTACAGGTCCCCCACACGTCCTCCTGGCGGTACTGAAGCGCCGGGCCGCTCGGCGAGAGCCCACCGACCGTGAGGAGCACAGTTTGGGTGCGGCTGCAGGTTACGGACTCTGACAGGGCCCCAGCCACCTTGAAAGGGAATAAAGAGAGACGAGAGCGAGCAATTGAACTGTTCCGCGGATGAACCCAAAGAAGTCGCCCAGGTCTGCTAAAACCCCTGGCGTCATCAAATCATACAGCACAGTAAGAGCCCAACTCTACCCTACAATATTACCCCCACCACAACTCAATCCCATGAAGTTGCTGCTGATCACAGCAGTCCCCTGAACACTGGGAGCAGATAACAGCGACATCTTTTATAACGAGAGTCCCCATCACACACAGAAGCTGTGCATTTTATTCACAGAGTGGGAATTCATGTTACACAGAAGAAGGTGTTTGTATGACACATAGTGGGCTGGTAGTACCCACAGCAGGGATGCATTCTGTATGTTGAAAGGGTTGCTATAGAACCACAAAGAGATACAACACTGGAACCGTCACCAGCCCCGAGTGCCTTTGTGCCTTACTGTGGGATTCTCAAACACCCGTATTTACTAATTGCTATAGCCGCTAAGCACTGGCACTTTCTGGTTCATCTTGTTGAGCTAATTGTGACTGGCATGGGTTTCCTGCGTTCTATGATTATTTAAAGGGGACTCCTGTTTAGCGCTGCACACGTAGAATGAACTGTCTCGCGGGTTCGCTCGGTCGTCTCTGATGCTCTGCCGGTGTTCCTGTGTCTAACCTCGTGTTTCTGCCTCTTCATGGGGGGGAGTCTGTTGTTTATCTGCTCATGGGGACGAGCCACTGCCAGCGTCACCGCGACAGAGTCTGGATTCAGTCCTACCAGCGCACACCGTGACAGAAAGAGGCACTTCGGATCATTGTCGGCGAAAACTCACTGGCACTAATCGAACACTGAGCCACCTTCCCCACAATCTCGGCGCGGTTCTACCTGCACACGAGGGGCTACAGTCAGCCTGATTGTTCTCCGATCTCGGCAATCCATTTGCACCGTTTCCTCGCCATACCAGGAGACGTCGTCACTGTGCCGTTATTGCGGTGTGCCCTCCAAATGCTTGTCTGATTGCTCATCATTACAGAAACCCAATTGTGACGTGGGGAGGGGATCCCCCCCCCCATGCCAATGTGAGCAAAAGTCCAGACCCAACGCAACCAATCAGTGATGAGAACCAGCCCCCCCCCCCCCGCCCCCGCATCACAAATTGCACCATCTCGAATCGCAAGACCCTGCAGCAGATAGTGTGGTCAGCTGAGATCACGGACATTTACACTACACACTGCATCCGCAAAGCAAACAGCATTATGAAGGACCCCACGCACCCCTCATACAAACTCTTCTCCCTCCTGCTGTCTGGGAAAAGGCACCGAAGCATTCGGGCTCTCACGACCAGACTGTGTAACAGTTTCTTCCGCCAAGCTATCAGACTCCTCAATACCCAGAGCCTGGACTCACACCTTACTGCCCTATTGTCCTGTTTGTTTTTTATTGTAATGACTGCACTGTTTTTGTGCACTTTATGCAGTCCTGTGTAGGTCTGTAGTCTAGTGTAGTTTTTTCTGTGTTGTTTTTTACGTAGTTCAGTCTAGTTTTTGTACTGTGTCATGTAAACCATGGTCCTGAAAAACGTTGTCTCATTTGTACTATGCACTGTACCAGCAGTTATGGTCGAAATGACAACAAAAGGTGACTTTCATTACTTGAAATGAGTTTCCGTAATGAAGACCAACCAGCCGACCATTAAGTATGTAAAGGCTAAGTAGTCGGACGACATGCCACCGATGAACAGCGCACTGACACGGTGATGAAACGTTTGCGAGTAAGTTGCCGATGTCGGAGAACAATTCAGCCCGGCCATCGACCACCCGAGCTGCACGTTTGCCAAGTTCTTCCCAGCTAAGGGCAATCTACGGTGAGCGGTTAAACTGCCCACCTGCCCGCTGTTTTGTGACGCGAGGAAGTCCACCGGCGGAGCGTGCGAACTCCACACGGGCAGCGCCGGAGGTCGGATTTGAACCGGGCTCTCAGGAGCTGGGAGGTGGGAGTCGCTCTCCCAGCTGCCCCCCCCCCCCCATGCACAGGACGACCGTGCAGACATGGTACATGCAGACAGTTTGAGCGCACTGCACAGAGAGGAGGGGGTTATGCAGCGAGGCCTTGTGGTCAGGCTGCAGATTTGGGGCAGGCGTGTGGGTAGCGCTGTCATGGCTGGGGGGGGGGTGACAGAAGGGTGCAAGGGTGGGGGGGGGAGGGGAGCCGCGCTGAGCGGCAGAACTCCGGTGCCAGACTATACAGGAAAAGTGTTTCCATGGACACAGCAGGACCTGGGAAGCAGGGATCCGCCGTGTGAGTGTTTATCCCAGGCTGCAACCGTCACTCAGCAATGACCAAAGGCCCCCGCACTCTCCACTTTGACCTCTGCAATTAAACAGAGCCTCTACGGGCCTGGCTGGTTCCGCTCGCTCTTCACCTCCCTGTGTGGTCCCAGGGATGCCGACCCCCTCCGGCATTTCCCGGACTCGTTTGGAGTTAACCCCTTCATCCACTGGGCCCTGAATTCAGGGAACGAATGGAAGAAACATTGAAATTACTGGGGTTGTCCTTTAGTTCCCAAATACTGTACCGTCTTGATCTACAAATTGTGTAACAAAGCAGTTGGGTTTTCAATACCTTGTAAAAGTCTTGGGCACATATAAAACTAGGGTGCCTCAGACTTTTGCACAATAGTGTATTTGTCAATGTGGAGCAGAGAGTGAGTTTGTAAATCTGGCGGGTGCAAAGGATGTAGGGAATGGCGAGGGTGGAGGGATAGGTGGTAGAGAGGAGTGCCAGGGGCTTGGGGGGGTGGAGGGGGTTGTGTTTGTTGTGGGTACAAAGTCACCCAGCCCTGAGACACCAGGCAAGGTCATTTCCAAACAAGTGGTTTGTTGATCATTACAGAATGTCTTTCTGGTGCTTCCCTCCCCTTCCCCTCTCCCTTCCCCTGATTCCCCTCTTTGGCCTCTGACCTGATGATGTGAAAATCAATTTCTCCTTCACGTAAAGTTTTTCCCTCCTCCTCCCTACATCTGTTCTCCATTCTGGCCTCTTACCTCTTCTCACCTGCCTATCACACCTCCCCCTCCTGATCCCTTCCTCCCTCCCTTTCTCCTATGGTCCACTCTCGTTTCCTATCGGAAGATTCCTTCTTCTCCAGCCCTTGATCTTTCCCACCCACCTGGCTTCACCGCTCACCTTCAAGCTAGTCTCCTTCCCCTTCCCCAAACTTTTTATTCTGGCATCTTTCCTCTTCATTTCCAGTCCTGACAAAGTGTCTCGGTCTGAAATGTCAGCTGTTTCTTCTTTTCCATAGATGCTGCCTGACCTGCTGAGTTCCTCCAGCATTTTGTGTCTGTTCACTTTTTCAGTAAAAAATACATATAATAATTAAATTAAATAAGTAATGCAAAAAAAGTAGTGAGCTGGTGTTCATGGTTTCAATGTCCATTCAGAAATCAGGTGGCAGAGGGGAAGAAGCTGTTCCTGAATCATTAACATAGAACATAGCACATTACAGGCCCTTCGGCCCACAATGTTGTGCTGACCCTCAAACCCTGCCTCCCATATAACCCCCTACCTTAAATTCCTCCATATCCCTGTCTAGTAGTCTCTTAAACGTAACTAGTGCATCTGCCTCCGCCACTGACTCAGGCAGAGCATTCCATGCACCAACCACTCTCTGAGTGAAAAACCTTCCTCTAATATCCCCCTTGAACTTCCCTCCCCTTACCTTAAAGCCGCGTCCTCTTGTACTGAGCAGTGGTGCCTTGGGGAAGAGGCGCTGGCTGTCCACTCTGTCTATTCCTCTTTATATCTTGTACACCTCTATCATCCTCCTTCTCTCCAAAGAGTAAAGTCCTAGCTCCCTTAAGTCTCCTGTACCTCCTTCCCGATGGTGGCAATGAGAAGAGGGCATGACCTGGGTGATGGGGTCCTTAATGATGGACGCCACCTTTTTGAGGCATCACTCCTTGAAGATGTCCTGGATGCTGGGGAGGCCAGAGTCGACGATGGAGCTGACTGAGTTTATCTTATTAAATATATTAAGAACACGGTTATGTTTTTGCATTGTAGGGGAATTCAGGGTTACGGGAAAAAGGCAGGTAGGTGAAGCTGTGCCCATGGCCAGATCCTATTGAATGGTAGAGCTTGTCCAACGGGACAAATGCATCTATTTCTGAAGTTCTGGGAAACGTGGTCTCTGCTCCAGTGCAGAAACGGAAAAGTGCCAATGACCCAGTCCTATGGTATTGGCTGAGGGATAAACTTTGGCTAGGAACCTTCTTAACAACACTGTCAACATAAAGTACACTGCAGATGCTGTGGTCAAATCAACACATACAACAAGTTGGAGGAGTTCAGCAGTTGGGGCAGCATCCATTGAAACGAGGAGTCAATGTTTCGGGCCGAGACCCTTTGTCAGGACTCACGAAAGACTCAGGGCCTGACGTGTTGACTCCTCGTTTCCTTAACAACACTGTCAACCTGCACAGCAGCTTTGAGTGCCCTATCAACATGAAGCCCAGGATCTCTCTGATCCTCCACACTGCCACGAGTCTTACCATTTATATTATATTCTGTCTTCAAATTTGACCTACCAAAATGAATCACTTTACACTTATCTGGGTTGAACTCTATTTGCCACTTTTCAGCCCAGTTCTGCATCTTATTGATGTCCCACTGTAACCTCTGACAACCCTCCAGACTTTCCACAACACCCCAACCTTTGTGTCATCAGCAAACTTACTAACCCATCCCTCCACTTCCTCATCCAGGTCAGTTATAAAAATCACAAAGAGGAGGTGGTCCCAGAACAGTTATTAGCAGAACACCACTGGTCACCAGTCCCCATGCAGAATACGAACCATCTACAACCACTCTTTGCCTTCTGTGGCAAGCCAATTCTGAATCCACAAAGTAAGGTCTCCTTGGATCCCATGCCTCCTTACTTTCTGAATGAACCTTGTTTGGGGAACCTTATCAAATGCCTTCCTGAGATCCATATACACTACATCCACTGCTACCTTCATCAATGTATTTTGTTGCATCCTCAAAGAATTCAATCAGGTTCGTAAGTAAACACAAGGTGGTGATTGTGGGAGATTTTAATTTTCCACACGTAGACTGGGAAGCGCATTCTGTTAAAGGGCTGGATGGTTTAGAGTTTGTGAAATGTGTGCAGGATAGTTTTTTGCAACAATACATAGAAGTACCGACTAGAGATGAGGCAGTGTTGGATCTCCTATTAGGGAATGCGATAGGTCAGCTGACAGATGTAT
Organism: Hypanus sabinus; assembly: GCF_030144855.1. NCBI lineage: Eukaryota > Metazoa > Chordata > Chondrichthyes > Myliobatiformes > Dasyatidae > Hypanus > Hypanus sabinus. The sequence continues at coordinate 41,197,116 of NC_082731.1, read as the reverse complement.
GTGTTGGGGAGCACTTTGCATCCAGTGATCACAATAGCATTAGCTTCAATATAATTATGGAGAAGGACAGGACAGGACCTAGAGTTGAGATTTTTGATTGGAGAAAGGCTAACTTTGAGGAGATGCGAAGGGATTTAGGGAGAGTGGATTGGGTCAAGTTGTTTTATGGGAAGGATGTAATAGGGAAATGGAGGTCATTTAAGGGTGAAATTTTGAGGGTACAGAATCTTTATGTTCCTGTTAGGTTGAAAGGAAAGGTTAAAGGTCTGAAAGTACCATGGTTTTCAAGGGATATTAGAAATTTGGTTCGGAAAAAGAAGGATGTCTACAATAGATATAGGCAGCATGGAGTAAAGGAATTGCTCGAGGAATATAAAGAATATAAAAGGAATCTTAAGAAAGGGATTAGAAAAGCTAAAAGAAGATACGAGGTTGGTTTGGCAAATAAGGTGAAAGTAAATCCGAAAGGTTTCTACAGTTATATTAAAAGCAAGAGGATAGTGAGGGATAAAATTGGCCCCTTAGAAAATCAGAGTGGTCAGCTATGTGTGGAGCCGAGGGAGATGGGAGAGATTTTGAACAATTTCTTCTCTTCGGTATTCACTAAGGAGAAGGATATTGAATTGTGTAAGGTGTGGGAAACAAGTAAAGAAGTTATGGAACCGATGACAATTAAAGAGGTGGAAGTACTGGTGCTTTTAAGAAATTTAAAAGTGGATAAATCTCCGGGTCCTGACAGGATATTCCCCAGGACCTTGAGGGAAGTTTGTGTAGAAATAGCAGGAGCTCTGACGGAGATCTTTAATATGTCATTAGAAACCGGGATTGTGCCGGAGGATTGGCGTATTGCTCATGTGGTTCCATTGTTTAAAAAGGGTTCTAGAAGTAAGCCTAGCAATTATAGACCTGTCAGTTTGACATCAGTGGTGGGTAAATTAATGGAAAGTATTCTTAGAGATAGTATTAATAATTATCTGGATAGACAGGATCTGATTAGGAATAGCCAGCATGGATTTGTGCGTGGAAGGGTAAGGCAGTGGATGTAGTCTATATGGACTTCAGCAAAGTTCCACATGGAAGGTTAGTTAAGAAGGTTCAGTCGTTAGGTATTAATGCTGGAGTAATAAAATGGATTCAACAGTGGCTAGATGGGAGATGCCAGAGAGTAGTGGTGGATAATTGTTTATCGGGATGGAGGCCAGTGACTAGCGGGGTGCCTCGGGGATCTGTTTTGGGCCCAATGTTGTTTGTAATTTACATAAATGATCTGGATGATGGGGTGGTAAATTGGATTAGTAAGTATGCCGATGATACTAAGGTAGGAGGTGTTGTGGATAATGAGGTGGGTTTTCAAAGCTTGCAGGGAGATTTATGCCGGTTAGAAGAATGGGCTGAATGTTGGCAGATGGAGTTTAATGCTGAGAAGTGTGAGGTTCTACATTTTGGCAGGAATAATCCAAATAGAACATACAGGGTAAATGGTAGGGCATTGAGGAATGCAGAGGAACAGAGAGATTTAGGAATAACAGTGCATAGTTCCCTGAAGGTGGAGTCTCATGTAGATAGGGTGGTGAAGAAGGCTTTTGGAACGCTGGCCTTTATAAATCAAAGCATTGAGTACAGAAGTTGGAATGTAATGTTAAATTGTACAAGGCATTGGTAAGGCCAAATTTAGAATATTGTGTGCAGTTCTGGTCACCGAATTATAGGAAAGATATCAATAAATTAGAGAGAGTGCAGAGACAATTTACTAGGATGTTACCTGGGTTTCAGCACTTAAGTTACAGAGGAAGGTTGAACAAGTTAGGTCTCTATTCATTGGAGCGTAGAAGGTTGAAGGGGGATTTGATCGAGGTATTTAAAATTTTGAGAGGGACAGGTAGAGTTGATGTGAATAGACTGTTTCCATTGAGAGTAGGGGAGATTCAAACGAGAGGACATGATTTGAGAGATAGGGGGCAGAAGTTTAAGGGAAACACGAGGGGGTATTTCTTTACTCAGAGAGTGATAGCTGTGTGGAATGAGCTTCCTGTAGAAGTAGTAGAGGCCAGTTCAGTTGTGTCATTTAAGGTAAAATTGGATAGGTATATGGACAGGAAAGGAGTGAAGGGTTATGGGCTGAGTGCGGGTAGGTGGGACTAGGTGAGATTAAGAGTACGGCATGGACTAGGAGGGCCGAGATGGCCTGTTTCCGTGCTGTGATTGTTATATGGTTATATGGTAAGGCATGACCTGCCCTTGACAAAGCCGTGCTGATTATCCCTAGTCAGATTACATCTCTCCAAAAACTCAAAAATCCTGCCTCTCAGGATCTTCTCCAACAACTTGCCCCCAACTGAAGTCAAACTCACTGGCCTATAATTTCCTGGGTTATCCCTACTCCCTTTCAACATTTGCAACGCTCCAATCCTTTGGTACCTTTCCCGTCCCTATTGATGATTCAAAGATCATTGCCAGAGGCTCAGCAATCCTCTGCCTTGCTTCCCATAGTAGCCTGGGGTACATCTCATCTCGTCCCGGCGACTTATCTGACTTAATACTTTTCAAAAGCTCCAGCACATTCTCTTACTTAATGTCTATATGCTTAAGCGCACTCTAAGTCATTCCCACAAATGACAAGGTCCTTTTCCCCGGTGAATACTGAAGCAAGGTATTCATTAAGTACCTCCGCTACCTCCTCCAACTGCATGCACACGCTTCCACTATCGCTGCTGATTGGTCCTATTCTCACACAGCTGATCCTCTTGCTCTTCACATACTTGTAGAATGCCTTGGGGTTTTCCTTAATCCTGCTCGCCAAGGCCTTCTAAAGACCTCTTCTAGCTCTTCTAATTTCATTCTTAAGCTCTTTCCTGGCAACCTTGTAATTTTCTAGAGCTCAAACAATTCCTATTTTCTTGAACCTTTTGTAAGCTTTTCTTTTCCTTAACCAGATTTTCCACATCCTTTGCACAGCATGGTTCTTTTACCCTCCCATCCTTTCCCCGTCTCAATGGAACTTACCTATGCAGAATGCCATGCAGATGTTCCCTGAACATTTGCCACATTTCTGCAATGCATTTCCCTGAGAACGTCTGCTCCCAATTTATGCTGCCAAGTTCCTGCCTAATAGCATCATATTTCCCCCTACCCCAATTAAATGTTTTCTCTGTTGTGTGTTCCTGTCCTTCTTCTGCGCCATGGTAGATAGAGTTATGATCACTACCTCTAAAACGCTCTCCCACTTAGAAATCTAACACCTGACCAGGTTCATTTCCCAATACCAGATCAAGTGCAGCCTCTCCTCTAGTTGGCTTATCTACATATTGTGTCAGAAACCTTCTTGAGTACACCTAACACCCTCCACCATCTAAACCCCTTGCACTCAGGAGATGTCTATTAGGAAAGTTAAAATCACCCATCACAACGACCCAATTATTATTGAACCATTCCAAAATCTGCCTCCCTATCTGCTCCTCGATGTCTCTGTTACTGCTGGGGGTCTATAGAAAACACCTAGGATATTGCCCCCTTCTGGTTTCTGATTTCCACCCACGCTAACTCAGTAGACAATCCCTCCCTAACCTCCTCCTTTTCTGCAGCTGTGATACTATCCCTGATTTTATTTATTTTTACTTATTGAGATACAGCGTGAAATAGGCTCGTCCAGCCTGTTGGGCTGTACCCACCAGCAGTCCTCGTTTCCCCTAACCTAATCTTGGGACAACTTACAATGTCGAATTAGCTTACCAACTGGCACATCTTTGGACTGTGGGAAGAAACCAGAGCACCCAGAGGAAACCCACGCGGTCACGGGGAGAACGTACAAACTCCTTACGGGCAGCGGCGGGAATTGAACCGGGGTCGTCGGTACCATAGAACATTGTGCTAACCTCTATGTTACTGCGCTGTCACAGATGCACACTGATAGTCTCTCTCTCACACACTCACAGTATGCACACACACCCATACACACACACACACACAGTATGTGCACACAGATACACATACACTCGCAGTATGCGCGCACAGATACACACACACACTCACAGTACGCGCACACATACATACACACACACACACACACACACACTCACAATACGCACACACAGATACGCACACACACCCATACACACACACACACTCACAATACACACACACACCCACTCACAATACGCACACACACCCATGCACACACACACAGATACATACTCTCAATATGCACACACAGATACGCACGTACACGCACACACACACACACTCACACTCTCAGGGTCATTCAGACAGGACCGTAAAGTGTTAATCAACATCATGTATTTCTTGATTCCTTTTCGCTTTATTAACCTACTCCCATAGCTAATAACTAATTATCGCTTTACATTTAAATGCGTATAACAGTGTATCCCAAGCTTAGCAAGACTGCTGTTAATTTAATTATTTTGGACGTAAGTATTAACAGTTTATCTCTGAGTGTGCACACAAGCTTTATTTAAATGGATAAAGCACTCCTTCACTGGGACTGTGAGAGGAAGATGTTCCCGCAGCAGATGCTCACTCTGTACCTGTATTTTCTAGACACCTTTCCTCCTGTTTTGTCCTCTTTGTTCCTGCCTTACCCGTCCTTCATTGCTTCTATTGTTCACAGGATGGTTCCTTGTCTCAATTGTGGACTCATCATTATGTACCGTGTCGTAATATCAGGGCCTCACGAGTTATTATTCCTCTCAACCTCATGAGGGTCGTAGAGTCATAGAAAAGGACAGCACAGAATCAGGCCCTTCAGCCCATCTAGTCTGTGCCAAACCATTTAAACTGCCTACTCCCGTCAACCTGCACTGGGACCATAGCCCTCCATACCCCAACTGTCCATGTACCTATCCAAACCCCACTTAAACATTGAAATCAAGCTCGCATTCACCACTGATTCCACACTCACGTAACCCTCTGAGTGAAGAAGTTTCCCCTCATGTTTCCCTTAAACTTTTCACCTTTCGCCCTTTACCTATGACCTCTGGTTGTAGTTCCAGCCACCCTCAGCGGGAAAAGCCTGCTTGCATTAACCCTCTCTAACCCTGCACTCTCCTGCCGTCTCTCCATAGCCTTTGACTCCCTGACTAATCAGCAACCGGTCAATCTCTGCTTTGAATACATCCAGTGACTTGGCCTCCACAGCCATCTATGCAATGAATTCTCCAGACTGACCACCCACTGGCTGAAGAAATCCCTCCTCATCTCTGTTCCGAAGGGACATCCCTCTATTCTGAGGCTGTGCCTTCTGTTCCTGGATGCCTCCATTATTGGAAACATTCTCTCTACATCCACGCTACCGAGGCCTTTTGACACTCGGTAGGTTTCAATGAGATTCCCTCTCATTCTTCTAAACTCCAGCAAGAGCCATCAAACGCGCCTCATTCATTTGTTCATTCATTATGTGCCATGTTGTATGACATCATCATTATGTGCCATGTCATATGACGTGAGATCATGGTCTTTCCATGACAATGATCCATGATTGTTCTTGGCAAATTTTTCCTACTGAAATGGTTTGCCATTGCCTTCTTCTGGGCAGTGTCTTTACAAGATGGGTGACCCCCAGCCATTATCAATGCTCTTCAGAGATTGTCTGCCTGGCGTCAGTGGTCACATAGCCAGGACTTGTGATCTGCACCGGCTGCTCATACGTCCATCCACCACCTGCTCCCATGGGTTCTAGTGACCCCGATCGGGGACTAATCAGGTGCTACACCTTGCCCGAGAGTGACCTGCAGGCTAGAGGAGGGAAGGAGCCTCTTACATCTCCTTTGGTAGAGACATATCTGCGCCCCATCACCAACAATCTTGGACCACAAGAGTTTCATTCAGGCCTCAGCCTAAGTTCCACATTTCCTTGTTCTTCGTGAGGTAATTGCTCCCCCTTCCATGCTAGTTTGTTGCCACCACAAAGACTCTGCTGGTAAAAACAATATGGTCGCCATATCACAAGCATGAGAAAATCTGGGGATGCTTCAGAAAAACAGTTGATGCTTCAGTCCAGGCCCGATGAAGCGTCTCGGTCTGAAATGCTGCCTGGCCTGCCGAGCTCCCCCTTGCATTTTGTGTGGGTCGCCGTATCTGTATGAATTGCTGGAGTTGTGCAGTCATACGACAGGGAAAAAGGCCTTGCAAGCTGACTATAGTGCCATCCCGAGCCAGTCCCATTTGCCTCCCTCTAAACCTTTCCTATCCACGTACCTGCCCAATGTTGTGATTTTACCAGCTCGCCAAGGCTGTGGTGGCCAGTGCTATCATGTTTGCTGTTGTGTGCTGGGGCAGCAGGCTGAGGGTAGCAGACACCAACAGAATCAACAAACTCATTCGTAAGGCCAGTGATGTTGTGGGGGTGGAACTGGACTCTCTGACGGTGGTGTCTGAAAAGAGGATGCTGTCCAAGTTGCATGCCGTCTTGGACAATGTCTCCCATCCACTCCATAATGTACTGGTTAGGCACAGGAGTACATTCAGCCAGAGACTCATTCCACCGAGATGTAACACTGAGTGTCACAGGAAGTCATTCCTGCCTGTGGCCATCAAACTTTACAACTCCTCCCTTGTAGTGTCAGACACCCTGAGCCAACAGGCTGGTCCTGGACTAATTTCCACTTGGAATAATTAACTTATTATTATTTAATTATTTATGGTTTTGTATTGCTATATTTCTTCACTATTCTTGGTTGGTGCGGCTGTAACGAAACCCAATTTCCCTCGGGATCAATAAAGTATGTCTGTCTGTCTGTCTCTTCCCTTCCTCTGGTAAATTGCTTCACATTCCCACCACCCTCTGTCTGAAATAACGGCCTCTCAGTCCTCTTTTTAAATGTTTCCCCTCCAAGGACGTTGAGGGGAGGACCTGAGTTACAAGGAAAGATTGAATAGGTTAGGATTTTATTCCTTAGAACGTAGAAGGCTGAGTGAAGATTTGATAGAGCTGATCAAAATTAGGAGGGGTCCAGATAGGGTAAATGCGAGCAGGGTTTCCCACTGAGGGTGGGTGGGACAATAACCAGAGGTCACGGGTTAAGGGTAAGGTGAAATATTTAACAGGGAAACTCCTTCAGTCAGAGGGTTGTGAGGGTGCTGGAACGAGCTTCCAGTTGCAAGTGGTGCAAGCCAGCTCAATGATCCCGGTGCAGGTTGATGGGATTAAGCAGTTTAAATGGTTCAGCATGGATTAGATGGGCTGAAGGGCCTGTTTCTGTGCTGTAACTCGCCTTAAACCTATACCCACTAGTTTGATACTTTCCTACCCTTGCAAAAAGCCCATATTTGCCCCTCCCTTACCCATGCCCCTCAGGAGTTTATAAACCGTATGTCACCCCTAAAAGATGAAAAGACATTTATTTTTTACTTATTGTGGTACAGTGTGGAATAGACTCTTCTGGTCCCTCGGATCTTGCCTCCCAGCAACCCCTGATTTAATCCTGGCTAAAGCACGGGACAATTTACGGTGACCAATTAACCTACCAACCAGACTAACGCACACAAACTCCGTGGGTCGGGCAGCATCCACAGAGGGCAATAAACAGTCAATGTTTCGGGCTGAGGCCCTTCGTCAGGACTGACGACCGATACGTCTTTAGACTGTGGGAGGAAACCAGAGCACTGAAGGGAAACCCACTCAGTCATGGGAAGAACGTATGTACTTCTTACGGACAGGTGCCGGACTTGAACCCAGGTGGCCGGTACCATAAAGACTCGTGTTTAACTACCTTGCGACCATTCTGCCCATCTACGCCGGAGCAGAATCAGGCCATTCGGCCCATCGAGTGTGGTCTGCCATTTAATCATGGCTGATTCACTTCCTGCCTTCTCCCCGTGGCCTAAATCGCGAACCCATCAACCTCTGCTTTAATTATAAGCGGCAACTCTACAACCACAGGCTGGAAAACGTGGACGACGAAGGCGTCGGCTCCGCTTGTTGCCGAGTGTCTGCTCTGCTCTCCAAAATGACTCACTCCCAGCCCGACACCTTCTCAGCAGCCACAGCCTGTACAGCACACGCAGTGCGTGGCATCCGTTCATCAGCCAGCTATTTAAAGGAGCAACGCCATCTGGGACACGCAGCCTGCCAACCGACCGACTGGAACGTGAAGTACCAGTGGGAATAATAATAAGGGCAGGAGGAGGCCATTCAGCCCCTCGGCGAAATAATGGCCCCCAGGCATATGTCATTATGCATACTTAAAAGTGAAGCGATAATTAGTTACCACCCAGGGGAGTCAGTTAATATTGCGAAGAAGATTCAAGTGATATAATTGCTGTTGACTAACACTTTATAATCCTCTGACTGCGTAACAGTGTCTGTAGGTCCTGGCACTCTGTGTGTGTGTGTGTGTGTGTGTGTGTGTGTGTGTGTGTGTGTGTGTGTCTGTCTGTCTGTGTTTTGTGTGTGTCTTTGTGTGTGTGTCTGTGTTGCGTGTGTGTGGGTGTGTGTGTGTGTCTGTCTGTCTGTGTTGTGTGTGTGTGGGTGTGTGTGTGTATCTGTGCATGTGTGTCTGTGCGTGTATCTCTATGTGTATGTGTGTCAGTGTGTGTATTTGTGTGTGTATCTGTGAGTATATGTGTGTGTTGTGTGTGTGTACGTGTGTCAGTGTGTGTATCTGTGTGTGTGTGTGTGTGTGTGTGCACGTGTATCAGTGTGTGTATGTACGTGTGTCAGTGTGTGTGTGTGTGTGTATCTGTGTGTGTATGTACGTGTGTCAGTGTGTATCTGTGTGTGTATGTACGTGTGTCAGTGTGTGTATCTGTGTGTGTGTACGTGTGTGTATGTGTGTGTGTATGTACGTGTGTCAGTGTGTGTATCTGTGTGTGTGTACATCTGTCAGTGTGTGTATCTGTGTGTGTGTACGTGTGTGTGTGTGTGTGTCTGTGTTTCTGTGTCTGTCTGCACACTGGCATTTCGTTCCAGACGCTCACAACCCTCTGAGCAAGGCAGCTTCCCCTTACGTTCCCCTAAACTTTTCACCTTTCACCCTTAACCCATGACCTCTGGTTGTAGTCCCACCCAAATCTCAGTGGAAAATGCCTGCTTCCATTTACCCTATTTATACCCTCATAATTTTGTATACCTCGATCAAATCTCTCCTCTCCGAGAGTTATTGATGGTGCATCGACCTTGTCAGGCCCTGGGGATTTATCCACCCTGATTTGCCTCACGACAGCAAACGCCTCCTCCTCTGTAATCTGTATAGAGTCCATGACCTCACCGCTGCTTTGCCTCTCTCCTGTGTCCGTCTTCCAAGTAAATACAGATGAAAAAATCCACTTCAGATCTTCCCATCTCTTTCAGCTCCACACATAATTACCACTCTGATCTTCCAGAGGACCAATTTTGTCCCTTGTTACTTTTTTGCTAATATATCTCTAGAAGCCCTTATGATTCTCCTTCAGCTTGTCTGCTGGAGCAACCTCAGGCCTTCTTTTAGCCCTCCTGACTTCCGTCTTAAGTGTTCTCTTGCATTTCTCACACTCAAGTCCCTCATTTGTTCCTGCCTGCTGAGACCTGCTGTGCACACCCTTCTTTTTCTCAGCCAGGACCTCAGTATCGCTTGAAAGCCAGGGTTCTGTACGCCCGTTATCCTTGCTTTTCACTCTAACATACAGTCTCTGTACTCTCAAAATTTCACTTTCGAAGGTCTCCCACTTACTTTGCCAGAAAATAATCTGTCCCAATCCACACTTGCCTTGTTGATACAATGAAAAATTGGCCTTCTCCAATATAGAATCTGAACGAGAACCGGACCTGTCCTTTTCCATAATTACCTTGAAACTAGGAGATTATAATCACCAGAAGTGAAGTGTTCCCCTACACAAACTTCTGTCACCTGCACTGTCTCATTCCCCAATAGCAGACCCAGTATCGCACCATCTCTTACTGGGACTTCTGTCACCTGCCCTGTCTCATTCCCCAATAGCAGGTCCAGTATCGCACCATCTCTTACTGGGACTTCTGTCACCTGCCCTGTCTCATTCCCCAATAGCAGATCCAGTATCGTACCATCTCTTACTGGGACTTCTGTCACCTGCCCTGTCTCATTCCCCAACAGCAGATCCAGTATCGCACCATCTCTTACTGGGACTTCAGTCACCTGCCCTGTCTCATTCCCCAATAGTAGATCAAGTATCGCTCTCTGTCCAGTTGGGACTTCCATGTACCGACTATGGAAACTTTCCTGAACACATTTGACAAACTCTTTCCCATCCAGCCCTTTTACAGTATGGGAGTCCCAGTCAATATGTGGAAAGTTGAAAATCACCTCCTGTTGCAGCCTTGTTTCTTGCAACAGGCTGCGATCTCTCTACAGATTTGCTCCTCTAGATCCCATGGACTCTTTTGGGTGGTCTGTAAGATAGCGCCATTAACGAGGTCACACCTTTCTTACAACACAGACATAGAAAGCTACAGCACGTTACAGGCCCTTCGGCCCACAATGTTGTAACCTACTCTAGAAGCTGCCCGGAAGCTAGCACGTAGCCCCTTATTTTTCTAAGCTCCGTGTACCTATCAAAGAGTTCTCTTAAAAGACCCTGTTGCATCCACCTCTAACACTGTCACTGGCAGTGCATTCCATGCACCCACCACTCTCTGTGAGAAAAACTTCCTTCTGACACCCTCCTTGTACCTACTCCCAAGCACCATAAAACTGTGCCCCCTCATGCCAGCCTTTTCAACCCTGGGAAAAATCTTCCGGCTATCCACACGATCAATGCCTCTCATCATCTTGTACACCTCTGTCAGGTCACCTCTCATCCTCCGTCGCTCCAAGGAGAAAAGACCGAGTTCACTCAACCTATTCTCATAAGGCACTCTCTCCAATGCTCTCCTGACTAAGGGTCTCGGCCCGAAACGTCGACAGCGCTTCTCCCTACAGATGCTGCCTGGCCTGCTGCGTCCCACCAGCATTTTGTGTGTGTTGTTGTTTGAATTTCCAGCATCTGCAGATTTCCTCGTGTTAGCTCTCCAATGCTTGCTTTCCTTCCCCTTTTATTTTATATTCTTGGGGTTAACAGTTCAATATTTACAATTATCAGCATCAGTGATTATTTGGGGAAGAATGTTTCAAATTTCCAATCCTCTGGTGTACAAAGCTTTGCTAACATCACTCCTGGAAGACCAGATCATACTTTGAACTCGTTAAACTAATACACATTTAGAACTACGACTAACAGTTCTGCGGGGTATAAATGGGCAGAGTTTCTGTTCGTTCAGAATTGGAAGGATTAATCAGTATAACCGAACAGACTGTTTATTCCATGAGACACAGGAACAGAGTTAGGCCATTCGGCCCATTGACTCCACTCTGCCATTTGATCATGGCTGATCCATTTCCCTCCCAACCCCATTCCCCTGCCTTCTCTTCATAACCTTACATGCCCTGACTAAACTTGAACCCATCAACCTTTGCCTTAAACACACCCAGTGTCCCGGCCTCCAGACCAGCCTGTGGCAATGAATTCCACAGATTCCCCACACGCTGGCTAAAGACAGTCCTCCTCATCTCAGTTCTAAACAGCAGTCCCTCTATTTTGAGGCTGTGCCCTCTGGTCCTAGACTCCCCCACCACAGGAAACATCCTCTCCACATCCACTCTATCTGTGTCCTCTGGTCCTAGACTCCCCCACTATAGGAAACATCCTCTCCACATCCACTCTATCTGTGTCCTCTGGTCCTAGACTCCCCCACTACAGGAAACATCCTCTCCACATCCACTCTATCTGTGTCCTCTGGTCCTAGACTCCCCCACTATAGGAAACATCCTCTCCACATCCACTCTATCTGTGTCCTCTGGTCCTAGATCCCCCCACCATAGGAAACATCCTCTCCACATCCACTCTATCTGTGTCCTCTGGTCCTAGACTCCCCCACTACAGGAAACATCCTCTCCACATCAACTCTATCTGTGTCCTCTGGTCCTAGACTTCCCCACTATAGGAAACAGCCTCTCCACATCCACTCTATCTGTGCCCTCTGGTCCTAGACTCCCCCACTATAGGAAACATCCTCTCCACATCCACTCTACTTAGGCCTTTCAATAATCAATAGATTTCTTTTCATTTTGCAATTTATTTTTTATTGAAGTTTTTCATCAAACAAGCATTTGCACAAGATGTATTTCAGATCCTGTACATATATATCATATAATCGTATTTATCACAAATCTCCATGTAATATTTATCTGTGGTATACACTTATAGAAAGGCGAGGAGATAGATTTCAATGAGATTCCCTGTCATTCTTCTAAATTTTACCAAGTACAGGCTCACAGGCTACTCATGTGACAAACCTTTCATTCCCTGAATTATCCTCGTGATCCCCCTCGGAACCACCTCCAATGTCAGTACATCCTTTCTTAGATAAGGGGCCCAAAAACTGGTCTCAATACTCCAACTGAGGCCTCTTCAGTGCCTTATAGAGCGTCTGTGTTACGTCCTCGCTTTTATATCCTAGTCCAACTTCAAATGATTGCTAACATTGCATTCGCCTTCCTCCTATTCAGCCGAGGAAGGGTTAATCGGTATGGCAAACTCCGTCTGCCTGTTCAGCCGAGGAAGGGTTAATCGGTATGCCTGTGCAAACTCCGTCTGCCTGTTCAGCCGAGGAAGGGTTAATCGGTATGCCTGTGCAAACTCCGTCTGCCTGTTCAGCCGAGGAAGGGTTAATCGGTATGCCTGTGCAAACTCCGTCTGCCTGTTCAGCCGAGGAAGGGTTAATCGGTATGCCTGTGCAAACTCCGTCTGCCTGTTCAGCTGAGGAAGGGTTAATCGGTATGCCTGTGCAAACTCCGTCTGCCTGTTCAGCCGAGGAAGGGTTAATCGGTATGCCTGTGCAAACTCCGTCTGCCTGTTCAGCAAGGCAGCACGTTTCTTACCAAACAAGGGCTGTATGCTGCAGCAACTGCTGATTCCGTTTCTTTCCAGACTCCCTCCTCAGAGGAAGGAGGGGCAGGCAGAGGAGATGGCCTGCCATTTCCGGGGCTCTGCACTGGGAAGGGTGAGGGGCAGGGAGTTACCCTTGGCCTTGCTCTCGTGAGGCCACCATGCAGGGGTCAGCGCTCTTCCTCCTCAGGGTCACCCACTCCGCTCCCGAGGGAAGCCACACTCCCCCCTGGGATTGGACACCAAGTCACGTGACTGGCGCCTCAGTGGAGGGCATCGTTCGCGTGCCAGTCCTTGAGAGCTGCATGCTGAAGTTACATTTCCGTAGCGCAGAGGTGCAGCCAGTGGTAACTCTGCCCGACAGCACCAGGGACCCGAGTTGAACCGCGACCTCTGGTGCTGTCCGTGCGGAGTTTGCACGCTCTGCTTCCAACGGCGTACGTTTCCCACGGGTCTCCAATTTCTGCCTGTATCCCAATGCAGAGTTGTTGGGTTAATTGGCTCCGGTGTGGAAGTGAGAGGTGGAATCGGGGGAACGTTGATCAGAATGCGGCGGGAGGGGGGTGGAAATTAAAAGCTAGCATTGCTGCAGGATTAGTGTCTGTGAAGCCTCTGAGAGGACCACAACCTTGTCGTGGTTCGGAGGCTTGCGAGCCTCAATGACCTGGAGAGCCATGCTGGCTGGAGTCTCCGCCCGGGACTTGCGTGACTGACCAGAGTGAAAACCGAGAGGAAGCTACTGACACGATGAACCCTGAACACCGCCAGAGATGGAGGACCGTCATCGCTGCCCTAAACGCCAGCGGTGTAATGGGCTGTAGGTGTCAATGGATGGTTGAGGTCAGCACAGACTCAATGGGCCGAATGTCCACTTGCCGTGCCGCATCTCTCTGTGATTCATATCCTGTAGCTCACTTTCCTGTGACAACGGTATCCGAGGGGTAAATTGTCCACTCACATTAGTCGAATCTGGATCGAGCTCCCGGAGACCACAGGACCATAAAGACACAGGCTATTCGGCCCATCGAATCAGCTCTGAGATTTACTTTCCCTCCCGACTCCATTCTCCTTCTCCCCGTGGTAATCAAGAATCTATTGCCTGAGCTTCACATATTATTTATTTTTACTGAGCTACTGTACGATATAGGCCCTTCTGGCCCTTCAAGCTCTGCTACTCAACAATCCCCCAAGTTAACCCTAGCCTAATCATGGGGCAATTCACAATGACCAATTACCCTTCCAACCGGTACGTCCTTGAACTGTGGGAGGAAACCAGAGCACCCGGAGGAAACCCACGCGGTCCCGGGGAGAACGTACAAACTCCTCTCAGGCAGCAACGGGAATTGAACCCGGGTTGCTGATACTCTAACATGTTGCTGCTAACCGCTACGTTAGCATGCCACACAATGACCTGGCCTCCACTGCTCTCTGTGGCAATGGATTCTACAGATTCACCACCCTTTGGCTAAAGAAATCCCTCCTCATCTCTGCTCTAATTGGATGTGCTTCTATTCTGAGTCTCTGACCCCTCGTCCTACACTACACTCCCACCCCCCCCCCAGGAAACTTTTCTGATTCGGCAAAATCATTCCTCTCAGGCATGGTGAGCATGGAGGAAGCAGAGATGGGAGGTACAGTACTATGCAAGACTGTTAGTCAGAAATATATAACGAGGGAGGCTCAAACACGAGGAAATCTGCAGATGCTGGAAATTCAAGCAACACACACACAAAATGCTGGTGGAGCACAGCAGACCAGACAGCAAAGGGCCGGAAAGGTGATTGGCAAAAGGAACACAGAGCTGGAGAAGGGAGAGGATCATGGGATGGGAGGCCTAGGGAGAGAGAAAGGGTGTAACTAGGACGGCTAAGGTGCAGTACTGTCTGTGAAAAAAAACACCTCGATTATCCCTTCTATACTTTCCTCCAATATGCCTTAAATGTATGCCCCTTCCTGGAACGAAGGTGCTGGTTGTCCAGTCTATCTACACCTCTGATCATCTTATACAGTACTGTGGAAAAGTTCTAGACACATGTACTGTATATAGGTAAGGTGACGAAGACTTTTGCACAGTACCGTATTTGTTAATGTGGAGTGGAGAGCTTACAGAGAGGAGGTGCAGCAGCTAACGGACTGGTGCAGAGCCAACAACCTGTCTCTGAATGTGAACAAAACAATGGTTGTTGACTTCAGGAGGGCACGGAGCGACCACTCCCCGCTGAACACCGACGGCTCCTCGATACAGATCGTTAAGGGCACAGAATTTCTTGGTGTTCACCTGGCGGAGAATCTCACCTGGTCCCTCAACACCAGCTCCATAGTAAAGAAAGCCCAGCAGCGTCTCTACTTTCTGCGAAGGCTGAGGAAAGTCCATCTCCCACCCTCCATCCTCATCACATTCTACAGAGGTTGTATTGAGAGCATCCTGAGCAACTGCATCACTGCCTGGTTCAGAAATTGCACCGTCTCGGATCACAAGACCCTGCAGCAGATATTGAGGTCAGCTGAGAAGATCATCAGGGTCTCTCTTCCCGCCATTACAGACATTTACACTACACGCTGCATCCGCAAAGCAAACAGCATTATGAAGGACCCCACGCGCCCCTCATACACACTCTCCCTTCAGCTATCTGGGAAAAGGCTCCAAAGCATTCAGGCTCTTATGACCAGACTATGTAACAGTTTCTTCCCCCAAGCTATCAGACTCCTCAATACCCAGAACCTGGACTGACACCAACTTACTGCCCTCTACTGTGCCTATAGTCTTGTTTATTATTTATTGTAATACCTGCACTGTTTTGTGCACTTTATGCAGTCCTGGGTAGGTCTGTAGTCTAGTGAAATTGTTGTGTGTTGGTTTACATAGTTCAGTGTAGTTTTTGTATTGTTTCATTTAGCACCATGGTCCTGAAAAACGTTGTCTCGTTTTTACTGTGTACTGTACCAGCAGTTATGGTCGAAATGACAATAAAAGTGACTTGACTTGACTTGATTAAGCAAGGGGTCCATGGACCCCGGGCCCATCAGGGAGAGAGCCGGCAGCTTTGCCAATTGATCCCAGGACTGGCACCCTTCACTGAAGGACGGGGCGGAACTGAGAAGAGGAGCCGAATGCGAGCCAAGGTATGGAGAGGGTGAGGCTGGCACTCGGATCTGAAGGAGTTTCTTTAAGACAAGACTTAAAAAAGTTATTTTTATTTACCTGTTACTGAGCCTCCCCTGTCACACAGAGCCTGTAAGTTGATATGGGTTGTGAAGGATGGCATTTTTGCACAGCACGATCCCACTAAGCCCTCCCAGTCGTTGGGCACATCTACATGGGGCACTGCCAGAGGAAGGCAGCACCCATCATCAGGAACCCCCACGCCCCCCCACCCCCAACTCACTGCTGCCTCTTATTAGAGGGGGGAGGGGGGAGAGGGATAGGGGGAGAGGGGGAGAGGGAGGGGGAGGGGGAGAGGGGAGGAGGAGAGGGGATGGGGAGAGGGGGGGAGGAGAGGGGGAGGGGGAGAGGGGGAGGAGGAGAGGGGATGGGGGAGAGGGGGAGAGGGAGAGGGGGGAGGGGGGTAGCCACACCACCAGTTTCAAGAACAGTTACTACCCCTCAACCATCTGGCTCTTGAACCAAAGGGGATAACGTCACTCTCCTGACCATCCACTGCGTTGTTCCAACAACCAATGATCTCACTTTAAAGACTCTTAATCTCATTATCCCATGTTCTCGTTATTTATTGCTGTTTATTTATATCTGCATTTGCACAATTTGTTGTCTTCTGCACTCTGGCTGATCTTTCATTGATCCTGTTACAGTTACTATTCTATAGATTTGCTGAGTATGCCCGCAGGAAAATGAATCTCAGGGTTGTGTATAGTGACATGCATGTACTTTGATAATAAAATTTACTTTAAACTTTGAACCTTGATACAAATCCAACTGAATTTTATCTCCTTATTACTCCATAGCAGGAGATCTGGGAGGTCAAAATGGCACGTGGAGTATTGTATACAGTTCTGGTCACCATCTCTTCCTTCTTAATGATCTCACTTTAAGAACTCTTTATATTATCTCATGTTCTCGTTATTTATTGCTATTTATTTATATTTGCATTTGCACAGTTTGTTGTCTTCTGCACTCTGGTTGATCTTTCATCAATCCTGTTACTGTTACTATTCTATAGATTTGCTGAGTATGCCCGCAGGAAAACGAATCTCCGGGTTGTGTGTGGTGACATGCATGTACTTTGATAATAAAATTTACTTCGAACTTTGAAATAGCAATGCGATTCCTCACTGACTGTGCCTGGGATTAAGACTATTTTTACTTGCACATTGAAGCAATGGAACATACAGTGAAATGAGCCTTCTCGCGCCAAATCAAATCAGTGCGGCTGCATTTCCGGCGCCAGTGCGGCATGCCCGCAATTCACTGACCACAACTGTACGTCTCTGGAATGAGCACGGAAACCCGGAGCACCCGGAGGAAGCCCAAGTGGTCACGGGGAGAAGGCAGAAAATCCTGACAGAGTCGGACCCCTATCGGAGATGTGCGAACTGCCAAACTGCCGTGTCGTCCGGGATGTGAAAGGTAAAAGGGAAATTTATTCATTTATTGATACACGGTGCGGAATAGGCCATCCTGGCCCTCCGAGCTGTGCTGCCCAGCCAGCCTCCAACTTAACCCTAGCCTAATCACGGGATAATTTACAATGGCCTACCAACCGGTGTGACCTTGACCAATGACCTACCAACCGGTGTGACCTTGGACTGTGGGGGGGAACTGGAGCAGCCACGCAGTCACAGGGAGGACGCACAAACTCCTCACAGGCAGCGGCGAGGATCTTTAACCAACTGAAGTCCGCCTGCCTCTCTGTGTCAGATAGGATCCAGCTGGGGTTCAGGGATTTGCCCGTTGAGAGAACTCGATCTTCCTCAGTTCACGGGCTGTAAATTTATCAGCTTGTTCATCAGTCAGACACAGAGGTGAGCTCTTTTTCAGCCAGCTTACAAGGTGCAGACTGCTGAAAGACACGTCAACTGTTCTTTACTCTCCCGCTGACTCTCTCCAGTCACCCAGCCCTTGTTAGATCCATTGTTAGTGCAATTTCCCTCTGGCTGGTGGCACTGGGTTTCATCAAACACATTGCATTTTACAGCAGAAACCTCTCACTGGCGTACAGGGTCTGACAGATTACCAGGGCACTGAGTGAAGAGGTCACTCTGATATTTCACACACACACACACACTCACACACTCACACACACACTCACACACACACACACACACACAAAGCCTCTCACACACCAACACACACACTCGCAGACTCAGACACACACAAACACACATACATTTTCACAGACCCACCCATATACAAAAATTTCTCACACACAAACACACATACAGTCCTAAAACACGCACAGACTCTGACACACATACACAAAAGCATTCTCACACACACACACACACACACTCACACACACACACATACACTCACACACACACACACACACACACACACACACACACACACACACACACACACACACACACACACACACACACACTCACACACACACACTCACACTCACTCACTCACTCCTAATACATGACAAGTTCTGCCTGCTTCTTTATCGGAAATAGAAGAAGAACGTTACTATGTAATTACACTTTCTGCTAAAGGTCACACTGCATGAAATTATATTGAATTCAACGGGGAACGCCCAGCAGACTGGGAAATTAGATGTTGTTCTGGTTTTCACAGGAGACAACATTATAATCAGACCTGTGGCAGTGGTGGGACAATGTCCGGAGTGGGAACGAACTGTATCTGTCACCCAACTCAATCTCAGCTCAGATCAGCACAGAACCTCATCAGAAAACAGCACCTCACACACATAAGTGATGCAAAAACACACATAAGAAATAGTGAGGCAGTGTTCATGGGTTCAATGTCCATTCAGAAATCGGTTGGCAGAGGGGAAGAAGCTGTTCCTGAATCATTGGGTTTGTGTCTTCAGGCTCCTGTACCTCGTTCCCGATGGTAGCAATGAGAACCTGGGTGATGGGGGTCCTTATTGATGGATCCTGCCATTTTGAGGCATCGCTCCTTGTCCTGGATATTATGGAGGCTGGTGCCAATGATGGAGCTGACTCTGGGTTGAGGGTGGAGAGAGAGAGAGAGAGAGAGAGTAAGATAGACAGAAATGGAAGAGAAGGGGGCTGAGAAAGGGAAGGAAAGAAAAGCAGGAATGGGGACAGAGGAGAGGAAATCTCCGAGACACAGAGAGAGAGAGGCAGGCAGATGAGCGACCTGCAGCAGATTTGCTGTTCAGCCGAGCATAGCAGCAGCAGCCTCCACTTTCGGATGAGACCCCCGCCCCAACCCCCCATTCCCCCAGGGTGGGATACCGGAACCAAGTGAAGTGGTATCCTGCAGCCAGGGCACTGTAAGTGCGTCCTGTGTGAGCAGCAACCAGCGCCGGAGCCGGGCCTGTCCGCTGGGAGTCTGTCAGGTAAAACCCTCCCTTCAGCTATTCCTAAACTTTACACCAGAGCGCAAAGGCCTGCTTCTTAGTACCACCGCCCCTTTGCTGGGACCGAGGCACACTGGAGTCCTCTGCCCCGGGCCAGTAGGAAGGCCGATCGGCCCTGAGGCCTTCTGCTTCCCCGCACAACCTCCTGTGTACTTCTCCATCCGCCCTCTCCCAGGGGCGAGGCCTTCAGGGCTTCTGTAGCACTGGGGTTTTACTGAGGTTGCTAGCCCCATGCCCAACCTTTCCCCCTTTCGCTTGGGATCGTCCGTGGCGGAGTTAGAGCCCTGAGAGCAGGGAACACAAATTGCCAACTCGGCACTCGAGCATTCGGGTCTCCAAGCGCCTGCACGCCCCAGCGGGCTGTGGTCAATGAATTAGTGCTTCTCTCTTGGGTCCAGAGCCCTTTGAAAGTGACCCTTCGGGTCAAACCTGTTGTGCATTTAACATTTCAGTAATATTGTAGATAGACTGTTTGATTAAATATTCTTTGTTACTTATATAATGCATTACGTTTTTTATGTAAGAATGTGTGAATGGCTTCCGTCATTATGCCACCACATCATACATACATGCCTCACCAAACTGAAAAAGAAGCAGCCACGTTCTCCCAGGCTCCTGTTAGTTTTTTGAGTTACAAAACATAACAGACCCTTCCCCGTGCTCACACGGACACCCAACTACATTCTCCACTTCCCCCTCCGCCCGCACCAGCGAACACTTACACCTAGTCCAGAATCGGAATCAGGATTATTGTCACTAACGTCCATCATTATGAGCTGCGTCATATGACATCATCATTATGTGCCGTGTCATATGATGTCATCATTAGGAGCCGTGACGTATGATGTGGCCGATCGTGGTCTTTCCATGTCCACGATCGTTTCTTGGCAAATTTATCAAGAGAAGTGGTTTGCCATTGGCTTCTTCTGGGCAGTGTCTTTACAAGATGGGCGACCCCCAGCCATTATCAATACTCTTCAGAGATTGTCTGCCTGGCGTCAGTGGTCGCATAACCAGGACTTGTGATCTGCACCGGCTGCTCGTACGACAGTCCACCACCTGCTCCCATGGGTTCTAGTGACCCGCATTAGTCATGAAATTAGATGTTTTGTGACAGCAGGCATAACAGATTACCATTAGTCACAGTAAAAATATAAATGAAAGGTGCAAAGAGGAACATGGGTTCAAGGGTGGTTCAGAAAGTCGATGGCAAAGTGGAAGAAGTTGCTTCTAAAACATTGAGTGTTGGTCTTTAAGATCCTGTACCTCCTCCTTGACAGTAAGATTAAGATTAGCTGAATTTGTCAAATGTACATTGAAATTTTTGCACCATACAGGACTGTGCAATAGTCTTAGGCACATATAGTATATAGCTAGTGTGCCTAAGACTTTTGCACAACATGGAGCAGAGATCGAGTTTGTAAATCTGGTGGGAGCAAGGGGTGTTGGGAATGGCGAGGGTGGAGTTCCATGGGAGGGGTGTGGGACAGAGAAGGAGTCCAGGGGTAGGGGGGTGGTGTGGGTGCAAGCAGACCCAGCTCTGAGACACCAGGCAAGGTCATTTGATTCCAAACAATCGGTTTATTGATCATTCCAGAATGTCTCTCTGGTGCTTCCCGCTCCCTCCCCTCTCCCTTCCCCTTTCCCCAACCATGATCCCCCTCTTCCTGCCCCCTTCCCACTCCCAGTCCAGAATAGAGGACCCAGATCAGAATCAGGTTTATCATCACTCACATATGTCATGAATTTTGTTTTTTCTTGTGGCAGCAGTACAGTGCAATACATAAAATTATTACAGTTCTGTGCAAAACATGTTAAATATAGAAAAAAAATGCATATATATAATTAATTTAAAAATAGAGCAAAGAAACAACTTGTAGCAACCTCCAGCGCCTATTTTGAGAGATCCAGAATGTGTGGTGGACCATCCTCGCTTTGCGCAGACGCCGGTGACTACAGAGGGTTTTATGAAGCCCTGAAAGCGGCTTACGGCCCTTCGCACCACGTCCCGAGTCCCTGGCGCATCGCAGACGCCAGGCGCTCTTCGCAGACGAGACGTCCACCCTGAACCGGTGGTCGGAACATTTCCGGACTCTCCTCAGCGCCAACCTCATGATCGAAGACTCAGCAATTCATCGCATGCCACAACAGCCAGAGAAAACAGAACTGGACAAGATTCCAACCCTAGGAGAGACGGTCAAGGCCACAGAGCAGATGAAAATGGCAAGGCAGCGGGAGTTGATGGAATTCCACCAGAGATTTGGAGAAATGGGGGGGGGGGGGGGTGGGCAGCGTTACACACCAAACTCCATGAGCTCTTTGTCTGTTGCTGGGAACAAGGCAAACTACCACTGGACCTCTGTGTTGCAGTCATCATCGCCCTGTATAAGAACAAGGGGGAAAAGTCCGACTGCTCCAACTATCGGGGGATAACTCTGCTCTCCATCACAGGAAAAATCCTCGCAAGAATGCTCCTGAACAGATAGGTGCCCACCATTGCAGAAGAACACCTCCCAGAGAGCCAGTGTGGCTTCAGAGCCACTAGGAGCACCACTGACATGGTATTTGTTCCCAGGCCGCTCCCAGAGAAATGTAGGGAACAGAACAAGGGACGGTACATGATGCTTGTCAACCTTACCGAAGTGTTCGACACTATGAGCAGGGAAGGTCTGTGGCAAATCACGGAATGACTGGGATGCCCCCAGAGTTCCTCAGCATTGTCATCCAGCTACATGAAGATCAGCGTGGCCAGGTCAGAAACAGCAATGACCTCTCAGAGCCCTTCCCAGTAGGCAATGGTGTAAAGCAAGGCTGCATCCTCGCACCGACTCTCTTCACCATGTTCTTCAGCATGGTGCTCGAAAGAGCCATAGAAGGCCTCGCTGACGAGGACGGTGTCTACATCCGGTACCGCCCCGATAGCAGCCTGTTCAACCTCAGCGACTACAGTCCCACACCAGGACATTGGAGCAACTCATCCGAGAGCCTCTCTTCACTGACGACGCTGCCCTTGTTGCCCACACAGAGGCAGCCCTGCGGCGTATAACATCCTGCTTCGCAGAGGCTGCCGAGCTCTTCGGACTGGGAGTCAGCTTGAAGAAGACAGGAGTTCCCCATCAGCCCACACCTCAGGAAGATCACCACCCTCCCCGCGTCACCGTCGGTGAGGCAGAGCTGAAGACAGCCCACCAGTTCAGCTGCCTGGGGTGCACCATTTCGTCAGATGGCATGACCGACAAAGAGATTGACAACAGACTGGCATAGGCAAACAGCACATTTGGCAGGCTGTACAAAAGAGTCTGGAACAACAAGCATCTGAAGAAAGGCACAAAGATCAGCGTGTACAGAGCCGTTGCACTGACCACCCTCCTGTACGGCTCCGAGTCGTGGGTCACCTACAGTCACCACCTATGACTCCTCGACATAGACCATCCTTAATGTCCACTGGAGTGACTTCGTCACCAACATCGAAGTCCTCGAGCAGGCGGAGGTCACCATCGAGGCCCGGCTGATGAAGACGCGGCTGCGCTGCGCAGGGCGCGTCTCCAGGATGGAGGGTCATCGCCTGCCCAAGCTCGTGCTGTATGGTGAACTCTCCCCTGGCCACCATCACAGGGGGGCACTGAGAGGTACAAGAACTCTCTGAAGAAATCCCTTGGCGCCTGTCACATTGACCATCGCCAGTGGTCTACTCTAGCCTCCGACCGCGAGGCCTGGCGACACACCATTCACCGGTCTGTCTCCTCCTTCGAGAACGCACGCAGGGCCGGCCTTGAGGATGAAAGGAGAAGGAGGAAGAACCGTGACACAGCAGCACCAAACCCAGAACAGGTCTTCCCTTGCAGCCTCTGCTGCTGGGCCTGCCTGTCCCGTATTGGCCTCGTCAGCTACCAGCGAGCCTGCAGCCGACGTGGGCAGCCCCCTTCCTAAATCTTCATTCGCGAAGCCAAGCCTTGATGATGGTGAGAGCAAAAAACAGAAATAATAAAAAAATAAATTAGTGTCCATGGGTTCGATGTCCATTTAGGAATCGGATGGCGAGGAGAAGAAGCTGTTCCTGAATCATTGAGTGTGTGCCTTCAGGCTTCTGTACCTCCTCCCTGATGGTAGCAATGAGAACAGGGCATGAACTGGGTGGTGGGGGTCCTTAGTAATGGACGTCGTCTTTCTGAGGCACCGCTCCTTGAAGGTGTCTTAGGTGCTATGGAGGCTAGTACCCAAGATGCAGCTGACTAGTTCTACAAATTTCTGCAGCTTCTTCTGATCCTGTGCAGTCACCAAACCCCCCCCCCCCCACCCCCACATACCAAACAGTGATGCAGCCGGTCAAAATGCTCCCCATGGTACATCTATAGAAGCTTTCAAGTGTTTTGGGTGACAAATAAAATCTCCTCACACTCCTAATGAAATATAGCCACTGCCCTGCTTTCTTTATATCTACATCGATATGTTGGGACCCCGTTAGATCCTCAGAGATATTGACACCCAAGAACTTGAAATTGCTCACTCTCTCTGCTTCTGATCCCTCGATGACGACTATTCCCTCGTCTTACCCTTTCTGAAGTCCACAATCAGCTCCTTGGTTTTACTGACGTTGAGTGCAAAGTTGTTCCTGCGACAGCACTCAACGAGCTGGTACATCTCGCTCCCGTACGCCCTCTCGTCACCGTCTGAAACTCCGCCAACAACAGCTGTTCCCTCAGCAGATTTATAGACGGCACCTGTGCTGTGCCTCGCCACACAGTCATGGGTGGAGAGAGAGTCGAGCAGCGGGTCAAGCACACATCCCTGATGCGTGTCACCGTTCATTGCCAGTGAGGAGATGTTATTTCCAGTGAAAAGGCATTGCATGCTTTAGTCTTGTAAATATTATTTTTATTGTGAATAAAGTTTATTTTGATATATTAAAAAATGTACTTTATGACCTCCTCCCACAGACTGGAGCTAAGACCAGACAGGAGTAAGTTTCTCTCCATGCTGTGCGCTGTATGCCTGGCGCACGAGGAACGCTGTGTCAGCACAGATCACCCCGCCTTTAACCCAGTGTGTCTGACTCCAGAACGCAATGAGTTACCACAGCAGTTACAATATCAATGTCTGCAGATTGTAAGCCTGATTAACTTGGAGTTTAGGGCAGTTCGCAGCTGGAAGTAATCTTGTCGGAGAGATTTCCACCCCCCTCCCTTGTATTTCCTGATGTAATTAGGTGCCTGTGTATCTCTAAGGATGTAGCTCGCAGAACTTGCCTCCAAAGAAATGCAGTTAAGCTGCTTGGTCAGGCGTGCAGAAGAGGGAATTGCTTCTAATCGGTTCCATTAGCAATTAACTCGCTGGCAGCAGCTCAAAGTCACTTGAGGTGGACATCTAAAGATATCGTGCAGTTGTGCCTTGTAGGACGTGGCTGAAAAGACTGTGAATTAGAATCAGGTTTAATATCAGCGGCACGTGTTAACTTTGCAGTACAATGCAATACACAATAACGTGAAAAAACTGTGGGTTACAGTAAGTATATTAATAATGGCTGCTTCTAGTCTGATGGAATTTTATACAGTGCCCATAAAGAGTATTCACCCCACCTCAGAAGTTTCTATGTTCTATTGTCGTACAGCACTGAATCACAGTGGATTTAATTTGGCTGTTTTGACACTGATCAACAGAAAAGACTCATGTCAAAGTGAAAGTAAGTTTTTACAAATTGGTCTACATTTATTACAATTATTGAATACAAAATAATTGATTGCATAATTACTCACCCCCTTCAAGTCAGTATTTAGTAGATGTGCCTTTGGCAATTGCAGCCTTGAGTCTGTGTGCAGAGGTCTCTATCAGCTTTGCACATCTGGACACTGCAGTTTTTTCCCCATTCCTCTTTACAAAACTGCTCAAGATGTCAGATTGCATGGGGATCACGAGTGAACAGCCCTTTTCAAGTTCAGCCGTAAATTTTCAATTGGATTGAGGTCTGGACTTTGTTGTTTTTAAGCCATTCCTGTGGAGCTTTGGCTTTATGCTTGGGGTCATTGACTTGCTGGAAAACCAATTTTCTCCTAAGTCGCAGTTCTCTCACAGGCTGCATCAAGTTTTTCTCCAGGATTTCTCTGTATTTCGCTGCATTCATTTTTCCCTCTATGTTCACAAGCCTTCCAGGGCCTGCCACAGTGAAGCATCCCCACAGCATGAAGTAGCCTCCACCGTGCCTCACGGTAGGGACGGTGTGTTTTCGATGATGTGTGGTGTTTGGCTTATGCCAAAAATAGCATTCAGTCTGATGGCCAAAAAGCTCAATTTATTTTTCATCAGACCATAGAACCTTCTTCCAGCTGACTTCAGAGTCTCCCACACATCTTCTGGCAAACTCTAGCCGAGATTTCATGAGAGTTTTTTTCAACAGTGGCTTCCTCTTTGCCACTGTCCCATAAAGTTGTGACCGGTGAAGCTCCTGGGCAACAGTTGTTGTACGCACAGTCTCTCCCATCTCAGCCACTGCAGCTTGTAACTCCTCCAGAGTTGTCACAGGTCTCTTGGTGGCCTCCCTCACTACTCCCCTTCTTGCACGGTCACTCAGTTTTTGAGGACGGCCTGCTCTGGGCAGATTTACAGCTGTGCTATATTATTTCCATTTCTTGATGATCGACAAACAGACAGACAGACATACTTTATTGATCCCGAGGGAAACTGGGTTAACTGGACTCCAAATGAGCACAGTATTCAGGGACTTGGAAATTTTCTTGTAGTCATCTCCTGACTTGTGCTTTTCAATAACCTTTTTGTGGAGTTGCTTGGAGTGTTCTTTTGTCTTCATGGTGTAGTTTTTGCCAGGGTACTGACTCACCAGCAGTTGTACCCTTCAGACACAGGTGTAGTTTTACTACAGTCAATGGAAACACCTTGACTGCACACAGGTGATCTCCATCTAACTAGTTATGTGACTTCTAAAACCAATTCACTGCATCCGTGATGAGTTGGTATGTCACATTAAAGGGGGAATGAATACTTATGCAATCAATTATTTATATTTAAAATTAATTTAGATCACTTTGTACAGATCTGTTTTCACTTTGACATGGAAGAGTCATTTCCTGTTGATCAGTGTCACAAAAGCCAAAGTAAATCCATTGAGATTCAATGTTTTAAAACAATGAAACATGAAAACTTCCAAGGGAGGGGGGTGAATACTTTTATAGGCACTGTATACTGTGGTAATTTTATGTATTGCACTGTACCTTTGCCGCAAAAAAAACAAATTTCATGACACGTGTGAGTGATGATAAACCCGATTCTGATCTGGGTCTCTGTTGTGGACTGAGAGTGGGAAGGGGGCAGGGAAAGGGGGATCATGGTTGGGAAAAGGGGGAGGGAGAGGGAAGCACCAGAGAGACATTCTGTAATGATCAATTAACCGATTGTTTGGAATCAAATGACCTTTCCTGGTGTCTTAGGACTGGGTGTGTCTGCATTCCCACCACCCCACCCCTCACCCTGGCACTCCTTCTCTGCCACCTGTCCCACACCCCTCCCGAGGTGCCCCCCCCTCACCATTCTCAACATCCTTCGCACCCGCCAGATTTGCAAACTCGCTCTCTGCTCCACAAACCCAGCACTGTGCAAAAGTCTAATGGACCCTTTCTATATCTATGCCAAAAACTCTTGCACAGTTCTGTACCCCGAAACACTGAAACACAGAATGAAATGTGCTGTTTACGTCAATGCTCAACACGGTCCAAGCATGCGTTGGGGGAAGCCCGTAAGTGTCACCATGGTTCCGGCAATCTCACCAATCAGAACCTGTACTGTATTGTGCAAAACTGTTCAGCCACACACACACACACACACACACGCGCACACACACTCACACACACACACACGCGCGCGCGCACACACTCACACACACACACGCGCGCGCACACACACACTCACACGCACACACATATTCATTCACACACACACACACACACTCACACACACACACACACTCACACGCACACACTCACTCACACACACGTGCACACACACTCACACACACGCGCACACACACACACTCACACGCACACACACACACACACACACACACACACACACACTCACACACACACACACACACACACACACACACACACACACACACACACACACACACACACATTTTTCTTGCCCCTTATGGGTGCCGTGCATGTGTATTTTCCCCTCAATCTACCTGAGGCCTGGGAGCCTGAGGGTTAGGTGCGGCATCCTTGCTGTTCCTAGTTGCGCTCTTCTGGACCGAGATCTCTGACGTTGTTCCTGGGATTTGTTGGAGTCACTCTCCCAGTCCACGTATCACAGCTCCAAGTGTTCCGATCACCACTGGTATCACTTGGGCTTTAACCTTCTGTATCCTTTCTATCTGCTCTTTCAAGCCCCAGTATTTCTCCAGCTTTTCATATTCTTTCTTCCTGATGTTACTGTCATTCAGGATTGCCACATCTATCACGATTACTAGAGCGGAGAGGTAATGGTGCAGCTATATAGGATCCTGGTCAGACCCCGTTTGGAGTATTGTGCTCAGTTCTGGTCGCCTCACTACAGGAAGGATGTGGAAACTATAGAAAGGGTGCAGAGGAGATTTACCAGGATGTTGCCTGGATTGGGGAGCATGCTCTATGAGAATAGGTTGAGTGAACTCGGCCTTTTCTCCTTGGAGCGACAGAGGACGAGAGGTGACCTGATAGAGGTATATAAGATGATGAGAGGCATTGATCGTGTGGATAGTCAGAGGCTTTTCCCCAGGGCTGAAATGGCTAGCACAAGAGGACACAGGTTTAAGGTGCTGGGGAGTAGGTACAGAGGAGATGTCAGGGGTAAGTTTTTTAGTCAGAGAGTGGTGAGTGTGTGGAATGGGCTGCAGGCGGTGGTGGAGGTGGAAACAACAGGGTCTTTTAAGAGACTCTTGGTTGGCTACGTGGAGCTTAGAGAAATAGAGGGCTATGGGTAAAGCCTAGGTAGTTCTAAGGTAGGGACATGTTCGGTACAGCATCTTGGGCCAAAGGGCCTGTATAGTACTGTAGATTTTCTAAGTTTCTATTGCTTTCTTCTGTTCCGTGTCCAGTATTACTGTGTCTGGTTGGGAGGTCAATACCTGGTTATCAGTCTGGATTTGGAAGTCCCACAGGATCTTAGTTCTGTCATTCTCCACTACCTTCTCGGGGGTTTCCCATTTGGACTTGGGAGCGTCCAGTCCATACTCAGTGCAGTTGTTCCTGTACACAATTCCTGCCCCTTGGTTGTCCCGTTCGGAGTATGCTGTCCCTGCCCGCGTCTTGCACCCTGCGCGCTGGATGGCTTCAGTGGATCCCTGGCATGGTCTGCGTCCTGCCTGGTGTGACAGACCCCTGCTTCTATTGCCCTTGTGCTCAGCGCCCGTCCTCGTCCGGCCACGAGCAGCGTCTCTCTTCTGTCCCTCAGCCCTGCCATTTCCAGCCACTGGTAGGGCTTCATTATGTTGGCCACCTCTGATATTGTACATGGCTTGTTTATAGCCAGGGTGACCAAGACTTTTGCACAGGGCTGTAAAGACCCCACCCAGCCTGGGCTTTCTCTTTACTCCCCTCTCATCTGGTGGGAGATCCTGAAAATAAGTACAATCCAGCTTCTAGGACAGCTCCTACCCCGATGATATCAGACTCCTGTATGATAAGCTAGACTCCTTGCCTCACAATCTACCTCGTTATGATCTTGCACTTTAGTAATTAGTCGCACTGCACTTTCTTGATAGCTTTTACACTTCATTCTTTCCTGAAGGACTTTAACCCATCGGTCTGATGAGAACCAGCCAACACAAAGAAGATTGTGAACCCACTCTCTGCCGGGATCCAATTCCCATTCAGAGAACGCACTAAATTTAATCTCATTAGGCTAGGAACAGGAGGCAGAGCCGAGGAAGAGTTACGCACTATTAACCTCCGTAATAATCTACACTTATGGTCAGGAAGGAAGTTGAGAAGAGATTTGGGTTGAAGTCGTGAATACTTCTGAATGGTAACGGGGAGTAAGAGGATCGCTCTGCCCCATCAAATTTTCTAATTACTACAAAATTGACTGCCTAACAATGCCTGGCAGAACCACTGCAGACAAGACATGGATGTGAGATTGAGATCGAAAGAGGGAAGAGTTCCCCACACTTTCACTAAGACGCCTACACTCACAGTCTATTGTTATTAGTCATAGAGTCATAGAAAATGACAGCTTATTAACAGGCCCTTCGACCCCTCTTTTCCATGCTGAACTCTTTAAACTGCCTAGCTCCATTGACCTGCACTGGGACCATAGCTCTCTATACCCCTATCGCCTATGCACCTATTCAAAGTTCTCTGAAACGTTGAGATAAAAATCGCAGCCACCACTTGCACTCTGAGTGAAGAAGTTTCCCCTCACGTTCCCTTTAAACTTTTCACCTCTCACCATTAACCCATGACCTCTAGTTGTAGACTCACCCAACCTCAGTGGAAAAGGCTACCTATTTACCCTATCTGTACCCCTCATAATTTTGTATACCTCCATCAAATCCCCCCTGAATCTTTTACCTTCTAGGGGACAAAGTCCTAACCTATAACTCAGGTCCTCCAGTCCCGGCTTCCTCCACTGTTATGATGAAGCCACACTCAGGTTGGAGGAACAACACATTATATTCCATATTCCTTATATTCCTCCAACCTGATAGTATGACCGTCGACATCTCAAACTTCTGGTAATGCCCCCCCCTTCACTATTTCCCATCCCCTTTTCCCCCTCTCACCTTATCTCCTTGCCCACCCATCGCCTTGCTCTGATGCTCCTCCGCCCACCTGATCTTTCTTCCATAGCCTACCGTCTCTTTCACCAATTTACTTCCCAGCTTTTTACTTCATTCCTCCCCCTCCAGCTTTCACCAAACACCTTGTGTTTCTCTCCCCCCCCCCCTCCACCTTTTAAATTTACTCCTCAGTTTTTCTTTCTCCGGTCCTGCCAAAGGGATTTTGGCCTGAAACGTCGACTGTACTCTTTTCCTAGACACTGAGTTCCTCCAGCGTTTTGTGTGCGTTGCCCGGCAACGTCCTTGTAAGTTTCCTCTGCACTCTTTCAACCTTATTTACGTCTTTCCTGTCGGAAGGTGACCAAAACTGCATGCAATACTCCAAATTGTTTCACCTTATTCTAACTCAATGCACGGTGTAATGAACTGATCTGTATGAACAGTGTGCGAGACAAGCCTTTCACTGTGCCTGACAGTACTAGTACTAAATCAATACTGAAGTCCTCATGGGCATTCAAAGTACATTTATTGTCAAAGATTGTATAATTTATACAGCCTTAAGATTTGTCTGCTTCGAGGCAGTCTCAGAGCAAGAAACCCCCAGAGAACCCAATTAAAAGAAGGACCAACCCCAACAGAGAGGGAGAGAAAAAACAAATCATGCAAACAACAAAAGCAAGTAACAGCATTCTGAACCAAACTGAGTCCGTAGCCCTGGAGCCCGGAGCAGTCGGAGTAGGCCCATGACCTTGGTGGCAGTTCGTCCGCCGTGAAGCTCGCGGGCACGGAGCGCGTAGCAGCCGGATCAGCCTCAGCGCCGCGGAGAGAGGAATAAACGTCACGGAAGAATGAACGGAATTGGGCCAGCCCTCGCCTCTGTTCCCACCACCCTGCCTTTTCAGTCTACATGGGCCGGTGTATAATTCGTCCGAACTCTGGGTCTTCAACCGCACTAGGACCCGTGCCCCGCCACAGCGATACGCTCTGGGCCTGGACCCCGCCGTCCAGCCCGAGGCTTTTCTCGACTTTTCCGAATCGGCTCGGCACTAAGATCGATCCACCTGTGAGGTCAGGATTGAGTTCTGTACCCTGGGGGTACAGAGCTTGGGGACAGTGGCTCTACCTTCTATGCCAATGAGGCTCCCAAGACCCGTGGCAGATCAGTCATGTCACCTCACGTCGTGTCAATCAGAGACAAAGCGAGAATGTTCAATGTTCTAAGACCTAATGAGCAGGTTGACTCATTTCTCGTACGTGCTCAATACACTGATTAAAGCTAACAATGGATCTCAAGGTATAGAACCCAAGCACAGAAGGTTGAATGGCCTCGTTTGTTCCATCTGATTCAAGGTCTTTGGTGAACCTAGATGGCATTAGGCAAAGCGCTGATTATAGACCGCTAAAGTTCACCAATACCGCTCCGGAATTCATCATCATCATGTGCCGAGTTGTATGACATCATCACTATGTGCCGTGTTGTATGATGTGGGTGATCATGTTCAATCCATGACCATGATCATTCTTGGCAAATTTTTCTACAGAAGTGGTTTGCCATCGCCTTCTTCTGGGCAATGTCTTTACAAGACGGATGACCCCCAGCCATTATCAACACTTCTCAGAGGTTGCCTCCCTGGTGTCAATGGTCACCTAACTAGGACTTGTGATCTGCACCAGCTGCTCGTACGACCATCCACCACCTGCTCCCATGGGTTCACATGACCCTGATCGGGGACTAAGCAGGTGCTACCCCTTGCCCAAGGGTGACCTGCTGGCTAGCGGAGGGACAGAGCACTTCACATCTCCTTCAGTAGAGACGTATCTCCACCCCGCCCCTGGATTAGACAAGGAGATTCGATTCATCAAATCAAATGTCACAACTTGGTTTCTATTTCTAAAAGGACGAGCAGTGTCCTCTTTTTAAAAAACTAACGCACGGTTTTATGTTACCGGATTGCTAGTGCACCAAAGAAAAGCAGAAGATTCTGGAAACACAAGCCAAGCAGCTTCTGTGGAGGGAGGAACAGACGAGCAAAAGTTCAAAAAAATGTTCCAAAGTAAATTTATTATCAAAGTACTTCTATGTCAGCATATACAACCCTGAGGTTCATCTTCTTACAGGTGTGCTCGGGTCATCTAGGATAATAACCATAACAGAATTAATGAAAGACTGTTCAACCTGGGTGTTCAACCAGGGTGTAGTAGACAACAAACTGTGCAAATACAAACATGATTAATAAATAAATAAATAGACTCAAAGACAGTTAGATAAATAAATGAATGAATAAATAAATGGATAGAAACAGTCGGCCCTCCTTATCCGCGAGTTCAGCATGCGCAAATTCAACCAACCGCGAATCGAGAAAACCCGGAAGTGCTCTTCCAGCACTTGTTGTTCGAGCAGGTACAGACTTTTTTCCTTGTCATTATTCCCTAAACAATACAGTATAACAACTATTTACATAGCATTTCCATTGTATTAGGTATTATAAGTAACCTAGAGGAGTAATATGGGAGGATATGTGTGGGTTATCGTGGATCGGAATCGAAAAAATCGGGAGTTCTCTTACTAAGTAAGTCGGAACAGCTACATCCAGTATTATTTAGCGTCAGTTAGTCAAACATTTGTCTTAGTATATAGTATATATTTTACCTTTCTATGCATATAAAACACTTAACGTATATTTCAGCGCTCGGTAGCGATCTGTCACTGGTCAAACAGAAGTTCCTGAGTTCGATCCAGTGCCAGGCCACTCCCGAGTGTGCTCCCCACCGCGCCGGGTTGATGCGGGGGATCGAAAACCCAAAACCCAACAATTAAACCACTGCGTGCTTAGTCATCATTGTAGCTTTCATCGGGGCAGGGCTTTTCTCACTTTATCCTTTAAAATTGTTCCGATCATTGCCCGACTGTAGCCTAATGCGTTTCCAATGACCGATGGCGTTTCACCTCTTTCCGATCGCTTTATTATTTCCACTTTGTTTTCAATCGCGATCGTGATTATTTTCGTGAACAGAAACACTGCGATTTCAGAGCTCCACTGCCGGGTCCTAATGTCCACCGCACTGAGACAGGTGGAATAAGATCTGGGGTTCCTCTGGGTCCTAAGATCCACTGCAAAGCGACATTGAATAAGGGACTTGGCACCCACGTTTTTGGTATCTGCGAGGGGTCCCGGAACCGATCCGTCGTGGATAAAGAGGGCCGACTGTAGACAGAGAACATGAGATAAAGAGCCCTTGGTTGTGGGAACACTTCAATGATGGGGCCAGTGAAGTTATTCCCTCTGGTTTGGGAGTTCCTGAACCTGGAGGTGCGAGTCCTGAAGCAACTCAGTGCATAAAAGCACGCAGACACGGTCAAGAGGTCCAGTCGTTGTTCAGAGCAAACATCAGAATGGGGAAGTTGTGTGATCTGTGTTTGTGCGGATAGGGTTGGTCTGGGTTTCTGGAGACTGCCGAACCGCTGGGATTTTCGTGCACAGCAGTCTCTTGTCTAGAGTTTACAGGGAATGGTGCGAGAATCAGAAATAAACAAAATCCAGCGAGCGGCGGTTCTGGGGGCAAAAAGGCCCTGTTAATGAGGGAGGTCAGAGGGGAGCGGCCAGACCGACAGCAACTCAAATGACCACGTGTTGCAACAGTGGCGTGCAGAAGAGCAACTCCAAAAGCGGATGGGCAACAGCAGCGGAGGGCCGTGAACACACTGAAGCACCACCGAATGGCCACTTTACTGGGTACCTCCTGTATGTGACAATTCCCAGTGTATGGAACATTAACCCCACTTCCTCTCACCACAGAGGCTGCTTGACTGTTTCCAACATTCTTATTTCAGACATCTTGTCCCCGTACAGCTTTGACTATAATTTTCTAACTCAACAATAGGAAAAAGATATTACTGTAGAATCTGAGCTCGAATCCAGCCAGAGGCTACTTAGAAATCTTTCCGAAAATTCCGAGCTATAGCGTTCATTTGGTAGTTTGGAAATTTTCTGCATAACCAGCTGGTCATTCATAATGACAGCCTTGGCTAAATGCTAATCTTCTGAGCGGAGAGAATCCACGCCACACCGGAGGGAGATTCCGTGCGGAGAGAAACCACGCTACACCGGAGGGAGATTCTGAGCGGGGAGAATCCACGCCGCACCGGAGGGAGATTCTGAGCGGGGAGAATCCACGCCACACCGGAGGGAGATTCTGAGCGGGGAGAATCCACGCCGCACCGGAGGGAGATTCTGTGCGGAGAGAATCCACGCCACACCGGAGGGAGATTCTGAGCGGGGAGAATCCACGCCGCACCGGAGGGAGATCCTGTGCTGAGAGAATCCACGCCACACCGGAGGGAGATTCTGAGCGGGGAGAATACACGCTACACCGGAGGGAGATTCTGAGCGGGGAGAATCCACGCCGCACCGGAGGGAGATCCTGTGCTGAGAGAATCCACGCCACACCGGAGGGAGATTCTGAGCGGGGAGAATACACGCTACACCGGAGGGAGATTCTGAGCGGGGAGAATACACGCTACACCGGAGGGAGATTCTGTGCTGAGAGAATCCACGCCACACCGGAGGGAGATTCTGAGTGGGGAGAATCCACGCCACACCGGAGGGAGATCCTGTGCTGAGAGAATCCACGCCACACCTAACTCTACTTCCTCTCCATCAGCACTACGGTGTCAAACCCCGATGCTGTAACACACCCCAGAGGCGTATACTTGTTGTTCAGTTTGTTTTGTCCCTGCTCTGGTATATTTGTCGGGATAGAGTAGAGGGAGCTTCATTCAGGGTCGAGATTGGAATGTGTGCTGGGACAGTGTAGAGCGAGTTTCACTCTGTATCTAACCCGTGCTGTCCTGTCCTGGGAGTGTGTGATGGGATAGTGTAGAGGGAGCTTCACTCTGTATCTAACCCGTGCTGTCCCTGTCCTGGGAGTGTTTGAGGGGACAGTGTAGAGGGAGATTCACTCTGTATCTAACCCGTGCTGTCCCTGTCCTGGGAGAGTGTGATGGGACAGTGTAGAGGGAGATTCACTCTGTGTCTAACCCGTGCTGTCCCTGTCCTGGGAGAGTGTGATGGGACAGTGTAGAGGGAGATTCACTCTGTATCTAACCCGTGCTGTCCTGTCCTTTTTTTTTATTACAAAATCCTTTATTACAAATTTCGGTGCTATACAATATATACAAAACAGTGGCAAACACAATTACTGCACTACAAATAGACAATAGGCATTACACCAGAATGTTGCCATCTCTATCCACGATGGCATTTACACCCCGCGGAGCCCAACGGTCTCGAAACTCCTCCAAGGCCACTGTGGACTGCGCGTGTTCCTTTTCAATAGTTACCCGAGCACGAACATACCCCCTAAACATTGCCAGGCAGTCTGCCCGGGGAGATCCTCCCGCCACCCGTTTCCAAGACCCCCTGTCCTGGGAGTGTTTGAGGGGACAGTGTAGAGGTAACTTCACTCTGTATCTAACCAATCTGTTCTCTTAGGAGCTCGGATTTGAATAATTTTTGAATGCTTGGAATACTTGATCGACGAGATGATAGATTGCTAGAGTCGGACTCACTTCTCCTTCCCCTCCAAACTAAGGAGAGTTCAGTCGCTCTGTGTCAGCTATGACAAGCTCAGACAAACATAAGAAGCTACTTGTTCCTAATTTGCATGGTTCAGACCACAATTGTTCCAAAAAGTCCTCTAAATAGGCAAGGAGGTCAAACTTATTAGGACGCACACATTGTCAATAACCTCAGAGTGTGTCGAAGCACTTCACAGAGACGAGCACAGCCTCTTGTACACAGTAATAGCCTAGAGGGCTTTTTACAGGCAACTGTTTGGTCCTTTCAACCGCTGGCTGGATGTGGTACTTTTAAATTTTTTACAGTCTTCAGGGACACAGAAATAGTTTTCTCCCAACGGCTCAGCCTTTTGCCTGCTTGGCGAAGTCTGTGTTAATCAACTGAACGCTGACAGTTGGTGCAAGCTCCTTGTTCGGACTGCTTTACCAAGGTATGTTTCCGTTCTCGAACAAGCCTCCAGCCAGCCCAGGAAAGCAGCCAAGAAAGGGCGGAGTGAAAGGGATCTTGACTGTAAAAAGCAACTCGGCTGTCACCGGCTCTTTTGGAATGCCAACATCTGCATCAACAGCTGCATCTGAGCGGCCCCCTTCATGTTGGAGATAAAAACCTCAGCTATCACACATGGGAGCCTTAGAGAGAACAGTAGAGCCAGCCAAAGAATGCAGGATTAGATGCACCAAGTGCTGACGGTGCAGAAAGAGAGAAAAAAAATCTCCATTCCCATCTCCCTTCTGGACAGCTTATGTGTTCGTGGTCAGATCACCAGTGTCTCTGCTCTTGCTTTCAGAGACTGGATCCTCTTTATCTTCCCATCACTCCAGAGGTGGCGGCGGCGGGGTAGTGGAGGGGAGGAGATAGGGAGGAGTGGGGATAGTGGAGGGGGTGGAGATAGGGAGCTACGGGGACAGTGGAGGGGGAGGAGATAGAGAGGAGTGGGGATAGTGGAG
The DNA here is from genome assembly GCF_030144855.1 of Hypanus sabinus. Taxonomy (NCBI): domain Eukaryota; kingdom Metazoa; phylum Chordata; class Chondrichthyes; order Myliobatiformes; family Dasyatidae; genus Hypanus; species Hypanus sabinus. The sequence goes on along the minus strand of NC_082731.1, from coordinate 41,160,401 downwards.
GGGGTGGAGATAGGGAGCTACGGGGATAGTGGAGGGGGAGGAGATAGGGAGGTGTGGGGATAGTGGAGGGGGTGGAGATAGGGAGCTACGGGGACAGTGGAGGGGGAGGAGATACAGAGGTGTGGGGATAGTGGAGGGGGTGGAGATAGGGAGCTACGGGGATAGTGGAGGGGGAGGAGATAGGGAGGTATGGGGATAGTGGAGGGAGAGGAGATAGAGAGGTGTGGGGATAGTGGAGGGGAGGAGATAGGGAGGTATGGGGATAGTGGAGGGAGAGGAGATAGAGAGGTGTGGGGATAGTGGAGGGGAGGAGATAGGGAGGTATGGGGATAGTGGAGGGAGAAGAGATAGAGAGGTGTGGGGATAGTGGAGGGGAGGAGATAGGGAGGTATGGGGATAGTGGAGGGAGAAGAGATAGAGAGGTGTGGGGATAGTGGAGGGGAGGAGATAGGGAGGTATGGGGATAGTGGAGGCAGGTGAGGTGGGAAACAAACTCATCTTCGCAGCAAATATCTTGTGTCCATCTTAGAGTCCTAGAGTTGTACCGGCCTCCCCATCGCGGCTTCTGACTACACTTTCTACAGAGTGGAGCTCCCTCTACACTGTCCCATCACACACTCCCAGGACAGGGACAGCACGGGTTAGATACAGAGTGAAGCTCCCTCTACACTGTCCCATCACACACTCCCAGGACAGGGACAGCACGGGTTAGATACAGAGTGAATCTCCCTCTACACTGTCCCATCACACACTCCCAGGACAGGGACAGCACGGGTTAGATACAGAGTGAATCTCCCTCTACACTATCCCATCACACATTCCCAGAACAAGGACAGCACGGGTTAGATACAGAGTGAAGCTCCCTCTACACTGTCCCATCACACATTCCCAGGACAGGGACAGCACGGGTTAGATACAGAGTGAAGCTCCCTCTACACTGTCCCATCACACACTCCCCAGGACAGGGACAGCACGGGTTAGATACAGAGTGAATCTCCCTCCACACTGTCCCATCACACACTCCCCAGGACAGGGACAGCACGGGTTACGTACAGAGTGAAGCTCCCTCTACACTGTCCCATCACACATTCCCAGGACAGGGACAGCACGTGTTAGATACAGAGTGAATCTCCCTCTACACTTTCCCATCACACACTCCCAGGACAGGGACAGCACGGGTTAGATACAGAGTGAAGCTCCCTCTACACTGTCCCATCACACACTCCCAGAACAAGGACAGCACGGGTTAGATACAGAGTGAATCTCTCTCTACACTGTCCCAGCAGTAGAGTTGAGAGGACAGAATTTGAATTGAAGTGTACAAAAGCATTAATAATGTGGAGACAGATGATGTTTCTCTTGGCCCCACTCTTGAGAATCGGGGTCACTGTTTCAATACATGGGATTAACAAATCAGAAGCAAATGTGGGGAGTAGTGACTATTGAAATCCTCTCTCCAAGAGGGTCGTGGAAGCTCAGTTGCGGAATATTTTCAAGACAGGAATTGTTAGATTCTTGGATATCAATTTTACTATTAGAAAGCGACATGGAGGTAACTGATCAGGAATAGCAGAGCAGGAATGAGGGGCCAAATGGCCTAATTCTAATGTTCTACTCACAGAACTTTCCAACAACTGATAAAATATGGTACAAGCCAGCCAATCTGTGCACAGTTACTCCCTCACATCCTGATAATGAACTAGATCGTTGATAAATACTCTTGCCAAAGAGGGATAAACATTCTCTAGAGAACACTTGAGAGAGTGGCTCATTACCTAGGGGTAGACAGACGGACTCCGTGTGTGTGTGTGTGTGTGTGTGTGTGTGTGTGTGTCTGTGTGAACGTGTTTGTGTGAGTATGTGTGATTGCGTGTGAGTGTGTGTGTGTGTGTGTGTGTGTGTGTGTGTGTGTGTGTGTGTGTGTGTGTGTGTGTGTGTGTGTATCTGTATATGAACCTGCACAAGTCCTGTCACTATCTCAGTACAATTACACTGTGACCCTGTGACAACTTTGACCACTTTGCATCCCTGTGGGGTTTTTTTTTTGCTTGTTCTAATGTTCTTTTGTGTGTAATCTCATATTATTTAAGTTTAGCTGCTGCTTTGATGTGAACGCTGTGTCTCTGACACTCTGCGCCCCTGACTCTGCTGAAAGTATGTTTCTCAATGCTCCTGTGCCTACGTGTCCTTGTGCAGATGACAATGAACCCAGCTGACTCCGGGAGAGGGGGGAACGGTGACCTGGTGACTGGGTGACATTGCGTGTGAGGGGCGAACTGCACATTCACACCATATCTGCCGTTCCTCCGCTAGGTAAAATCTTTCTGATGGTCATTGCATTCTTCAAGGAGATAAGGAATTGCTAGCAACGAAGTGGAAATGCTCCTGAACCCAGGTCAAAGCCTTCAGCGGCCCAGAGCGCAGTACCCAGGGATTTGGTGGGGTTGTCCCCTCAAGGTGGGGTTGTCCATGAGACGGTGTCTCCCTTTTGGACCCCGGCACTGTTCCACGAGGAGGTACAGTAATCCAGGAACTCTTTCATGGACTCTACTCTCCCGGAGTGCACGATGCCTCACCCAAGGAATATAGCAGGAAGCCAACAGCGGGCCGATTCCATGATGTTCACCTGCACCCAGTTTTGGGAATCCCATTTACCAGCTCCCGGTGGGAATACCTGCTTCCCAATCAGACAGGCTGATCCAAACTCCAACAACTCGTCGGGCGGGGCAAAATTTATAAATTATAAACACGAGAAGGCCCACAGGTGCTGGAAATCCACAGCAACACAGCGAAGTGCTGGAGGAACTCAGCAGGCCAGGCAGCATCTATGGAGAAGGGTGAACAATTCAGGTTTCAGGCCGAGGTCCTTCGTCAGGACTGGAGGTGAAGGGGGAAGGCGCCGGAGGGGAAGGAGGATAGCTGGAAGATGGTAGGTGAAGCCCGATGGGTGGGAAAGGTCACGGGCTGGAGAGGAAGGAATCTGACAGGTGTGGAGAGTGGACCACAGGAGAAAGAGAGGGAGGAGGAGACCATTCATAAATTTATAGATTCACACAGTATGGAGTCAGGCTTTTTGGCCACACGAGTCATTGAAGATCATACAACATTCGCTCATCCCTTTCTTCTCAAATCCGATTTAAAATGGCCAGAGACACCAACGACTGCTTACAGGTGGCAAAAGGCAAAACAAAGGAAACTAACTAAATATCTTATTAATAGCACTTAATTGACGACGATCAACGCTAACAATGGAGAGGCGAGCCGGGGGTGGGGGGGGGGGGGGTGGCACTCGAGGCTAGTGGAGACGCAGGCAGGGCAAGGTCGCGGCCAGCGGAGACGGGGTCGAAGGAGAATTGAGGCAGAGCCGCAGCCTCCCCGGGGAGTGAGGAGTACGGGGATGAGTTGTGGCAGTGGGGTCCAGGCCGCAGAGCGAGGAGCGGCCCGGTGTTTGGGCGATTAAAGCGCGAGGCCGGATTGGAGGGGTCAGAGGTGAAGCGAGGGCCAATTCTCTCTCGCTGCACGTTGGGTATGCGATGGCCTTTTTTTGATGGGGGGTGGTTTCTTTGTTTTGTGGCTGGCTGTAAGGAGACAAATCTTGTTGTATAAAGTATATATACTTTGACAATAAATCACTTTGAACTTTTGAATTTTGAAATCCTTTCTAAACCTCTTAACCCTCACCCTCAACTCATGCCCTTTAGTTTTCAGACAGCTCTATCTCCCGAAGTTAGATTTCAGATTTATTATAATTTTTAAAGAAGTATTTTATTTATCAAGATAAAGTGTGGAGTAGGTCCTTCCCGCCCTTCGAGTGCGCCACTCTAGCAGTCCCCAATTCAACCGTAGCTCAATTACGGGACAATTTACAATGACCAACTTACCTCCCAACTGGACGTCTTTGGACTGTGGGAGGAAACCGGAGCACCTGGAGGAAACCCACGCGATCATGGGGAGAACATACAAACTCCTCTCAGGCAGCGGCGGGGTTGAACTCCGAACTCTGATGTAGCATGCTGTAATCATTGACCTAAATGATGTGAAATTTGATTTGCTGCAACAGTAGAGTTGAAAGGCATAAAATTATTATAAATTAAAAAATTATAAAAAATCGAAGAGGAATAACAAGGTTATATTTATGAGTTCTTGAACCATCCAGTGTTCAGATGGTGGAGGGGAAGGAGCTGGCCCTGTTTCTGTTCTAGTGAGGTTGCCGGAAGTTGGGCCCATTCATATGCATGCTCAGGCTGTTGAAATTTTAGGCCTCAGTAGGCCTCATGGTTTCACCCTTTGGGGCCTGTGGCGTTTGTTCGGAAGGGCCTCAGGGTTGGACGGCAGGGGCCATGCCCAGGGATGAGTGAGGTGATGCAGCTGGAGCAGGCCGTGTGCAGTTTTGGCAACAGCTGTTGCTAAACAAACTGTTTGACATACTTTTCTCATGTGGAAGCAAAAATAAAATAGTGTTTTGGCAGCTCTCCCTGTGGATGACAGATCTGAGGTGAGGCTTTCAGGCTCAAAGCAGAGATAGAATTGTTTACTTTTCAGCCACGCCATGGCTGGGCGTGGGGAGTGAGTGAGTGAGAGTGTGTGTGTGTGTGTGTGTGTGTGTGTGTGTGTGTGTGTGTGTGTGTGTGTGTGTGTGGTGTGTGTGTGTGTGTGGTGTGTGCGCGTGTGGTGTGTGTGTATCTGTGTGTGTGTGTGTGTGGTGTGTGGTGTGTGTGTATGTGTGTGTGTGTGGTGTGTGTGTGTGTGTGTGTGTGTGGTGTGTGTGTGTGTGTGTGTGTGTGTGTGTGTGTGTGTGTGGTGTGTGTGTGTGTGTGGTGTGTGCGCGCGCGTGTGTGTGTGTGTGTGTGTGTGTGTGGTGTGTGTGTATCTGTGTGTGTGTGTGTGTGTGTGTGTGTGTGTGTGTGTGTGTGTGTGTGTGAGTGTGTGTGTGGTGTGTATATTAACATCTTCCTCTTGTGTGTTACCAAGCTTCTCCACAACGAGATTGAGAATAGCAGCGGTGTGGCAGTGGGCGTCAGATTAGATGGCAACCTCTTTAACATCAGGAGGCTCCATACAACCACCAAAGTCCATAGAGAATGGGTCCTGGACCAAGACAGAAGTGGTTTGCCGATGGAGTACCAGTGTCCCACCCACCCTACCTGCCTTCGCTGTTGGTGATGAAAAGCTGTCAGTAGTGCCATCTTTCAAATCTCTGGGGAGCATTCTCTCTGAGGATAGCGGCATTGACAACGACATCCAGAGCCGCATTAAACAGGCATCAGCTGCCTTTGGGAGACTTCGGCGTAGAGTCTTTCAGAACAGAAGCCTTCGTCCCTCCACAAAGGTCACCGTATACCAAGCGGTCTGTGTCTCCACCCTCCTTTATGGCTGTGAAGCTTGGGGAACCTACAGTCATCACATCAAGTCCTTGGAGTGCTTCCACATAAGCTGCCTTCAGCGCATCCTGGGAGTTACCTGCCGTGAGCAGGTGCCTCACACTGAAACACTTGTAAAGACCAACGGCAGAAGTATTGAGACCATGATCACCCAGCGTCAGCTGCAGAGGCTGGGGCACGTGATAAGGATGCCCCCATGTCGGCTACCCTGCAGAGTGCTATACGGCCAGCTACATCACGGTCAACGCTCAGCTGGAGGGCCGAAGAATCACTATAAGGATCAGCTGAAGAATCCTTTAAGGACGTGCAAGATCAGACCCGAGGACCTGGAGGATGTTGCTGCCGACCGTAACACTTGATGACAGCTGAGTAGGGACGGGGTTCGTATTCTGGAGATGGAAGGAACATCCAGAAGACAGTAGAAGAGAGCCAGGAGGAATGCAGCCGTGGTTGCCATCACTACCACCACGACCACATATACATGTCCCACCTGCAGTAGAGCTTGTGGGTCCAGGACAGGACTGTATTGTCGTCAAAGATCTCACCGTTAAAGGAGTGGACGTTGTCATCGGATTCCGATGGACGACCGAAGAAGATATACACGTGGACGTGTGTTGTGTGAGTCCGTGAGTCCTGACTGGTGTAAGTTGGGGCGGGGGAGTCAGCACCGTTGAACCACAGATATCCTCCTTCAATCCTGACCCCAAGTGCTGTCTGTGTGGAGTTTGCACGCTCGCTCGCGCTGTGACCGTTACTGGGTTTCTCCTGAATGACCTTCCTCACCCTCCTCTTTGTACAACTCTGCTAACCTTTAACTTCACCCTCCCCCCCACCTTCTCCCATCATCCTGACGAAGCAAGGCCTCAGTTTTAAAATAGCCACTCACGTTTATCTCCCTCCCCCTCTCTGACTCCGTGATCACCTCAACGTGTCTCCATCTGGGTTTAACTGCTCCATCACTCAGCGGCCAGTGTCCCAGCTTTTGAAATTCCTTCCGTACTCTCCTCTGTCCCTTTCCCTACCTTCAAACCTCCCTCCTCTGCCAAGTCACCTCCCCCAATAACTGCTTCTGAGGCTCGGGGGTCAGCAGTTTGATTGTCCTGAGGCTTGCTGGGTTGCTCTTGGCGATGATAAAAGGTGATTGAGAAGTGTGGGAGAGGAAGAAAGAGAGGGAGGGAAATTAAGAGAAAGACAGAGAGATAGAGTGAGAAAAGATATGGAGGCACGCAAAGAGAAATAAACAGATTGGGAGAAAGCGAGACACAGAGAGTGAAGAGACAGAGGGAGATAGCATGTCAGTGAGAGAGAGAGAGAGACAGAGAGAGAGGCAAAGAGAGAGATAGAGATTGAGAGTCAGATAGAGAGATAGAGACAGAGATGAGACAGAGAAAGGGACTGTGTGAAGGAGAGAGAAAGAGGGAGAGACAAAGACAAAGAAGGAGAGGTAGAGAGAGAAAAATATAGCGACATGGAGAGAGACTGAGAGTGCCTCAGGGAGAGAGAAAGAGAGAGGGAGTCTGACAGGCAGAGACAGACAAAGAGATTGAGATTGATAGATAGGGAGAGAGACAGAGACAGAGGGAGTAGAGAGAGAGACTGAGAGCGCAGCAAGGAGACAGCGATAAAGAAAGTCAAAGGAATATAGCTTGAGAGAGAGATAAAGAAATATAGATAAAGAGAGACATAAAGAGAGGAAGAGAGAAATTGAGTGTGTGAAGGAGTGAGAGAGAGAGACAAGACAGATAGAGAAAGCTAAATATAGAGAATATATATAGAGAGAGCTAGAGAAAGATAGAAACATGGAGATAAGGAGAGAGATTGAGAGTGCTGGGGGTGGTGGGGAGAGAGACTGATAAACATTAAGAGGCAAAGAGAGAGATATAGATAGGCAGAGAGATAAGTAAAGAGTGTGAGAAAGAACATGTGAGGAAAGAGAGAAAGACAGAGGCAGAAATAGAGATTGAAAGAGAGTTAGAGAGAGAGATGAGACAAAGACAGAGAGATAGGGAGAGAGAGAGAGAGAGAGAGAGAGAGAGAGAGTGGAAAAGCGAGATCGAGAGCAAGTGGGGAAAGACAGAGAGAGACACACACAGTGAGTGTGAGAGAAATGGAGAGTGAGAGATACTGAGAGAGATGCAGAAAGAGGCAGGGACAGAGAAATGGATTTAAACAGAGAAAAACAGAAATAGACAACGAGAGAGAGATATACAGAGAGTGAGAGGTCGAGAGACCGAGAGACAGACAGAGACCGATAGCAATAGAGAGGGGCAGTGAGAGAAAAGAAGAAAATGAGAAAACAAGACAGGGAACGAGGGAGAGACGGAGAGGCACGTGAATATGAACCATCTGTGACATGGAGTGTACAGATGCCTGTGAATAGGCAAAGCAGTTGTTAGTGCCTGTGGGATGTGGGGGATGGTCCTGCCTGGGGAAGCTGGGTGTGGGGGATGTTAAGCAATGCAGAACCTTCCTACTTCCCTTTTGTTGACGCTGGAACCAAAGTGTACGGTCCGGGTCAATCCGAACTAATCGGGAGTGAATTGAGGTAACCCGGGCTGGGCTTTCGCTGTTCAAATGAACCCTGACATTGATCCCAGGGAAATGGGTTTCTGTAGCACTTCCGGGCCTAACAGAGGTCTGCCACAGAACACTGCGCTAAATCTCAACAGCAGCTTGCAATTACGAGGATACTGAGAAATAGCCATTTCCACGCGCAATTTGACACAAATTGAGGCATGTTGGGCCAAACTCAGTGGACGAGGCTTTTTAAAAAAAAGAGGAGGGGCAAGGTGCAGAGACGGATTCCCGGAGCCCTGGAAACCGAAGGTGTGATGGCAGGGGGAACTCTGAGGGGCTGGCTGGGGCTGGTCCCTCTCTGCCACCTCATCCTCAGTGCAGAAAGGCGGCAAGAACCGACTCGAGGACAAAGGGAGACGGTGTGGAAAGGCCAAAGGCACGGCCAAAGGGAGACAGGGCGGAAAGGTGTGTGTGTGTGTGTGTGTGTGTGTGTGTGTGTGTGTGTGTGTGTGTGTGTGTGTGTGTGTGTGTGTGTGTGTGTGTGTGTGTGTGTGTGTGTGTGTGTGTGTGTGTGTGTGTGGTTTCAAGAAGCGAAACACAAAGGCCAGCAGCTGGTCAGAGGCATACCTGGGAAAACCCCGCACTCTCCTCAATATAGACCCTGTCTACACCTGTCCCATCCTCAATAAAGCAACCGGCATAACCAAAGTCCCACCACCCTGGACAACACCTCGTCTCCCCTCTCTATCAAGCAGCAGTACTATCCAATACATTGTAATGAAATCTATAATATAATACATATTTTAAAAAGTTAAATTAAGTAAGTAGAGCGTAAAGAGAAGAATAAGTAGTGTGATTGTGCTCATGAGTTCAATGTCCATTCAGAAATCTGATGGCAGAAGAGAAGCACTATTGTGGGCCGTATCAACGGTGGTGTTCGATCAGCCTACAGGAGGGAAGTTGAACATTTGGCTGAGTGGTGTAGTATCAACAACCTCACCCCAGTAAGACCAAGGAACTGATTGTAGACTTCAGGAGAGGGAAACCAGAGGTCCGTGAGCCAGTAATCATTGGAGGATCAGAGGTGGAGTGATTTTAAATTTCTGGGTCTGTCTAGCTCAGCGAACCTGTCCTGGACCCATCATATAAATATAATTCCAAAGAAAGCACAACAGCGCCTCTACTTCCTCTGGAGTTTGCAGAGGTTTGGCATGTCATTAAAAGCCTTGGCAAACTTTTATAGATGTGTGGTGGAAAGTGTGTCGACTGTCTGCATTACAGCCTGCAATGTCTTTGAGCGGAAAATCTTACAAAAGGTAGTGGATTCAGCCCAGGACATCATGGGTAAAACCATCCCAACCATTGAGCACATCTACATAAACTGTTGCTGTACAAAGGCAGCATCCATCATTAATGATCCTCACCACCCAGGCCATGCTCTTTTCTCACTGCTGCCATCAGGAAGAAGGTACAAGAGCCTCAGGACACACACCACAGGTTCAAGAACAGTTACTACCCCTCAACTATCAGGCTCTTGAACAAAAGGGGATAACTACACTTTTCCTACTTCTGCTGTTCTTACAACCGATGGTCTTGCTTTAAGAACTCTTTATCTTGTTATTTCATGTTGGCATTATTTATTGCTATTTATTTATATTTGCATTTGAATATTATATTTGTATTTGCACAGTTTGTTGTTCATTGATCCTGTTCTACAGATTTGCTAAGTATGCCCGCAGAAAAAAGAACCTCGGGTTGGTATGTGGTGACAGGTATGACCTCTAACTTTTACTTCGACTTTGGAGAACATTCTAACTGGCTGCATCACCGTCTGGTATTGGGGGAGAGGGTGCGGCACTGCACAGAATCGAAGTAAGCTGCAGAGAGTTGTAAACTTTGTCAGCTCTGTCATGGGCACCAGCCTCCATAGTATCCAGGACAAGGAGCGATGCCTCAAAAAGGTCGCATCCATCATTAAGGACCCCCACCACCCAGAAGGACCCTCTTCTCATTCCTACCATCAGGGAGGAGGTACAGGAGCCTGAAGGCACACACACTCTTTCCCCCTACCATCTAATTTCTGAATGGACATTGAAACCATAAGCACTACCTCACTATTTTGCACTTCTTATTTAACTATTTAATATGTAAACACATTATATTAACAAATTTCACGACATGTGCCAGTGATATTAAACCTGATCTTGAATTGTAACCTGTGACCTTGCACTTATCCATAGGAGTGAGCCAGGGATCTGGTGACCCAGGGCCTTCTCCTGTTTCAGCGAACCAGGAATTTTTACAACTTCCCAGCTGTCCCACTCAGGCACAGAACAGCCTCTCTGGCCGCAGCTGAAAAGTGAAGGCAGAAACTTTGCGATTAGTCCATATTTTGCAATTCAATCCGAGTCGGAAGTCCCCGGCATTTGCGCTCATTGCTTGGCTAATCACACTGAATGAGCACCATTCACCCTGTTGCCACGGTAACTGAATTTTACAGGCCCAGGGTGACTCTAGGCCCCTAAATCCATAACCAAGCCAAACCTTATTTTATAGAAAGAACGTTAAAGTATTAACTGTTTAGCGTCCAACATATACAGGGCTCAGACTGTTCTAGGGATGGTGGAATTGCATTCTGTGAACTCCACTCCTCATTTCCCACCTTCCCTCGCCACCCGCAGATTCCACTCCTCATTCCCTACCGTCTCTCCCTCCCAGTGATTCCTCACCTTCTCTCCCACTCACAGACTCCCCACACTCTCCCCCCTCCCACAGACTCCCGTCCTCTTCCCTCACCCACAGATTACCCACTCTGCCCCACCCACAGATTCCCACCCTCTTCCCCCACCCATAGACTCGCTGCCCTCTCCCCTCACCCACAGATTTCCCACCTTCTCCCCTCACCCACAATCCCACCTTCTTACACCACCCACAGATTCCCCGCCCTCTATCCCCACCCACAGACTTCCTGCCCTCTCCCCCACCCACAGATTCCCCACTCTCTCTCCTCACCCACAATTTTCTCCATTCGTCTCCTGGGTTAAGATTAAGGTGGAAACGTAGACTGAAACATGTCCATGTGTTAATGGTGGACACAGTCTGAGATGCGCTGAGGGTAGCCTGCACGAAAGCCATGCATTCGGTGCCAATGCGCCTTGTCCTCAACCCAACCCGTACAGTTGGTTCAAACATTAAGTGCTGTGTCGTCTGACATAGGTGACCCTGCTCTTTCCACTATCATGATTGTCCCTGGCAAATTTTTCCACAGAAGTGGTTTGCCATTGCCTTCTTCTGGGCAGTGTCTTTACAAGACGGGTGACCCCAGCCATTATCAATACTCATCAGAGATTGTCTGCCTGGCGCCAGTGGTTGCATCACCAGGACTTGTGATCTGCACCGGCTGCTCGTACGACAGTCCACCACCTGCTCCCATGGCTTCACGTGACCCTGATTGGGGGGTAAGCAGGTGCTACACCTTGCCCAAGGGTGACCTGCAGGCTAGCGGAGGGAAGGAGCACCTTACACCTCCTTTGGTAGAGACGTGTCTACACCCCGACACCCAAGTTGCGAAGCATATGTGATATATGAATAAATCTGATTCTGAGGAGACTGAAGCATCCAGGGCAAGCCCATATGGCCACAGGGAGAAGATACAAACACTGGACAGAGAGCTAAGAAGGTGCTACACCTTGCCCAAGGGTGACCTGCAGGCTAGCGGAGGGAAGGAGCACCTTACACCTCCTTTGGTAGAGACGGATCTCCACCCCATCAACCAACCCATACAGTTCCGTGCAAAGCTCTTAGGCACATATATATAGCTAGGATGCCGAAGACTTTTGCACAGAACTGTAGTAGTTCTATGTATTGCACTGTATTGATGCTGCTGTAAAAACAAATTTTATGTGAGTGATGATAAAGCTGATTCTGATACGTGTCTCTATTGTGGACTGAGAGTGGGAAGTGCGGAGAGCGAGATTGTAAATCTGGCGGTTGCAAAGCATGTTAGGGATGGCAAGGGTGGACACGATGAGAGGTGTGTGAGACAGGTGGCAGAGAAGGAGTGCCAGGGGTGGGTGGGGGGTGGCATGGGCGCAGACACACCCAGCCCTGAGACACCAGGCAGGGTCATATGATTCCAAACAACTGGTTTATTGATCATTACAGAATGTCTCTCTGGTGCTTCCCGCTCCCTCCCCTCTCCCTCCCCCTTTTCCCAACCGTGATTCCCCTGTCCCTGCCCCTTCCCACTCTCAGTCCACAATAGAGACCCAGATCAGAATCAGGTTTATCATCACTCACACATGTCATAAGATAGAACATAGAAATCTACAGTACATTACAGGCCCTTCGGCCCACAATGTTGTGCCGACCATGTAACCTACTCTAGAAACTGCTTAGAATAACCCTATTGCATAGCTCTCTATTTTTCTAAGCTTCTAAGAGCCTCTTAAAAGACCCTATTGTATCTGCCTCCAACACCATCGATGGCAGTGCATTACGTGCACCCACCACTCTCTGTGTGGAAAAACCTACCTCTGACATCACCTCTGTTCCTACTTCCAAGCACCTTAAAACTGTCCCCTCTCATTCTAGCCATTTCAGCCCTGGGAAAAAGCCTCTGACTATCCACACGATCAATGTCTCTCATCATCTTATACACCTCTATCCGGTCATTGCTCCAAGAAGAAAAGGTCAATTTCACACAACCTATTCTCTTAAGGCCTGCTCCCCAACCCAGGCAATACCCTTGTAAATCTCCTCTGCACTCTCTTTATAAGATCCAAAACCTTCCAGTAGTGAGGTGACCTGAACTGAACACAGTACTCCAAGCGGAGTCTGACAAAGGACTCATATAGCTGTAACATTACCTCTCTTGATGCAGGCCGACACACCAACGCCTTCTTAACAAAGCTGTCAACCTACACAGCAGCTTTGAGTGTCCTGTGGTCATGAACCCCATAATCTTACTGATATTTCACACTGCCAAGAGTCTTACATTAATACTATATTCTGTCTTCAAATTTCACCTACCAAAGTGAACCATTTCACACTAATCTAGGTTGAGCTCTATCTGCCACTTCTCAGCCAGTTCTGCATCCCATCGATGTCTCAATGCAACCTCTAACAATCCCCCAGACTATCCACAACACCCCCAAACTTACTAACTCACCCTTCTACTTCTTCATCCAGATCTTTTAAAGAAAACCCAAAGAGGAGAGGTCCCAGTACAGTACAGAACACCACTGGTCACCAAACTCCATGCAGAATACAAACCATCCAGAACCACCCTTTGCCTTCTTGTGGGCAAGCCAGTTCTGGATCGACAAAATCATGCTGACTAACCCTAATCCGATTACGTCTCTCCATATGCTTATAAATCCTGCCTCTCAGGATCGTCTCCAACAACTTGCCCACCACTGAAGTCAGACTCACTGGTCTATAATTTCCTGGGTTATCTCTACTCCCTTTCTTGAACAAAAGAACAACATTTGCAACCCTCCAATCCCCCGGTACTTCTCCCGTTCCTATTGATGATGCAAAGATCATCGCCAGAGGCTCAGCAATCTCCTCCCTCGCCTCCCACAGTAGCCTGGGGTACATCTCATCCAGTCATGGTGACTTATCCAGCGTAATGCTTTTCAAAAGCTCCAGCACATCCTCTTTCTTAACATCTGTATGCTCAAGCATTTCAGTCCACTGTTAGTCATCCCCACAATTGCCAGGGTCCTTTTCAACGGTGAATACTGAAGCAAAGTATTCATTGAATGCCTCCGCTACCTCTTCCGACTCCATGCACGCGTTTCCACTATCGCACCTGATTGGTCCTATTCTCACATGGTTTATCCTCTTGCTCTTCACATACTTGTGGAATGCCTTGGGGATTTCCCTTAATCCTGCTCGCCAAGGCCTTCTCATGGTCCTTTCTAGCTCTCCTAATTTTGTTCTTCAGCTCCTTCTGGGCAACCTTGCAATTTTCTAGAATTCTATCACCACCTAGTTTCTTGAACCTTTCATAAGCGTTTCTTTTCTTCTTAACTGGATTTTCCACATCCATGGTTCTTTTACCCTACCATCCTTTCCCTGGCTCAATGGAACATACCAATGCAGAACACCATGCAGATGTTTCCTGAACATTTGCCACATTTCTGCCACACATTTCCCTGAGAACATCTGCTCCTAATTTATGCTCCCAAGTTCCTGCCTAATAGCATCATATTTCCCCTTACCCCAATTAAATGATTTCCTAAGTTGTCTGCTCTTATCCCTCCCCAGTGGTATGTTATGTGTTTTTTTTTCCTGCAGCAGCAGTACAATGCAATGCATAAAATTATTACAGTACTGTGTAAAAGTTTTAGATGTCTAGCGATATATATGTGCCTAAGACTTTTGCACATCACAGAACGTACTTTTACCATTCCTCTACCAGCTAGTTCTATATACCCTTCCATACCCTGGGGAAAAGTTTGTGACTACCTACCACAGCTACACCTGTCATCAATTTAAAACCCACTACAAGGTCACAGCTCAGTCTCCTTTGCTCCAGACGAAACAGCTGCCTCACAGAACCGGGGAGCCTAGTTCGATCCTGATCACTGGGTGCTGCCCATGTGGAGTTTGCATGCTCTCCTTGTGAATGCCTGCGGTTTCCACCCCTCCTGAGCTCTGGGGTTTCCACTCAGAGCCCAAAGACGTGCTGGCTGGTCAACTTGCCGGTGTAAAATTACCACAGAATGTAGTTAATGTGGTAAAGGGGGAGTTGATGTAAGAGAGAGAGAAAATAAAAGTTTTCAGGAGAAGGGAAGTTGGACTGCTATGATTGTTTTGCTGGGAGCCTTTATGCCAAACCTCCTCGCACTCTGAAGGATGTCAAGTCAAGTCGTCACTTTTATCATCATTTCAACCATAACTGCTGGTACAGTATACAGTAAAAATGAGACAACGTTTTTCAGGACCATTGTGTTACATATCACATTACAAAAACTAGGCTGAACTATGTGAAAAAAAAACAGAAAAAAAGACACACAACTACACTAGACTACAGACCTACCCAGGACTGCATAAAGTGCACAAAACAGTGCAGGCATTACAATAAATAATAAACAGGACAGTAGGGCAAGGCAGACCTTCTTCAAGATTGCATTAAATGCTGGGCCCTGAACTGTTGGCGTCCCATCCCTCAATGAGCATTCTCCAACGTTATCAGTAGGAGTTTTATTATCACTGATTTCCATGATGTGAAATTTGTTGTTTCACAGCAACAGGATGGTGTAAGGTTATTTACTTTCAGTTGCAAAATAAATAAGGGAAGAATAAAGAGTTAGGGTTTATGGTTTCATGGGCCATTCAGGTATCTGATGGTGGGAGAGGAAGCTGTTCCTAAGACATTGATTGTGTGTGCCTTCAGGCTCCTGTACCTCCTCCCTGATGGTAATAATGAGAAGAGGAACTATCCCCAATGGTGAGGGCTATTTGTGATGTTATGCCACCTTCTTGGTGCACTACTTTTAGATGAAGATTTCCTCGATAGTGGGGAGGGTCATGCTGGAGCTGGCCAAGTCTACCTTACCTCTGAGGCCTCCTGCGCTCTCCAGAACAGGATATGGCACACCCAATCAGGATGTTCTCCACTGAATATTTATGGAAACTTGCAAACGTCTTGGATGACGTGTCAAATCTCCTCAAGCTTCCAATGATTGCATCAATGGCCCAGGAAAGATCCCCTGTGCTGTTGTGCATTCTCCAAATTCTCTTTCCTGAAATCCATGGATCTGTTCCTTGGTCTCGCTGACGTTGAGCCATATACAAGCTTGCTGGTGCCACCACCGTTGTGGTGTCAATTGGCCGAGTGCTGTAATAACAGCAATGTCTCACTCAATGTCAACAGACCAAAGAACTGATTGTAGACTTCAGGAGAGGGAAACCAAAGGTCCATGAGCCAGCAGTCACCAGGAGTCAGTAAGTTCAAATTCCTGGGTGTCACTATCTCAGAGCACGTGACCTGGACCCATCATGTAAATATTATTGTGAAGAAAGCACGACAGTGCCTCTACTTCCTCAGGAGTCTGCGGAGATTGTCATGTCATCAAAAACCTTGGCAAACTTCTATAGATGTGTGGTGGGAAGCGTGCTGACTGTGAGGAGAGATTGAGTCGCCTGCGACTGCACTCACTGGAAATCAGAAGGATGAGAGGAGATCTCATGGAAGCACAAAATTATGAAAGGGTTAGATGAGATAGAGGCAGAAAAGTTGTTTCCATTGGTAGGCGAGACTAGAACTAGGGGACATAGCCTCAAGATTTGGGTGAGTAGATTTAGGATGGAGATGAGGAGGAACTGCTTTTCCCAGAGAGTGGTGAATCTGTGGGATTCTCTGAAGCAGTGGAGGCTGCCTCAGTAAATATATTTAAGACAAGGTTGAATAGATTTTTGCATTGCAGAGGAATTAAGGGTCATGGGGGAAAGACAGGTAGGTGGAGATGAGTCCATGGCCAGATCAGCCACGATCTTATTGAATGGCGGAGCAGGCTCGACAAGCCAGATGGCTGACGCCTGCTCCTATTTCTTATGTTCTTAAAAAAAAAATCAAAACCCATTGCACAGAGAAAGAGACAAAAACACAAGTCATGCAAACAATAGAAGCAAGCATCAGCATTATGAGCCAAATTGAGTCCTGAGGTCTGAATCCCTGGAGCAGCCTGGACTAGGCCCAAAGCCTCAGTCTCAGTTAGTGGGGCAAATCATCACCAAGCTTACAGTCATGAAGCACAGCATCTGGGGCAGTCTCACAGCCTCAGTGCGAAGTCAGCCCAACCCTCGCCTCTGGTCCCAGCACCCTGCCTTTCCAGTCTATCTGGGCTGGCCAAACAAGGGACAGTGTTTCACACCAAGACCTGGATCCCACCACAGCAATACGCTCTGGGCCTAGACCTCGCTCCATTCATTTCATTCAGAGAAAGCACCCAACAGCATTTTCTGGCCCCTTATCTAAGAAAGGATGTGCTGACATTGGAGTGGGTTCAAAAGAGGTTTGTGAAAATGATTCCAGGATTGAAAGGCCTGTCATATGAGGAGTGTTCGATGGCTCTGGGCCTCTACTCACTGGAATTCCGAAGAATGAACGGTGACCTCACTGCAACCTATCGAATGTTGAAAGGCCTCGATAGAGTGGATGTGGAGAAGATGTTTCCAGTCTAAGACCAGAGGACATAGCTTCAGAGTAGAGGGGCATCATTTTAGAATAGAGGAGGAATTTCTTGAGCCAGAGAGTGGTGAATCCATGGAATGATGGAATGGCGGAACAGGCCAAATAATCTAACTCCGCTCCTTCATCTTACGGTCTAACACTGTGGGAAAGCAAAGCCATTGGTATTATCCAACAGGACGACAGAGGCTACAATGGATAGATAATATTACTCAGACAATGTGTATGACCTCAGGCGATCTTAGGGAGGCAGTTTCCAACAAGAAGGCTTGGTGTGCAGGAGTCCATGAGGTCATGAAGAGTCGGACTTGATCTGATGACTGAACAACATCTATATGGTAAGGAGTTTGATCCATTGAGAATCAATTCAAAAGAGTGAATGGGAAGCAATTGGGTCCAGCGGGAATTGAAAGGGATTGAATTCATTCGGAATCTACACGTGGACACAATGAACCAATCTGATTCATTTGGAATGGGAGGTACAGTCCAGTGAGAATCTATACAACAAAATGAATCGGAATTGTTGTATTTATAACTCCAAAACATAAATGGGTTGAAAATGAAATGAAGGAGCCCAAAAACGTGAGTCAAACGTCACATTTACTTTGGTGGTGGCATCCGTTAGTCTTGCGAGACCATGGATCTGTGCCTGGAATGGTTTCCAGGGCGTAGGCCTGGGCAGGGTTGTCTGGGAGACCAGCTGTTGCCCATGCAGCGAGTCTCCCCTCTCCACGACACCGATGTTGTCCAAGGGAAGGGCAAGGGCCGATACAGCTCGACACCAGTGTCGTCGCAGGAGTTGCCAGAGTGAGGTTGAAGGCAACGTCGGACTGCCTTAGGGACTCCAGCTCGGGATTTGTCCTCAGGGTTTACTCCCGAAGCCTTTCCCGTGAGTGGGAATGGCGGCAATGCAGCGGAGGTTTGACATCAGAGTTTTTCCTCTTTTAGATGGACTGCCTTCCTAGGCTGACGAGCTCCATCTACCCATTTATTTTACTTTATAAATGCATGTACCACATGGTAGTGTCATGATGTATGCAATGCAGTTATTTCTACATATAACCCATAACGAATTGTTGAAACAAAGTCGTCAAGTCAAATCAAGTCATTTTTATTGTCATTTCGACCATAACTGCCAGTACAGTACACAGTAAAAACGAGACAACATTCTTCAGGACCATGGTGTTACATGACACAGTACAAAAACTAAACTGAACTATGTAATAAAAAAAAAACACAGAAAAAAAACAACTACACTAGACTATAGACCTACCCAGGACTGCATAAAGTGCACAAAACAGTGCAGGCATTACAATAAATAATGAACAGGACAACAGGGCAGTAAGTTGGTGTCGGTCCAGGCTCTGGGTATTGAGGAGTCTGATAGCTTGAGGGAAGAAACTGTTACATAGTCTGGTCGTGAGAGCCCGAATGCTTCGGAGCCTTTTCCCAGATGGCAGGAGGGAGAAGAGTTTGTATGAGGGGTGCGTGGGGTCCTTCATAATGCTGTTTGCTTTGCGGATGCAGCGTGTAGTGCAAATGTCCGTGACGGCGGGAAGAGAGACCCCGATGACAACAAACGCATTTACAAGATTACTCAAATACTTATGGAATATTAAATACACAACAGGAAGGTGTCAGGACATCGACATGTGGCGCTCATTCAAGATTCAACATCCAAGATTGTTTAATGTCATTTCCAGTACACGAGTGTAAAGGAGAACAAAATAATTGTTACTCTGGTTCCAATGCAGCATAAGAAACATATTAAGATAAAGACCACAACAATAAAAAACACAATAAATATAAATACATAAGAAAGCTTATCGACATAGATTGATTGAATCTCCATAAAGTGACGCTAGGCACAGGAGAGTCTGTACATAAGGTGACTGAGAGGAAATGATAAAGTAGTAGTGGTTGGGGGTGTGCAGGGGTGGGTTAGTGGGTGGAGGTGTTGATCAGCCTCACTGCTGGGGGAAAGTAACTGGTTTTGAGTCTGGTAGTCCTGGGCTAGATGCTACGTAGCCTCCTTTCTGAGGGGAGTGGGACACACAGGCCACGAGCAGGGTGGGCGGGAACCTTGGTAATGTTACTGGCACCCTTCTCTATATATGTCCTTGATGGTGGGTAGGCTGGCGCCAGTAATGTGTTGAGCAGTTTTGACTACCCATTGTAGACCCTTCCTGTCCGTTGCAGTGCGGCTTCTGTACCGAGCAGTGATATGCACGGGGGCCCCCCAGGGCTGTGTGCTCAGTCCACTGCTGTTCACCCTGCTGACCCACGGCTGTGCTGCAACACACAGCTCGAACCACATCAAGTTCGCTAATGACACGACCGTGGTGGGTCTCATCAGCAAGAACGACGAGTGAGCTTACAGAGAGGAGGTGCGGCGGCTAACGGACTGGTGCAGAGCCAACAACCTGTCTCGGAATGTGAACAAAACAAAAGAGATGGTTGTTGACTTCAGGAGGGCACGGAGCGACCACTCCCCGCTGGACATTCTTGGTGTTCACCAGGCAGAGAATCTCACCCGGTCGCTCAACACCAGCTCCATAGCAAAAAGAGCCTGGCAGAGTCTCTACTTTCTGCGAAGGCTGAGGAAAGTCCATCTCCCACCCCCCCCATCCTCATCACATTCTACAGGGGTTGTATTGAGAGCGTCCTGAGCAGCTGCATCACTGCCTGGTTCGGAAATTGCACCATCTCGGATCGCAAGACCATGCAGCGGATAGTGAGGTCAGCTGAGAAGATCATTGGGGTCTCTCTTCTCACTATTACAGACATTTACACCACACACTGCACCCGCAAAGCTAACAGCATTGTGAAGGCCCCCACGCACCCCCTCATACAAACTCATACAAACTCCCTCCTGCTGTCTGGCAAAAGGCACCGAAGCATTCGGGCTCTCACGACCAGACTGTGTAACAGTTTCTTCCCCCAAGCTATCAGACTCCTCAATACTCAGAGTCTAGACTGACATCTACATCATTTATTATTATATTGAAATTTGTCCTCTACTCTGCCTATTGTCTTGTTTACTAATTGTTGTACTGCCCTGCACTGTTTTGTGCACTTTATGTAGTCCTTTGTAGGTCTGCAGTCTAGTGCAGTTTTTGTGTTGTTTTGGGAGATTTACTAGAATGTTACCTGGGTTTCATCACCTAAGTTACAGAGAAAGGTTAAACAAGTTAGGTCTTTATTCTTTGGAGCGTAGAAGGTTGAGGGGGACTTTATAGAGGTATTTAAAATTATGAGGGGGATAGATAGAGTTGACGTGGATAGGCCTTTTCCATTAAGAGTAGGAGAGATTCAAACAAGAGGACATGAGTTGAGAGTTAGGGGGCAAAAATTCAGGGGTAACATGAGGAGAACTTCTTTACTCAGAGAATGGTAGCTGTATGGAAAGAGCTTCCAGTAGAAGAGGTAGAGGCAGGTTCGATTTTGTCATTTAAAGTAAAATTGGACAGGTATATGGATAGGAAAGGAATGGAGGGTTATGGGCTGAGTGCAGGTAGGTGGGGCTAGGTGAGAGTAAGCGATTGGTACGGACTAGATGGCCGATGTGGTTATATGGTTATATGTAGTCCAGTGTAGCCTTGAGTTGTCTCACATAGTCTAGTGTAGTTTTGTGTCATTTCAGGTAGTCTAGTGTAGTTTTGTGTAGTTTCCGGTAGTCTAGTGCAGTTTTGTGTTGTTTTGGGTAGTCTAGTGTAGTTTTGTGTTGTTTTGGGTAGTCTAGTGTAGTTTTGTGTTGTTTCGGGTAGTCGAGTGTAGCCTTGTGCTGTCTCACATAGTCTAATGTAGTTTTGTGTTGTTTCGTGTAGCACCAGGGTCCTGGAGGATCGTTGTTTCGTTTTTACCGTGGACGGTACCAGCAGTTTATGGTCGAAATGACAATAAAAAGTGACTTGACTTGGCAAGTTAGGATGCCCCCTACTGCATGTCCGTGGAATGTGACATGAGTACAAGTTTGCTCAGTCCAGCTCTCTTCAGCTTCCTCAGAAAGAGGTGAGCTTTCCCGATTGTGTTCTGGGACCCCGTGACGTTGTGTGAGATGTGCACTCCCGAGAGTTTGAAACTGCTCACAGTTTCCACGGCTGTGCCCCCGATGTAAAGAGGTGAAACCCCATTTCCTTGGGCTCCTTACGTCTGGGGAACGCACACTCTGGTCCCGCCACAATCGGTGAGATTGGGAAGGTTCTCCCATCCCGAACCCCGGTTCGTGTGGATGATGTGCAATTTGCTACCCTATTCCAACTCAGCGCCATGCAATAACAGACAGCACACTCCACACGATTACATTTACGAATGTGAACTTAACTAAAGGGTTTGTAAAGAAAAGAAAGAAAAAGGCATAAAGGGCCCTTTATAATTAAACAGTCCAACATGCACAAGTCGGAGCCCAACTCTTCCAAAAGTCATATTCACAGATGCTCAATAGACCTTGGCGCCTCGCCATCGAATCACAGTCCCCCACTGGGTTGAATCCTACGAATATTCTCTCTTCACCTTCCACCGAACCAAGACCCCAGCTCACACCAGTGTCAGGCACCGACAAAAAAACCCTGCTCCCCTGATTGGACGGCTCACATTCCAAAGCACCCGTTATCTCTAACCCAAACACTGCCGCTGCAGAAAGACCGTTATGTTAGCAGTGAAACCTTTACCCGGGTGTTCCAGAGGCGTGTGGGTTCTCCTGAAGTTGGTAAGCATCTCCTTGGTCTTGTTAACATTGAGGAAGAGGTTATATTCCTGGCACCAGGCCTCGAGCTCTTCCACCTCCTTTCTGTAGGCATCTCAGAGGCAGGTTAGACAAAGGAGAGTCAATGGATGTTGTTTACTTGGATTTTCAGAAGGCCTTTGACAAGAAATTATAGATCGGTGTAGATAGGTATATAGACAGGAAAGGAATGGAGGGTTATTGGCTGAGTGCAGGTAGGTGGGACTAGGTGAGAGTAAGTGCTCAGCACGGACTAGAAGGGCCCAGATGTAAGCCTGTTTCCGTGCTGTGATTGTTATATGGTTATAAGACGTCACATATGAGGCTGCTTAATAAGATAAGGGCCCATGATAGTACATGCAAGTTACTAACACGGAGAGAGTATTGGCTGACTGGGCAGGAGGCAAAGAATCGGGATACAGGGGGCCCATTCTTGTTGCCTGCTGGTGACTAGTGGTATGCCCAAGGGTCGGTGTTGGGATCGTTTCTCTTCACATTCTGTGTCAGTGATTTGGACGATGGAATTGATGGTTTTGTAGCCAAATGTGCGGCCGATACAAAGATAAGTGGAGGGGCAGTTAGTGTTGAGGAAGTAGGGTGCCTGCAGAAGGACTTAGATCTGGAGAATGGGCAAAGAAGTGGCAGATGGAATACAGTGTGGGGAAGTGTGTGGTCATGCACTTGCCAGAAGGAGTAAAAGGGTGGACTGTTTTCTAGATGGGAGAAAAGTTCAAAAATCGGAGGTGCAGAGGCTCTTGGGTGCCCTCATCCAGAAGTCCAGAAGATTCCCTCGAGCTGAACTCAGTGGAGAGGATGCAAAAAAGTTTACCAGAAGGTTATAAACACAAAAGATTCTGCTGGAAATCCATAGCAACGCACACACAAGTGGAAATGAATAAACCGTCTTCGTATAAAGGCCAAGACCCTTCCTAAAGACTGGAAAGGAAGGTGGAGGGGAGATGCCGGAATAAAAGGGTGGGGAGAGGGGAAGGAGGATAGGTGGGGGGGAAGTGGGGTGAAGCTAAGGGCTGGAGAGAAAGGAATCTGACAGGAGAGTAGGCCACAGGAAAAAGGGAAGGAGGAAGGGATGCAAGGGGAGGCGATAGGCAGGTGAGAAGGAGAGGTAGGAGGCCAGAGTGGGGGATAGAAGAAGAGGGAAGGGAAAGAAAACCAATTACCGGGAGAAATCGATGTTCATCCCATCAGATTGAAGGTTACCTAGATGGAATATAAGTCTTCTCCACCCTGAGGGGGTCACCATCGTGCAGAAGAGGAAGACAAAGACCGACATGTTGGAACAGGAATAGGAATAGAAACTAAAACGGCTTGTCATGGTCCTGATTAGTAATTCCCCATGTTGTTCTTAATTTTCTTTGATTATGCCATGGTCCTGATCGTTAATTTCCCAAATTGCTTCCAATTCTCTTTAATGATGGCACACCTGGTTTCCATCAAAGGCTCAGTATAAGAACTCTTACGTCACAACCACTAATTGCCAGTTTGTTGGTCTTTTCCTGTGTGATAACTGTGATTCCTGGTGGCTTAGAACTGTCTGTTCTAAGTTTTGCTCCAGTTTCTAGACTTACCTATGAAGTTCCGTGTCAAGATCCCTCCTGTTTGCTGTTCAGCGCTCAAATCCATGCAAGAATCAATCTCCGTGCCCGTGTCCTATACTTGCATTCACTTCGGTTGGCCATTGCAACATGGCTGGCTCGCGTAAGTTCACTTTTCGAGCAGAGGTGCTCGACAAAGCATTCCTCTAATTTACAAAGGGTCTTGCCAATATAGAGGAGGCACATTAGGAGTACTGGACACAATAGATGAGCCCCAAAAGTTTCAGAGGTGAAGTGTTGCTTCATCTGGAAGGACTGAGTGGAGGTGTAGTATTTCTGTCACTTAGAGGAATATGTGCCTGGAGGGAGATTAGTGGGGTAGGATGAATGGACAAGGGAATTACGGAGGGAATGATTCCTGCAAAAAGTGGAGAGTCGGGTGGGGAATGGAATGATGTGTTTAGTGGTAGGATCCTGTATAAAATGACAGAAGTTGTGGAGAATATGGAGGCTGTGGTGACTCATGGGGTGGGTGTTGAGGACCAGAGGAAATGTATCATAGTTGGGGTGGTGGGAAGATGGTGTGAGTGTGGACTTATGGGAAATGGAGGAGGTATGTGTGAGGGCAGCATCAATGGGGGAGGAAGGGAAACCCCGTTCTTTGCAGAAAGAGACAACCCTGGAGTCCTGGAAAGGAAATCCTCATCCTGGGAAACAATGTGGCAGATGCAATGGAACTGAGAATAGGGAATAGCATTTTTACAGGAGACCGGGTGGGAAGAGGCATCCTCAAGATAGCCCTGGGAATCGGTAGATTTATAAAAGATGCCGGCTGACAGTTTCCATCCAGGGATGGAGACAGATTGATCAAGGAAGGGGAGAGAGATGTCAGAGATGGACCAACTGAAATTAAGGACGTTGCCTGGATTAGAGGGTTATAATGAGAGGTCGAACAAACTTGGATTGCTTTCTCTGGCATGCCGAAGGCTGTGGGGAGACCTGACAGAGATTTATAAGATTACGAGAGGCACAGATAGAGTGGACAGATCTTTTACCCAGGTTTGAAATGTCTAAAACCAGAGGGAATACATTTAAGGTGCGAGGAGGTAATTTCAAAGGCAATGTAAGGGGGCAAGGTTTTTACACAGGGTGGTGGGTGCCCGGAATACCCTGCGGGGGGTGGTAGTAAAGGCAGAAGCATTAGAGGCTTTTAGATAGGCAGATGAACGTGAGGAAAATGGAAGGATATGGACAAAGTGTGGGCACTGCAACAATGCACCAAAGGTCTTAAGGCAGCACCTTCCAGACCTACGACCACTTCCATCTAGAAGGACGAGAACAGGAGAACCCTGGGAACACCCCCACTTGGAAATCCCCCTCCCAGTCACTCACCAGCCTGACTTGGAAACATATCGTCGTTCCTTCATTGTCGTGGGCCAAAATCACCGAATTCCCTCTCTACCAGCCCTGTGGGTGTACCTACACCCCAGGGTCCGCAGCAGTTCAAGGCCACTCAACACCACCTCCTCAAGGGCAACTAGGGACGGACAGTAAACGCTGGCTTAGCTGGCGATGCCCACGTCCGTAAATGGATGAATTAAAAAAAAGAGTGGAGATCAGTTTGGTCAGCCTTTAGATTACTAATGGAATTGGTTTGGCATGACATTATGGGCTGAATGGCCTGTTGCCTGTTCCTGTGCAGTACTGTTATATGTTCTTTGTTCTCTGTATATAGTTACTAACCACTTTGGTCTGTTTCAGTAGTTTCAACAGGTACAGAGAAATGTGTACAATATGTATCCTGGAATTCTTTTTCTTCACAAAAATACATGAAAACAGAGGGGTGCTCTAAAGAATGAATGACAGTTAAGTGTTAGAACCCCAAAATGACCCCTCCCAGCTCCCCCTCTCATGCACAAGCATCAGCAAGGAAACAACCCCCCCCCCACCAGCAAAAGCATCAGCGTCCCCCACCGAGCACTCAGGCATGCAGCAAAGCATCAATAAAGACCCAGACTTGCAGTACCCCGAAGATTACTCATTCACCCAGTATTCGACACACCACAGGCTCTCTCTCTTCCCCGAATAAGGAAAACAGAGGTGTCTCCGTTTCACAGCGAGAGGGGAGACATAACAAACAACTCGCCGGTTTATGAGGTTAAAAGTCTGTTGCGTCACTTGTTCCGATCTTTGTGCCCAGAGAATCGCCTCTGGACACCCGGCTCCTGATATTCTGTGTTCCCTCAGGATGCCTCAGTCCGGGGCTCTGGACAGACCCACGAAAATCCGGCACCCTGAAGGTGCGCTGGTCTTCCAGGCTGCGCCCTTGGCCTATCAAAAAGTGCCGGTCGTGAGGCCCTGAGAGCGGGTCCCGTTTCCCTCAAAGGACCAAGGTCAGGGTGTAATTCCAGGTCAGGGTCTTCAAAGAGATATCACAGATAGAAATGAAGCTGTTTCCGAAGATACAAGGAGACGCTGTTTTGCGCCATCTTAAGTTTGTCCCACCCTCCGTTTAGGAAAATGGACAATGCCTCAGCCGCCGCTCAGTCGAACGGATGTGGGAATTGGCCTCAGGACCTTTGGACATAGTGACTGAAGAAGTCAGGTGGAGTTTCAGCCTCTGGGGAGAAAGCAAGCAGAATTTTCCTGGGCACGCTACAATGGCCAGCACTTAACTGGAATTGGCTACCAATCCAACAACACTGATCAAATGACTCACTGCCCTGGAGAGGGGTGAATGGAAAGCCCTGAATAGTGAGGAGGGGCAACATGGGTGAACCGGGATGGGGACACAAGCCATGGGAAGTATTGCCTCAGGACACCAGTATACCAAGGGTTAATCAGCAGCTCTTGTCTCCATTATCACTGTTGCCGTGACGGCAGCAGGATATGCACGAAGGGAAGGGAATGAGAGTGGTGCGTGGCAGATTAGATTAAACCCCCACGTCACTCACTGCTCACCACCATAATGAACATGTAGCCATGGAGGCCCAA
The DNA here is from genome assembly GCF_030144855.1 of Hypanus sabinus. Taxonomy (NCBI): domain Eukaryota; kingdom Metazoa; phylum Chordata; class Chondrichthyes; order Myliobatiformes; family Dasyatidae; genus Hypanus; species Hypanus sabinus. The sequence goes on along the minus strand of NC_082731.1, from coordinate 41,134,031 downwards.
TTAACCCTTCACAAGTAGAAAGCTCCCTTCAAAAAGACCTTGGCCCGATCGGAGTTGGACCCTGTCTAGATTCCCCCTCCAACTCTACAATGTCCACCCCTCGGCTCGCGACAGTGGGCATATTCCACTGGTTCATAGCCCAGTGCAGAGAACAATGCTTCCTGGTGAGGCTACACTTCACCTGCGAACATGCCGGGGTTGTCTATAGTCTCCGGTGCTCCTCACGCATCCTCCTCTATATTGGTGAGACCCATTGCAACTTGGGGGGCTGGGGGTGGTGCTTCGTCAAGCCTCTCTGCTCCGTCCGCCATAAACGGAACTTCCCGATAGACAAACGTTTTAATTCTGATTCCCGTTCCCGTTCCGATATGTTAGCTCGTGGTCTCCCTTGTGCCAAGAGTGGAGGAGCAACACCTTATATTCCATCTGGGTAGCCTCCAACCTGATGGCGTGAATATTGATTTCTGCTTCTGGTAAACAAATCCCCTCCCCCTTCCTTTATTCCCTACTCTGGCCTTTTACCTCTTCTCACCTGCCTATCACTTCCCCCTGGGTCCCCTCCTCCTTTTCTTTCTCCTATCAGATTCCTTTTTCTCCTGTCCTTGACCTTTCCCACCCACCTGGCTTCACCTCTCACCTTCCAGCTAGCTCATTCTCCTGCCGCCCCCTTTATTCTGGCATCTTCCCCCTTCTTTTCCAGACCCAAGAAAGGGTCATGGCCCGAAACGTCGACAGTTTATTCATGTCCATAGATGCTGCCTGACCTGCTGAGTTCCTCCAGTGTTGTGTGTTTGTTGCTGTGGAATTCCAGCACCCGCAGAATCTCTCATGTCTGAAGAGAATTGAGGGTGTATTACAGGACGAGCTGCAGTACAGCTCCCAATCCGCAGTTTGGCGAAGTGTTTGATGGCTGCAGGCCTGTACTCATGGAGCTTTGAAGAAAGATGGGGCATCTCGCAGAAACTGATTGAAAAGCAGAGTGGATATGGAGAGATTGCTTCCAAGAGTGGGTGAGTCTAGCACCAGAGGACACAGGCTCAGGATAGAAGAACATCTCCTCAGAACAGAGACGAGGAGGAATTTCTTTAGCTAAAAGATGCTGAATCTCCTCCAAGAAGACCACAGCCTGGTTATGGTTTGGAGGCTTGCGTGCCTCAGTGACCTGGAGACCTATGCTGGCTGGAGTCAGGGCTTTACGCTTTGGCTCTTGGTAGTGTCACCCATGCCTAACAGGTCAAAGGGCAGAGGTCAGACTAAGAGTGTCCACTGGTCCTCCAGGTTCGGGGGTTCAGCTCAGAGATAACTACCTTGACTAGTCAAACAAAATTGTTTCGGGATCAGCAATGGAGAATCTTTCTACATCTGAGTGTGACGGTATTCCTGAGTCTCCACCCGGGACTTGCATAACTGACTGGAGTGAAAACCGAGAGGAAGCTACTGACAGGATGAAGGAAGCCCTGAACACTGCCAGAGATGGAGGATCTTCATTGCTGCCCGAAATGCCAGTGGTGTGACAGGTAGAAACAAAGAAAAAATCAGTGAACCTGCGGAATTCATTGTCACGGATGGCAATTCCCAGGAATTCCTTGGAGAATCTTGGAGATCGTTGGGATCTCATGATAACCCCTCAAGCAGATAGCCAACCACTCGGCCATGCCAACATTTGTGATGTGGTACGATTCTTGCCGCTAACTGTACATAGTTTGTAAGTTCTCCCCGTGACTATGCGGCTCTCCTCCGAGTGCTCTGGTTTCCTCCCACATTCCAAGCACGTACAGGTTAGGGGTAGCCTGTTTGGGAGGTGTTGGAGCCAGAGGCATGGCAACAGTTGCAGGTTGCCCTCAGCACGTCCTTGGACTGTGCTGGTCACTGACACAAACGTACGTCTCGATGTAAATGTGACGAATAAAGTTATTCTTTAACGTGTCCAAGGTTCCTAAAATCTACTGAAAGTAAGCATGCAGGTGCAGCAGGCAGTGAAGAAAGCCAATGGCATGTTGGCCTTCATAACAAGGGGAGTTGAGTATAGGAGCAAAGAGGTCCTTCTGCAGCTGTACAGGGCTCTGGTGAGACCCCACCTGGAGTATTGTGTTCAGTTTTGGTCTCCAAATTTGAGGAAGGACACTCTTGCTATTGAGGGAGTGCAGCGTAGGTTCACGAGGTTGATTCCTGGAATAGCGAGACTGTCATATTTTGGAAGATTGGAGCGACTGGGCTTGTATACACTGGAATTTAGAAGGATGAGAGGGGATCTGATTGAAACATATAAGATTATTAAGGGATTGGATATGCCAGAAGCAGGAAACGTGTTCCCGGTGTTGGGGGAGTCCAGAACTAGAGGCCACAGTTTAAGAATAAGGGGGAGGCCATTTATAACGGAGTTCAGGAAAAACTTTTTCACCCAGAGAGTTGTGGATCTTTGGAATGCTCTGCCTCAGAAGGCAGTGGAGGCCAATTCTCTGGATGCTTTCAAGCAAGAGTTAGATAGAGCTCTTAAAGATAGCGGAGTCAAGGGATATGGGGAGAAGGCAGGAACGGGGTACTGATTGTGGATGATCAGCCATGATCACAGTGAATGGCGGTGCTGGCTCGAAGGGCCGAACGGCTTACTCTTGCACCTATCGTCTATTGTCTATCTCCAGCCAGTACGGCCAAACCATTCCCTGAAGGTATCAACAACATCACCTACAAAGATGCACCACGGTAGTGTTGAGGTTAGAGCTATGCTTCTTCAGCCGAGGGCCTCGGAATTCAGAGCTCTTTTCTGGCACGGTCTGGTACGTTCTCCCCGTGACCGCACGGGTTTCCTCGGGGTCGTCCGGTTTCCTTCCAAAGTCCAAGGATGTACCGCTTCGTTGGTTAATTGGCCATTGTAAATTGTCCTGCGATTAGGTTCGGGTTAAATGGGTGGGTTGCTGGGTGGCTTGGCTCGTGGATCTGGAAAAGCTGTTCTACACTACGTCCCTAATAAAAAGTAAATAAATATAACATTCTCATGGGGAACTTTGTTAGAGCTGTTGGGGAGGGTTTAAACTAATTCGGCAGGGGGATGAGAACTGAAATGAAGGGACTCAGGACAGGACAGATGGTAAAAAAGCAAAGAGAGCATGCAATCAGACCGTCAGGATTGGAGAAAATTGCAGCCAGCAGAGCGAGTACCAGTGCATTAGGGATGCAGAATCAAAAAGGGTAGCAAATACAGCAGTCAGGGTGTTATATTTCAATGCACAGAGTATAAGAAATAAGGTGGATGATCTTTTTGCACTATTACAGATTGTTAGGTATGATGTTGTGGCCATCACTGAATCATGGCTGAAGGATGGTTGTAGTTGGGAATTGAATGTCCAAGGTTACTCGAGGGATAGAAAGGTAGGCAGAGGGGGTGACGTGGCTCCGCTGGTAAAGGATGGCGTCAAATCAGTAAAAAGATGTGACATAGGATCGGTAGATGTTGAATTCTTGTGGGTTGAGTTGAGAAACTGCAAGGGTAAAAGGACCATGATGGCAGTTAGACCTTCTAGCAGTGGCCGGGAGGTGGACCACAGATTACAACAGGAAATAGAAAAGGCGAGTTTAAAGGGCAATGTTGTGATAGTCATAGGAGATTTCAACTTGCAGGGCAATTGGGAAAATCAGGTTGGAAATGCATCTCGAGAGAGTGAGTTTGTTGAATGCTTACAAGATGGCTTTTCAGAGCAGTTTGTCGTTGAGCCTACTAGGGGATCAGCGATACTGGATCGGGTGTTATGTAATGAACTGGAAGTGATTAGGGAGCTTAAGCTAAAAGAACCCTTAGGAGGCAGTGATCACAAAATGATTGAGTCCAACTTCAAATTTGATAGGGAGAAGGTAAAGTCTGATGTAGCAGTGTTTCAGTGGAGTAAATGAAATTACAGTGGTATCAGAGAAGAGACGGCCAAAGTAAATTGGAAGAAGATGGTGGCAGGGATGACTGCAGAGCAGCAATGGCTTGACTTTCTGGGAAAAATGAGGAAAGTGTAGGATATATGTATTCCAAAAAGAAATGGTAAAATAGTGCAACCATGGCTGACAAGGGAAATCAAAGCAAAAGAAAGGACATACAACAAAGCAAAAATCAGTGGGAAGATAGAGGATTGGGAAGCTTTTAAACCCTACCATGAGCAACCAAAAGAATTATTAGGAGGGAAAAGAAGAAATATGAAGGCAAGCTAGCAAACAATATCAAAGTGGACAGTAAAAGTTTTTTTCAAGTATGTAAAACATAACAGAGAGATGAGAGTGGATATAGGACTGCCAGAAAATGAGGCCAGAAAAATAATAACAGGGAAGAATGAATTAAATGAGTATTTGCATCAGTCTTCACTGTGGAAGACACTAGCAGTGTGCCAGATGTTGCAGTGTGTGAGGGAAGAGAAGTGAGTGCAGTTACTATTACACAGGAGGAGGTGCTCAAAAAGCTGAAAGGCCTAAAGGTACACAAGTCACCCGGGCCAGATGAACTGCACCCTAGGGTTCTGAAGGAAGTAGTGTTAGAGATGAGGTGGCATTGGAAATGATCTTTCAAAAATCATTGGACACCGGCATGGTGCCAGAAGTCTGGAAAATTGCAAATGTCAGTCCACTCTTTAAGAAAGGAGGAAGGCAGCAGAAAGGGAAATTATAGACCAGTTAGCCTGACCTCTGTGGTTGGGAAGATGTTGGAGTCACTTATTAAGGATGTCGTTATGGAGTACTTTGAGACACAGGACAAGATAGGACAAAGTCAGCACGGTTTTCCTTAGGGAAAATCCTGCCTGACGAACCGGTTGGAACTCTTTGAGGAGATTACATGTAGGATTGATAAAGGGATGCAGTGGATGTTGATATTTGGATTTTCAGAAGGCCTTTGACAAGGTGCCACACGTGAGGCTGCTTACCAAGTTAAGAGCATGGTTAGAGCACTGGCTGATTGGTAGTAGGCAGCAAGTGGAAATAAAAGGATCCTTCTCTCGTTGACTGCCATTGACTAGTGGTGTTCTGCAGTGGTCAAAGTTAGGACCAATTCTTTTTATGCTGTATATCAATGATTTAGATGATGGAATAGGTGGCTTTGTGGCCAAGTTTGCAGATGATATAAAGAGTGGTGGAGGGCAGGTAGTATTGAGGAAACAGGTAGGATACAGAAGGATTTAGACAGATTAGGAGAATAGGCAAGAAAGTGGTAAATGAAATATAATGTTTGAAAATGCATGATCATGCACTTTAATAGTAGAAATAAATGCACAGACTATTTTCTAAATGGGGAGAAATTCCAAGATCTGAGATACAAAGGGACTTGGAAGTTTTTGTGCAAACGTCAGAGAATTTACTATTTACACCATCCTGGTCAGACTACCCGGGGAGAAATATCAAGTGCAGTTCCTCTTGGCTTCACCCTGGATGAAGACAGGTCGGATTGGGAATGGGGAAGGGAATTAAAATGCCTAGTAACCTGGAGTTCCAGAGTTGAGTCTTGTTGGGCTGTGGTGGGTGGTCAAGTTCTACCCTTGACGTTAACCACTTGTCTTTGGTAAGCGACTGAGATATATTGGAGAAGGTAAGATTCCAGACCCATTGGATAGGGTCCAACGCAGCTCCATGTGTTGGAGGTCACCATGGTAACATCCCCAGGTTTGATTGGTCACTGTCTGAGTGAGATGGGCATTGCCAAAAGTCGGATGCTGAGTACTCACCCGGTGCCTTGCTTTGCCTATGCCTTTTGACCTTTCCCACTCTCCGTGAGTTCTACAGGCTTCCGGCATCTCTAGTCACAGTGGACGTGGCCTGGAATTGGAGCAGATCCCTTTACTATGCACCAAAGGGAACAGGGGCAGGAGTAGGCCATCTGGCCCGTCGAACCTGCTCCACCATAAATAAGATCATAGCTGGTCTGGCCATGGACTCATCTCCGCCCACCTGCCTTTTCCCCATAATTATTAATTCCCCTGCTATGCAAAAATCTATCCAACCTTCTCTTAATTATATTTACTAAGGTAGCCTCCACTGCTTCACTGGGCAAAGAATTCCAAAGATTCACTATTCTTTGGGAAATGCCTCCTCATCTCTGTCCTAAAACTACTTCCCCTGAACTTCGAAGCTACATGCCTATCAGTGGAAACAATTTTCCTGCCTCTGTCTTAACTATCTCATTCATAATTTCATACCACCTGGGTAGCCTCCTTCCTGCTGGCATGAACATCTAACCCACTGACCTCTGTTGATACCCCTGCCCCCCCTTACCCCCATCCCTATCTATTATTTTAGTCTGGATCTCTTCCTCTCACTTTCCCCCCCTCACTATAATCTCTCCCCCCAGACCTACTTTTCTTTCTCTTTTATTTCCCATAATTCTCCACCTTCCCCCTAGCCCATTTCCCTCCATTTCCCAGCTTTCTACTTTATCCCTCCCCCCCCCCACTTCTTATCCCCCCTCGACCATCCCACGTTACTTCACTCCTGATGAAGGGTTTCGGCCCGAAACGCCGTCACTACCTCCTCCCATAGAGGAGGCCTGCTGAGTTCTGCCAGCATTTTGTGTTTTTTTATTTATTTCCAGCATCTGCAGATTCACTCGTGTTGCCTTTCATAATTTTATATGTTTCTATAAAATCTCTTATTCTTCTGAATTCCAGTGAGGAACATTCTGATGTGCTTGCCTCCCTCTCAGGTTCCAGGTCCAAGTGCCATTTGAGACAGTTAAAGGTAGCATAAATAGTCAACTTTTCAGGCCAAGACCCTTTGTCAAGGTACCAACTGTTTATTCGCCTCCACAGATGCTGCCTGACCCGCTGAGTTCCTCCGGCATCTTGTGTGTGTTGTTCTGGATTTTCAACATCTGCCGAATTTCTTGTGCTTATGGGGCACAACACTTTACGGTACCGGCGACCCAGGTTCAATTCCTGCCGCTGCCCGTATGGAGTTTGTACGGTCTTCCCCGTGACCGCGTGAGCTTCCTCCGGGTGCTTCGCTTTCCAAACACTGCGGGAGGAAAGTCTTCGACCCATGGTCAACGGTGTTCGGTAGGTCATTCGGTCGTTGTAAGTTCATTAGGTAGGATTAAATCGGGGGGTTGCTCAAAGCACCGGAAGGAGGTATTCTGTGTTGTAACTAAAAGAAAGGGGAGCCGTTCGGTTAGTGAACTGGAGGCCATCAGTTCATGACCGACGAGTCCTCCACACAGGCTTCACACGTCAGAGGGTTTGGGGAATACAGAATACCCCAACGACACAATTTGTGCAGAGACTGAGGAAAAATAAACAGGCTGTAAGCGTCCACGTGAAGTTGCTGATTAAGGAGAAGTCTTTGTTCATTGTTTAGTAAGCAGTCTGTTAAAAGACTGAATTGGCTGGTAAAATTCTTCTAGGGCTCCCGAGGAAGTATTTACAGTGTAATTGAGGATATTTTAAAACAGGAGGGCTGGAAAATCGTACTCCCAAATGGTGACTTGTACCTTGTGTGGGTGCTCAGACAAACATGGTCTAACAGTAGGTGGTTGACAGCTTCCTCTTTGGAAATGCTGTGCTAATTCAGATTCAGTTTAATGTCATTTAGAAACCACAAATGCAATGCAGTTAAAAAATGAGACAATGATATCACAAATGGTATTCAGAATGATATCACAAAAGCATTTGACAAAACAGACTACACCAGAAAATCCACATAACGTTTGGCAATCCCCAATCCAGAGTCCGGAGAGGCTGCTGTGTATTAATATCGTGCTACCATCTTAGCGCGTTCCCCAGAAAGGAGCTCCAAATCCACCAGACAAAAACAAGACCAAAAACTAAAGACCTGCACAAAACCACATGGTTACAACAGTGCAAACAATAGCATAATTGATAAAAAAACAGACCATGGGCACAGTAAAAATAGTCCAAAGACGTTAAAAGACTATAAGTTCGAAAGAAACCATCACACAGTTTCCACAAGTCCCCAGAGTCCTGATAGACTCACCATCCCACGCCGGCGGCAGAAGGGAATACCCCTGCTATGGACTTCCATGGCGCCACCCGGCCCAGCCTTGCAGACACAGCACACACTGAAAGCGACCTGACCGCAGCAGACTCCCAGTCCGTTGAACCTCCAAGCCTCCGAGCCTCCAATCAGCCCCTCCGGCACAGCTTCTCCGAGCACCATCCTCTGCCGAGCGTATTAAGGCGGCCCCACCAACGGCCATCGGCAACGCGACCCCGAGGACTGGGGGCCTGTTCCTCCCAGCAGAGTCCCGGACCTCACAGCAGCAGCAGCAACGAAGAAGGTCTTCCTGGAGATTTCCAGATATTCCTCCGTGCTCCCACATCCGTTTTCAACCGATTATGATTGCACACGGCCCCCCGCTTCACAAATAACAGATAATCAGCTCCAGAGTGGCCACTGCAAGCTGCGTCGCGCCGCCATCTTGGATCTATAACCCTCTGGTTTAGTGATCTGACCCCTTACCTGACTTTGAGTCACAGTGTAATACAGCGTGGAACTTCTCTGCGGATTGTCGTGGCGGAGAGGCCCGTGAGTCTCCGAGATGCTGAGAGGAATGATGTCTTGAGCTCAGCTCCTGGTAGGGTCTTTCATGGTGTAAGGTCGAGGAGAGAGAAAGGTTGAAAAGTACAGTTAATATTAGAGAATGTATACGGTATGCAACCTGAAATTCTTATTCTTCTCAGACTTCCCCAAAGAATGCTTAATCCAGAGTCCAGAGTCCATCGAACTTCAGTCCACAAACCAGCACTTCGGTATCTCAGAGAAGCTCTCTCTCTCTCTCTCTCTCTTTCTCTCTCTCTCTCTCTCTCTCTCTCTCTCTCTCTCTCGTCAGCCATGATGGATTGGCAGAGCAGATTCGATGGGCCAAAGGGCCTAATTCTGCTCTGATATCTTATGGTGGTATTTCCCCGTAGTCATTCTCTCTCATATACCTATCAGCTCCTGTTTTGTTTTGTTTTTCCCATTTACCTAAACAAGATGCCTCACAGAAAGCATCACAGCTTGGTATAGCAACAGCTCTGTCAAAGAAATCGCAGAGGGTTACGGGCGCAGCTCAAATGCGTGATGAAAACCCGTCTCCCCCTCCATCTACACTTCCCACCGTCCCAGCGCAGCAGCCGGCACAATGGATGTGGAAATGTGTGGAGGAAATGCACTTAACGAACACCAGCTTGAAAATAGCAGCACGCGAAAAGGCTAATGTGGCACAAGAGGATTTTAAATTATCAACACAATAACCCACTCACCATGCAGAGTCTATCTGACTGGATTGCTTCAGTAATAATACCAGTTAGAAGGATTTAGAAATTACTGAAATTAGGAAGGCATGGATTTTAGGAAGGCTTTTAAAGGCCAGGGAGTCCTAACGTAATCAGTGATAGCAATCCCTGAGCTGAATGCAACAGAAAGAGGCCCAGAAGCAATTTATACTGTGTTTGGGAATATACTTATGGCTTTTAAATGTCCACAACATCCATAGACAGGGTGAATGCACACACAACGCACACAACATGCTGGAGGAACTGAGCAGGCCAGGCAGTGTCTGTGGGAAAGAGTAAGCTGTCGACGTTTCGGGCCGAGACCCTTCTGCGGGTGTCCGTATCGGGACTGGGGAACTTCCTGGGGGCCAAAGGTTTGAATTCTCATTCCCGTTCCCGCTCTGACGCGTCAGTCCGCGGTCTCCCCCCTTGCCACGAGGAGGCCACCCTCAGCTTGGAGAAGCAATGGCTTCTGATCCACCTGGGCAGCCTCCAACCTGGGCGTGAATATCGATTTCTCCTTCCGCTAAAACATATTGTCCCCTCTTCTTCTATTCCGCCTCTGGCCTCCTACCTCTTCTCGCCTACCTATCACCTACCTCTTGGTCCCCTCCTCCCTCTCTGCCTCCTACGGTCCACTCTCCAGTCCTGTAAGATTCCTCCTTCTTCAGCCCACCTGGCTTCACCTGACACCTTCCAGCTATCCTCCTTCCCCTTTCCCAACCTTATTACTCTGCCATCTTCCCTCTTCCTTCCCAGTCCTGATGGGGGGTCTTCGCTGAACACACCAACCACAGGTGCTGCCCGACCTGCTGAGTTCCTCCACCACTGGGTGTGTGCCACTTTGGATTTCCAGGGTCCGCAGATTGTCTCGTGTTTCTGAATGCTCGCAGTCTTTATCCCCGGGGAAGGGAATCTGCGAGAGGGGAGAGATTTAAAGGACTAAACTCATTCAGATGGTGGTCCATTGAGCAGTTATGGGCCCCTTATCTAAGGAACGACGCGCTTGCATTGGAGGGAGTCCAAAGGGGGTTGACGAGAATTATCTAGGTAATGAAAGGGTTAATGTGTTAGGAGTATTTGCGATCTTGGGCCTCGGGGAGTTTAGCAGAACGAGTAGGGATCGCTTTGAAATGTGTTGAATATTGAAAGGCCTAGATAGGGCAGACATGGAGAGGATGTTTCCTATAGTGGGGGCATCTAGGACCAGAATAGAAGGACGTCTCTTTAGATCAAAGGTGAGGAGGTATTTCTTCAGTCAGAGAGTGGTGAATCTGTGGAATTCATTGCCACAGACGGTTGTGGAAGCCAACTATATTTAAAGCAGAGGTTGATCAGTAAGGGCATCAAAGGTTACAGAGAGAAGGAAGGAGAACGGGGTTGAGAGGGCTAATGAATCAGCCATGATGGAATGGTGGAGCAGACTCGATGGGCCAAATGGTCTAATTCTATCTTTACGTCGTAGAGTCAGAGAGTCATGGAAAAGTACAACACAAGAACAGGCCATTCGGCCTATCTAGTCCATGCTAAACCATTTAAACTGCCTAGTCTCTTTGACCTGCGCCTGGACCATTGCCCTTCCATCAATGTATCTGTCCAAACTTTGATAGAAACATTGAAATCGAGCTTCTATAGATGATGTATATTGACGGGCTGCAACGTGGCCTGGTATGGGAACACTAATGCCTTTGAATGGAAAATCCTACAAAAGCCCTCCCCACCACTGAGCACGTTTCCATGAAACACTGTCGTAGGAAAGCAGCATCCATCATCAGAGATCCTCACCACCCAGGTCATGCTCTCTTCTCACTGCTGCCATCAGGAAGGGTCAAGAGCCTCAACTCGCACCACCAGGTTCAAGAGCAGTTACAACCCTTCAACCATCAGGCTCCTGAACAAAAAGGGATAACCACACTTACTTGCTCGTCCATTGAGATGTTCCCACAACCAGTGATCTCACTTTAAGGACTTTTTATCTCAATGTCTGATGCTCTCGTTATTTATCGCTATTTATTTATATTTTCATTTGCACAGTTTGTTGTCTTCTGCACTCTGGTTGATCTTTCATTGATCCTGTTACTGTTACTATTCTATAGATTTGCTGAGTATGCCCGCAGGAAAATGAATCTCAGGGTTGTGTGTGGTGATACATGTGTACTCTGATAATAAGATTTACCTTGAACTTTGAGCATGCGCCACTTGTGATGGCAGCTCGTTCCGCACTCATCTGGTGTTCTATGTGGAACGAGCTGCTAGAACTAGTTGAGGCAGTTATAATAATATCATTTTAAAAGATATTTGGACAGGTACATGGATAGGAAAGGTTTGGAAGGACAGGGACCAAACGCAGGTCCTAGCAAAAGTGGGGATCTCAGTCGGAAAGGATGAGTCGCTCTGTCGGGTCTGTTCCCGGCATGGTCTGACTCTCGACACTACAAACTTCCCTGTGCAGTGCGCGATAAGCACACTGTGACCTGTAAGAAACAACGTCTCTCCGTTAATCTTTGAAGTTGAACTGTGTATGCTGCATGGGTGCGAGATGGGTTGTGAGTGGAGATTTGAGAGATGCTAGCTCCTGTCGCACCAATATAAATGAGACCGGGTGTCCTTTCAGTGAAAGTGGTTTATTGGACTGTGGTAGACCACTGGGGGTCAAGTTATTTGTTGGCTTACCTTCAAGTGAGGAATGTGGTAATTATTATCACAGCTTGATCTCAGCACAGTGCGATCACCTTTTCATATGCAGGCCTCCACAACGTTCTATTGTCAACCCTTTGTGCATTAAAACTATTGGCTTCTCCAGCACCTATTTTCTGACAGCAAGTGAGAGTGTTAGAGCACAGGATGTAAATTAGAATATCACAAGAGCAGGTCCTTTTGTCCACAATGTTATGCTGAACAATTTCTGTGGGGCCTCCGATGGTCAGGGTTGACCATGGATGATTGTGTCCCAGCTGTCTAGAAACGCAAAGCCAGGGCAGTACAATGCGGAGGGCAAGCTGTTGCCCATGTAGCGAGCTCCCCTCTCCAGGCATCTGATGATTCCAGAGGAACGGCAGAGACTGATACACTTTGGCACCAGAATTGTTGTAGGAGATGCCCGTCAGCGTTGAACTCAACGTAGGTCTGCACTCGGGCCTCCAGCTCCAGATTTTCCCCTCCGAAGCCTTCCCCATGAGTGGATGTGATTGCGAGGCAGCGAAAGCTTGAGGTCAGAGTTTTCCTTCTCCTAGATGAGCTGCCAACCACGGCTAATGAGCCCCGTCTGCCCGAAGCATCTGGTTTTAAGGCGCCATTAACCTGGCTTTGCCTCTCATCAGTGGAAACAGTTCCGCCGGGCTTAGCAGCTAAGCCATAGGTGAAGGCCAGGAGCTGGACTTGGTTGTCAGAGGTTATTTGAGACGCACGCCATTGGAAGCATTTAATAGGTAGTGGGAGATTGTCCCCTTTACCACCCACCAGCTGCAACAACCTTAAGGAACCAAGTTAAGCTAGTTGAAAAATTTAAGCTAGTAATTAAGCACTTAACTAAACTTAACAAAACTCTCAACAAAACTCTCTCAGGTGTAATCCCTGCCCAACATCTGTTAAATGGCCTTTCCTGATCTCCTTGTCTTGTTGATAATTGTTGAATCTGTTCATATGTTCACATTTATTTAAGTTTGATTACACTGGGCAGCAATTTTTTTTTGGAAGTGTTGTCTCCCCAGAATTATTTTTTTTGTTTACTATATCCTGCTTGAAGCTAAACACGAACATAATTTTGGATTGTTTGTATCACATAGGAATTTGGAGAGACAAGAGATTAACTTTTATCGAATATAAACTGTTTAATTGCATAACAGTGCCGATGCTCTCCAATAGTTCTAAGCTAAAAATATTTTGTTGCTGACTTTCATTTGTACTCCATGTCTGAGGCTTCTCACTTATGTGCCCGACAATAATCACCCAACCTTGATGGATTCCAGTTGCCTTGATATGGTTTCTCCGTGACTGCAATGCCTTTCACCGTGCTCATCACTGGCAGCGCCAAGGTTTGCAGGGAAGAAGTCTCAATGGGAATGTAGAAAATGAATCTTTAGTGACAAGTTGCACTTCATGGTTTTGTATGCTTGAAGCATGTTGTCAACCGGCTGCATGTAGTTTGGTGCTCTGTAGTGGCCAAGAAAACGTTCAGCAACATCCTTGAATGCCTTCCATGTGATTTTCTCCGGTCCCACTAGAAGTTGTTTGAATTGCTTGTCATTAATGACCTGTTTGTTTTGTGGGCCAACAAAAATGCCTTCCTTAACCTTGGCATCTGTTCTTCTGGGAACTATCTGTCTGAAGTTCTGAAGTTCTTCAGGGCAATTTTTGTGTCTGGTGGCAGTAGATTCCATCCTTGAAGTCTAGAATGCAATAATTCTGCTTTTGCTTTTGGCAAACCAAAGTCTCTGACCAGGTCATTTAATTCAGATTGAGTTATCAGACGAAGCTCACTTGACATAAAGTGTCTGTATCAGTAGCAGTGTCGTTTTCCATGCCTGGCTTGTACATTATGGCATCTTCATCTTCCTCCTCTAGACCCCGTGCCTTTGGTGGCACAGGTCTCATGGTGAAAGGTATTCAATGGATTTCTCGTTTATAGCAGAGAAACCAGACACACTGGTCAGACAGGAGTAGCAGTCTGTCACATGATCCTTCTGCTCTCGTCATATCATCAGGACAGCAAACTTTGTTGATTTTTGAGCACCTCTGAGCCAAGCTCTAAGATCGACAGTGCGTGTTCTGCAGCAAACGTGAGGAGCCCGGGTTGACGATTTTACACCCAAAGACGAGTCATGCTCTGTCTTTGAGTTTTAAATGTACACTCACCACAAAGGGTTTCAGCACCGAAGTTACAGGGAAAGGTTGAACAAGTCAGGTCTTTATTCTTTGGAGTGTAGAAGGTTGAGGGGGGACTTGATAGAGGTATTTAAAATTATGAGGGGGATAGATAGAGTTGACGTGGATAAGCTTTTTCCATTGAGAGTAGGGGAGATTCAAACTAAAGGACATGAGTTGAGAGTTAGGGGGCAAAAGTTTAGGGGTAACTCGAGGGGGATTTCTTTACTCAGAGTGGTAGCTGCGTGGAACGAGCTTCCAGTAGAAGTGGTAGAGGCAGGTTCGATATTGTCATTTAAAGTAAAATTGAATAGGTATATGAACAGGAAAGGATTGGAGGGTCATGGGCTGAGTGCAAGTCAGTGGGACTAGGTGAGAGTAAGCATTCAGCACGGACTAGAAGGGCTGAGACGGCCTGTTTCCGTGCTGTAATTGTTATATGGTTATAAAGTATCACAGCTATAGCACTATTGTTGAGACATTTTGCTTTCTCAAAAACTTTGGAAGATACTTTATGATAATGTGTACACACAATGTGCAATGTGTGCATATCACAATGTAAACGCAAAACGCAGAACGGTCTGTGCATGATGCTTTTATAGCCTTTCTAAAACCTTTCCTGCCGAAGTATGCCCGGACAAGATAGAAATCTTTTCAGCTTACGTTGTGGGCAACACTTTAATAGGTTTCAATTATGAACTGAAATAACAAATGCAGGTGCTTTCAGAAAGATGGCGGGTGATAGGGAAATTTCAGGGTGATTTTCGTGACCAGCAGCCCAGAGTCCATAGGATGCACCCAAAGGTATTCAGGAAGCAAAGTTTTTGTAGTCCAGTGTTGATTGCCCATGGGCGAGGCCCTCTGTTAATCAGGGTCGACATGGACGCTGCTTTCTACGCAAGCCGGGCGGTATGACATGGAGGACAGCAAGCATCCCTCTCCATGCAGCTGATGAATCCAAAGGAACAGCGGAGACCGATGTAGTTTGTCACCAGCAGCGCTGTGTGCACTAGTGTCTTGTGATTTGTTGGTTGCTCTTGTGTTGCCTGTCACAGAATTGTCCTGTGTTTTGTTCTTGGCACCAAACCACAATCAGTTCTGGAGATTCTGATTCTAATCCCTTCTACACAAAGTCTATATTCCATCATCCTATCCATGGTGGGGGAGGAAAACACAATGGAGGCTTTAAAGAGGCCTTTTCTGAGAACTGCTTAAAAGCCTCTATCATACAATATTTGCCTCTGCCACCAGACCCACCACTCTCTGTATTAAAAAAAAAATTGCCTCACACGTCTCCTTTGAGCTTACTCCCCCTCTAACCCTCTAGTAATAGACATTCAGCCCTGGGGAAAAGATGGCAGCTGTATGCTCTATGTATGTCTTCATAATCTTATAAATTTCCATCAAGAGTTAATCAGAATTGTTTGTTCTTGAGCCAACGATGACATGGTGCTGGAGAGGAGGGGCATGAAAGAGTTAACTAATCAAAAAAATTAAACATGATGTCATGAAAGTTGATTTTTCTAACGTCTGGGATTCTCTCCCTCCCTCCCCCTTCTCTTCCATTCTCCATTATGACTCCCCTCTCATCCCTTCTCCTCACCTGTCCATCGCCTTTCACTGGTAAACCTTCTCCTTCCCTCTCTCCCATTGTCCACTCTGCTCTCCTATCAGATTCCTTCTTCTTCAGCCCTTTACCCTTTTCCACTAATCGCCTCCCAGCTTCTCACTTCATCCCCCCCCTACCACCCACCCACCTTGCTCTTTGCCATCACCTGCCACGTTCTACTCCTTCCTCCTTTGCCCCCCCTCCTTAATCTGGCTTCTGCCCCATTCCTCTCCAGTCCTGATAAAGAGTCCCAGTCTGAAATATCAACTGTTTATTCCCTTCCTGACCTTGTACCTTCCTCCAGAATTTTGTAAAATTAGCCTGTATTTGGACACTTTTTCCCCTTGGAGTGTAAAAAAGTAAGGCGACTGTTGGAAAATGCTGGTGTCTGTGGAGAGGAGAAACTGTGGTAATATTTCAAGTTGATAGCTTTTCCTCGGCTCTGAATCACTAACCTGGAATGTTAACTGTGTTTTCTCTTCCCCGGAGGCTGCCCAACTTAACGGGAGTCTCCAGCACCTACTGTACTTGTTTTAGGTTTTCAGTGTCTGCCGTGGGTTATTTTTTTGTTCTCTAATCGCTCTTTGTGACTGCTTGTAAGTAATGCCTGTAACTGTGCAAGCTGAGCAGACGGGAGGATACCGGAAATCTTTGCTCCATGGTACATGTGCCAATAAAGGGGTCAGACCTCAGCACTGCACTGGAAACTTAACGGGCCGATTGATGTGATTCTGTTCCTAAGTATAATGGTTATTCCTGTTTACAAAATATTGCCCTGCCTTTAAATTAAGACCATAATGTAACCGATTTAGGCGATTTGGCAAATTGAGTCTCCTCCACCATTTCATCGTGGCTGATCCATTTTCCCTCTCAACCCCGGTCCCCTGCCTTCTCCCCGTATCCTTTCATGCCCTGACTAACCAGGAATAAACTTGACTTTATCGTCACGTGCACAGGTCCGGGGAGGTACAGAAAGTAGTGGATTTGGCCCAGTCCATTGCGGGTAAAGCCATCGCCAACACTGAGCGTGTCTACATGAAACGCTGTCGCAGGAAAAGCAGCATCAATTGTCAGGGACCCCCACCACCCAGGCCGTGCTCTCTTCTCGCTGCTGCCATCAGGAAGGAGATACAGGAGCCTCAGGACTCACAGTTCAGGAACAGTTATCACCTCACAACCATCAGCCTCTTGAACCAAAGAGGATAACTTCACTCATCTTTGCTTGCCCCATCATTGAAATGTTCTCACAATGACCTCCAGTTTAATGGAAACAAGGTCTTTTCAACTAATCTTCTTCCCATGGTGGGGGGGGGGGGAACCAAAGACAAGGTTTAAGGTGAGAGGAAAGGGTTTTATAGGGGCCTCTGAGGATAGGTGTTTCTTACGGAGAGTGGTTGATATCAGGACCTCTCTGCCAGAGGAGGCAGTGGAATTCGAAGTGCAGAGTACGTGTACAGTCTTTCTCCTTGAGATTCGTCTCCTCACAGGCAGCCACAAAACAAAGAAACCCAAAGGAACCCAAAGCAGATGAGCATGAAACACCCAATGTGCAGGCAAAAACGGATGATAAAGTAGGCAGATACCACCCAGAACGGAAGTTCATGAACGTGGGACCACAGATAAAATCCGGTCGTCACGGCAGCCAATTATTTGCAGGCCGCAGCCTCAGTTCCGTGCAGATGTGAATAAATCTCGCCGAGCCGCGAGCTCAACACCTGCACGGCCCTCGCCTCCGGACCTGACATCCTGCCCTTGTCAGCCTGGCCCGGCACGGCCCTCGCCTCCGGACCTGACATCCTGCCCTTGTCAGCCTGGCCCGGCACGGCCCTCCCCTCCGGACCTGACATCCTGCCCTTGTCAGCCTGGCCCGGCACGGCCCTCCCCTCCGGACCTGACATCCTGCCCTTGTCAGCCTGGCCTGGCACGGCCCTCGCCTCCGGACCTGATATCCTGCCCTTGTCAGCCTGACCCGGCACGTCCCTCCCCTCCGGACCTGACATCCTGCCATTCTCAGCCTGGCCCGGCACGGCCCTCGCCTCCGGACCTGACATCCTGCCCTTCTCAGCCTGGCCCGGCACGGCCCTCCCCTCCGGACCTGACATCCTGCCCTTCTCAGCCTGGCCCGGCACTCAAACTGGCCAGACAGCGGGTTTTTCCTTGCTTGCAGGCCCAGGCCCTGCCACTTTGATGCTCCCTCGAACCCGAGACCGACCACTCTGATTTGGCCCATACCCAACGTTCGCAATTCAGCCGGGCGCTTAAACCAATCCAACATCAATTGTTCCTGGATTCCTGTGTTTATGAGGCACCTGCACAGGCGAGGCATGGAGAGATATAGTTCTAGTTCAGGCAGATGGGATTAATGTGAATAGCCGATATAACTCAGCAGGAATGAATTAGGGCGAAGGTGCAAATTCTCTGCTGTCTGACTCCGAGACTCTCAGAGTCTATAAAGTGTCCTGACTGAATAGTTTCCCCTGAAACACAATGTCTCAACATTATTCAATTGCAGTTAACAGGAGCTTGCTATTTACAAACAGTCTGCACTTCAAGAGTAGTTCTTCGCTTCTAATTCTCCTGAGGTTGTGAAAGGTGCAATAGAGATGTGTGTCTGTCATTTCTTTAATCAAACTGGAGGAATCAAGAGGATCTGATTAAAATTTAGTTTTCAGCATTAAGGGAACTGTACTTTGTGACAAAACCATACTGTCCTTCCCTTTTTTTTATTACAAAATCCTTTATTACAAATATCAGTGCTATACAATATATACAAAACAGTGGCAAACACAATTACTGCACTACAAATAGACAATAGACATTACACCAGAATGTTGCCATCTCTATCCACGATGGCATTTACACCCCGCGGAGCCCAACGGTCTCGAAACTCCTCCAAGGCCGCTGTGGACTGCGCATGTTCTTTTTCAATAGTTACCCGGGCACAAACATACCCCCTAAACATTGCCAGGCAGTCTGCCCGGGGAGATCCTCCCGCCACCCGTTTCCAAGACCCACGGATGGCGGATTTCGCCAGCCCCAGGAGCAAGTTGACTAGGACATCCTCATCCCTCCATGCCCCCTTCCTTACTGGATGACCATATATAAACAGGGTGGGACTAAAATGCAGCCAGAAGGCGAGAAGCAGCCCACGCAAATATGCAAAAAGAGGCTGCAGCCTCACACACTCCATGTACATGTGGTACACGGTCTCCTCCAGCCCGCAGAAGTGGCATGTGGGTGGGAAGTCCATGTACAAACTGAAAAACTTATTGCAGGGCACTGCCCTATGCAGTACCCTCCAGCCGAGATCCCCCAGGTGCATGGGAAGAACCCCGGCGTAAAGGGACTTCCAGTGGGGACCCTCCTCACCTCTGGGTGGAAGGACCGACCGCCATGGCGTGTCGGGACGGTGTACAAGGGCAAGGAAGTGGAGGATGTGGAGTAGCAGCCCATACAGATACCTCCTACTTGCATCCCTGAATGGGACTGTGGGTATCGATGAGAGACGGCTCAAGTTGTGTGGACACGGCTCCCGGAGAAGATTGCGGGGTCTGGGCCCGACCAGCAGCTCGGCCTAAGTCGGTCCACACAACTGAGCCACACCGACAGCCACTGAGGTAGGGCAAGGGCCGGCCAGGACCCCGCCCTCCGCCTGAGGAGGGGATTCCCGGCCTGAGGTGACCATGTTCCAGACTCTCAGTAGGTCCTGATAGAAGCCGGGCAGACTCCGCAAAGCAGCACGGCTGACACCCGCCGGTGGTAGCCGCATGTCTTCATGAAGACAGCAGCCCCTCCGGAGGAAGAAAGTCGCCAACACGTGCCACCTGGGAGGGTGCTCGGCGTACAGGAATCTCTGCAGAGTCCTGAGGCGGAGGGCCGCCAGCTGCGTTCGGATGCACACCAGCGACTGTCCACCCTCTCCCACTGGGAGACTCAAGACCGCTGCAGAGACCCAGTGTTTCCTGTTGCCCCAGAAGAAGTCCACTAATTTCCTCTGCAGTCTTGCAACAAACGGGGCAGGAGGGGCCAAGGTGACCATCCGATACCACAACATGGAGGCCACCAGCTGGTTTATGACCACCACCCTGCCTCGATAGGAAAGCACCCTGAGAAGGCCTGACCAGCGCCCCAGCCGGGCCATGACTTTCGTCTCCAGGTCCTGCCAGTTCGCCAGCCAGGTCTCCCCAGAAGGACTCAGGTAGACTCCCAGATAGAGGAGACGCCTAGTACTCCACTCAAAAGCTCTCATCTCCTCCGGCAGGGAGTTCACCTGCCACTCACCCACTAAGAGTCCGGAACATTTCGCCCAGTTGATCCTGTCCTTCCCTGGGAGTGTGTGAAGGGACAGTGTAGAGGGAGCTTCACTCTGTATCTAACCCGTGCTGTCCCTGTCCTGGGAGTGTGTGATGGGACAGTGTAGAGGGAGCTTCACTCTGTATCTAACCCGTGCTGTCCCTGTCCTGGGAGTGTGTGATGGGACAGTGTAGAGGGAGATTCACTCTGTATCTAACCCGTGCTGTCCCTGTCCTGAGAGTGTGTGATGGGACAGTGTAGGGGGAGCTTCACTCTGTATCTAACCCGTGCTGTCCCTGTCCTGGGAGTGTGTGATGGGACAGTGTGGAGGGAGCTTCACTCTGTATCTAACCCGTGCTGTCCCTGTCCTGGGAGTGTGTGATGGGACAGTGTGGAGGGAGCTTTACTCTCTATATAATCTGTGCTCTCTCTGTCCTGAAAAGGTGTGATGGGACAGTGGAAATGATTACTGTACACGTAACCCACACAGTCTTTCCCTTCAGAGTGTTAGTTGAGACAATGTGGACAAAGCTTTATTTTAACCCCTGCACCCTCAGCCCTAGGAATTCAATTATTAATTCTTTTGGGATCTGTGAGTCATTAGCAAGGCCGGAATTTACTGCCCATTCCCAGTTATTCTTGAGAACATAGTGATCTGCATATTTGAACTGCTGTGATCTGTCGGTGCTCCTACAGTGACGTTGTGGAAGGGAGATTAGATCCAGGGACAACGTGGGGATGGAGATGTACTCCAGGTGATGCGTGTGACATCTGGAGAACCTGGAGATGGTGTTGAACGGGAAACAGCTTCTTCCGCCAGACCGAGGGGTGACTGAACTCCTGACCACCACCTGGGTGTCATCAGTGCCTGTAGCGTTCGACAGTTTGTTGTTTGACTTTTGTTGTAAATGCGTTCGTTCGTGATGTGCCATGTTGTATAATGTGGGTGATCACAGTCTTTCCATGACCACGGATGACTCTTGGCAAACTTGTCTTTGGTAGAGACGTACCTGCACCCCACCACCCATGTCGTAAGCGCACCTTAGCTAAATGTCAGTCTTCAGGAACATATGTTATTATTTGCTAATTTATCTGTGGTAATATTACCTTATGTCTTGTGTGTGAGCTCTATGTACTGTGTTGTGCATCTTGGTCCAGAGGAATGTTGTTTTATTTGAAGGTATACATGTCTACATTTGAATGACAGTGAATTCAAACTTGAACTTCCATTTGAACTGGAGAGCTATCCTTGTACTTCCTGGTAGCAGAGGTTATTTAAAATTCAAAGTTCAAAGTAAATTTATTACTGAAGTACACACTGTGTATGTCATAGTGTAGATCATAAGACATAGAATTAGGTCATTTGGCCCATCGAGTCTGTTCTGCCATTTCATCTTGGCTGATCTATTTTCCTCCCAACTCCATTCTCCTTCCTTCTGGTCGGAACTTTTCACGCCCTGTCTAATCAAGAACCTTTCGACCTCCACCTTAAATTCACCCAATGACCTGTCCTCAGCCACCTGTGGCAATGAATTCATTGGCGGCTGGGTATAAAACCCTGAGCAAATCTGCAGATGCTGGAAATTCAAACAACACACACAAAAAGCTGGTGGAACACAGCAGGCCAGGCAGCACCTATAAGGAGAGGCACTGTCGTCGTTTCAGGCCGAGACCCTTCGCCTTACAGTGTGTTGTACAACCCTGAGGTTCATTTTCTTGCAGGCATACTCACTAAGTCAAATGACCATGACGGAATGTCTTTACTTTGAAGTTCCCCTTAAGATGGCAGTGCCTTCACATGAGGGGGCCAAGCAAAGGTGCATTTTTTGTTAAATGTTTTTTTTATGATTGCAGGACAATTCTACTTCAAGGACGATGGGTACTGCAGGGCTACTTCATCAGCGAGCTGCTCATTGGTCAGAGTAGCGGGACTGCAGTTAGCAGCGAAGCCGGCCGAGGGGTCAAAGCGGCCAGCCGATGTTCCGGAGAAGGAGCTGGTTTGGGCTCCGAGTAGCTGACCGTGTGGCTGCCCCTAGCTCAAAGGCGCCGGCGATGGTGCATGAAGGCAGTCTGCGGTACGACCGTGGGAGATTGTCCCGGACGTTACACTCGTGACCGCTGATTGGCAGCGGTCGTGCAAGTTGCTACATCCTGTTACCCTTGGCTGGTGGCACGACTAAGCGGTGGAGCCTCATTTGTAGCGTGGATTTGGCCTCAAGCCGAGGGCTTGCCTGCTGCTGCAGACTAGGTGAGGAGACATCAGCAGCGTTACCGCATGGCGTCCACGCTCGGCCGGGGGCTGGCCTCTCTTGTCAGTGCTGCCCACCAGTGGTTGAGTGGTGGAATCATGGGCACTGCTGGGAGACCGTACTATCAGTTGCAAGATGTGTCACTCAGACTCGTGGACTAAATATATATGTTTTCCTGTCGCGTAAGTATTCTTCTTTGCTCGCTAATTTAAATGTGCTATTTTGTCCGATTTGCACCTTAGCCCCAGAGGAGCGCTATTTCGTTCGCCGTATCAACGTATGGCTGAATGACAATTAAACTTGATTTGATCCGATTTGAATCAATGAAAGATGGCACCCGACAGGGCAGGCAGTGTGCAAAAGACAAGAAATTGCAAATACAAAAGAAATGAAATGAAATAATAATAAATAAATAAATAAGCAATAAATATCAAGAGCGTGAGATGAAGAGTCCTTGAGAGTGAGTCGATTGGTTGTGGGAACTTTTCAAAGAGTGAGTGTTTCATGTAGATGTGCTCAATAGTAGGGAGGGCTTTCCCCGTGATGGACTGGGTCATATCCACTACTTTTTTGTAGGATTTTCCATTCAAGGGCATTGGTGTTCCCATGCCTGGCTGTTAATATACTCTCCACTGCACACCCCAAATCCATCTTCCTCTCATGTCTGCAGTTAATAGTTTCATATTCCCCATTTCTACATGTTTCTTAAGTTGATATTATGCTTTGTTCATTTAGAGATACGCCTTGGCAACAGGCCCTTCCGGCCCAATGAACCTGGGCCACCCAATTACACCCACGTGACCAATTAACTTGCTAAGCCCATACATCTTTGGACTGTGGGAGGGAACCGGGGCACCCGGAGGAAACCCCCACTGTCACGGGGTGAATGTACAAACTCCTTACAGACAATGCTGGAATTGTACCCGGGTCGCTGGCACTGAACCGGCGTTACGCTAGCTACCACGCTACTGTGCCCACCCAGTAATTACTGGAACCTTGGTTGCTTCGGTGAGTTGTAACTCAGATTGCTGCAGTCCTCTCAGTGGTCAGCCTATTGTGGAAGCCTTGTCCCAAAATGTGCCTCCCATCTCTATGGCGACACCCCAGCCCGGGCACATCCAGGTAAAACCATAAGACACAAGAGCAGAATTAGGCCATTCGGTCCATCGCGTCTGCTCCACCATTCCACCAAGGCTGATTTATTATCCTTCTCAACCCCAGTCTCCTGCCTTCTCCCTGCAATCTTTGAGGCCCACACTAACCTATCAACACCGCTTTAACTATACCCAATGACACAGCCCCCACAGCCATCTGTGGCAATAGATTCAACAGATTCAGCACTCTCTGGCGGAGGAAACTTCCCTTCATCTTAGTTCTAAAACAGGGGTTCCCGATTTTTTTTTTATGCCAATGAGACTTACCACCAACAAAGGGGTCCGTGGACCCTAGGCTGGGAACCCCTGGTCTAAGGGGATGTATTCTGAGGCTGTGCCCTCTGGTCCTAGACTTTCCCGCTATAAGAAACATCTCCTCCACGTCCATTCTACCTAAGCTTTTCAATATTCGATAGGTTTCAATGAGGTCCCCCTTCATTCTGCTAAATTCCAGTGAGTACAGGCCCAGAGCCATCAAATGCTCCTTATACATTAGCCTTTTCACTCCCAGGATCATTCTCCTAGATACTCCAGGAGGAATAGCCAGCCTCCTTCTTGCCGAGAGAATTGGGGTCGCTCTGTAATCTCCGCCCTGCTGTACTGGCAGGAGTTGAGCAGATTGGCCGTGTACAGGGTGGGGGGTGGGGTGGTAATATGCCTTGTGTGCCCTGAAGGAGGATTGAAAGAAGGGAGCAGTGATTCACTCTGATCTATGGAAGGCTCACTGTGACTCCTTTGTAAAAGAAGTCTCTCTCCCCTCCGCTCCCTGAGTTGTAGTTACTGGCTGTGTGAGAGATAGATTTGCAGATGACACAAAGCTGGGTGGCAGTGTGAAATATGAGGAGGATGTTAGGAGAATGCAGGGTGACTTGGACAGGTTGGGTGAGCGGGCAGATGCATGGCAGATGCAGTTTAATGTGGATAAATGTGAGGTTATCCACTTTGGTGGCAGGAACAGGCAGGCAGATTACTATCTGAATGGTGTCAAGTTAGGAACGGGGAAGTACAATGAGATCTAGGTGTCCTTGTTCATCAGTCACTGAAAGTAAGCATGCAGGTACAGCAGGCAGTGAAGAAAGCTAATGACATGTTGGCCTTCATAACAAGGGGAGTTGAGTATAGGAACAAAGAGGTCCTTCTGCAGTTGTACAGGGCCCTGGTGTGACCAAACCTTGAGTATTGTGTTCAGTTTTGGTCTCCAAATTTGAGGAAGGACATTCTTCCTATTGAGGGAGTTCACAAGGTTAATTCCCGAAATGGCGGGACTGTCATATGTTGAAAGACTGGAGCGACTGGGCTTGTATACACTGGAATTTTGAAGGATAAGAGGGGATCTGATTGAAACATATAAGATTATTAAGGGATTGGATGCACTAGAGGCAGGAAACATGTTCCCGAAGTTGGGGGAGTCCAGAACCAGAGGCCACAGTTTAAGAATAAGGGGTAGGCCATTTAGAACAGAGCTGAGGAAAAACTTTTTCATCCGGAGAGTTGTGGATCTATGGAATGCTCTGCCTCAGAAAGCAGTGGAGGCCAGTTCTCTGGATACTTTCAAGAAAGAGTTAGATAGACCTCTTAAAGATAGCAGAGTCTAAGGATATGGGGAGAAGGCAGGAACAGGGCACTGATTGTGGATGATCAGCAATGATCAGATTGAATGGCAGTGCAGGCTCGAAGGGCCGAATGGCCTACTGCGCCGATTGTCTATTGCTGGATACCCTCTCCACTGGAGTGGGAAGGGGGTTCATTGTCACCATTGACTGAGTTAATTTAGGTCTTCTCCACAACCCTCTTTTCCCTTCTGGCCCATCTCCCCCAACAAGCCTACCCATACCCCCATGGGTGAGTCCTTACAGCTAGTAGCAGGAGAATACTCTTCTAGTAGTGACCTTCACTCAGGAAGTGCAAGGGTGGGTCGGTGAGTTTGCAGGTGACACGTGTGTAGCCGGCTCCCGTAGGTGGGACGCCGAGCTGGGCTGAGAAGAGGCAGATGCAGTTCAATCCAGAGAAGTGCAAAGTGACCGTTTGGTGCGTGGCGGGGGGTGGCGATACGTCTCTACCAAGGGAGGTATGAGCTGCTCATTCCCTCGGCTAGCCTGCAGGTCACCCTTGGGAAGGTGTAGCACCTGCTTAGCCCCCCGATCAGAGCCATGGGAGCAGGTGGTGGACGGCCGTACAAGCAGCCGGTACACTTCACAAGTCCTGGTTATACGGCCACTATACTATACTGTAGAGTTCTATGTTTTACAGCAGTGTGTCAAAGTTTTAGCACATACATATAGTATGTATAGTATAGTATAGTTCAGGTGCACACTTCTGCTTACTGCTATAGTAATTTTATGTATTGCACTGTACTGCTACCGCAAAAACAAAACAAATTTCATGACAGATGTGAGTGATGATAAACCTGATTCTGATCTGGGTCTCTATTGTGGACTGGGAGTGGGAAGGGGGCAGGGAGAGGGGAATCATGGTTGGGGAAAGGGGAAGGGAGAGGCGAGGGAGCAGTTGTACAGGTAAGATCATGGTCCTTTTCTGAGCCCGCTCCCAGTGCTAAACCAGTTCCTAAACTACACCAATCCCAGTGGGACCACAGTCCTTACTGGAGCTGGTCTCCAGCGCCACGTTACTCCCAGTGGTACGCCTGCCCTCATGTGACCTCATCGCACTGCCACACCACGTCCAGGCTTCTTTGGCAGAATCCCTGGACAATACCCCCCTCTTCTGGCAGCAGATGTAAATAACACAAGAATGGGCAAAGCTGAGTCTCGGGGACGATAAGACACAGGAGCAGAATTAGGCCATTTGGCCCATCAATACTATTCTGTCATTTCATCATGGGTTATTATCTCTCTCCACCCAATTTTCCTGCCTTCTCCCTGCAACTTTGACTCCCCGACGAATCGAGAATCTATCAACCTCCGCTTTAAATATACCCAGTGACCTGGCCTCCACAGCTGCCTGCGGCAATGAATTCCACAGATTTACCGCTCTCTAGCTAAAGAAGTTCCTCCTCAGGTTTGTTTTGAAGGAGCACCCCTCTATCCTGAAGCTGTCCTAGACTCTCCTACTAATGGAAACATCCTCGCCTTCGTGCGTGTTTCTCCAGATTTCCAGCATTGGCAATCACCCCAGCCCCGCCACTCTCCCATTAGGCCAAGGTTATCTGGAAACTGGGAAGAAATTGTGCATCGACTTAGCCCTGGTTTCAGCACAGGTTTATGCTCAGTTCTGGCCACCTCACCACAGGAAGGATGTGGAAACCATAGAAAGGGTGCAGAGGAGATTTACAAAGATGTTGCCTGGATTGGGGAGCATGCCTTATGAGAATAGGTTGAGTGAACTCAGCCTTTTCTCCTTGGAGCAATGGAGGACGAGAGGTGACCTGATAGAGGTGTATAAGATAATGAGAGGCATTGATCGTGGGGCTGACAAATCTCCGCATAGAACACCGAACAGTGCTGTACATTTTTTCAAACAAGAAGGTCAGTTCAATTCAATACAATACAGGAAGAGGCACTTTGTCGCACAATCCCTGCAGCGAACCCGGTGCCCAATTAAATAAAATCCCTTCTGCCTGCACATGCCCCACATCCCTCCATTCGCAGGATATTCATGCCGCACAACGTAATGAGAGCTGTCCTCGGTGTGAAGCTGGGACTTTGTCTCCACAAAGTGGTCGCATCTGTCAATGGAGTCGTGGACAAACGTGTCAGACCTGAGGGAGGGTGCTCCAAGGTACGGGGTCAATAGAGTGTTCAGAGGGTTGCAGACACACACTGCTCCATCGTGGGCAACAGCCTCCCCTCTGTCGAGGACATCTTCAAGACATGATGCCTCGGGCAGCCTTAAACCTCACCTTCAGGACGTGCCCTCTTCCCATTCCTACCACCAGGGAGGAGGTACACAGAAGACCCACCCTCAATGTTTTAGGAAGTGTTCCTTTCCCTCTGTTATTGAACCCATGAACACCATTTTGCATAGTCTGTTTACTTATTGATCAATCTATTTATCTACCTGTCTAATGATCTATCGATCTATCTATTGATCTACCTGTCTATTGATCTATCTATCAATCTATCTATCTGTTGACCTATCTGTCTATCTATCTTTGTCTATCTGTTTATCTATCTATCTGTCTGCCTATCTATCCATCTATCGATCTATCTATCTATCTGTCTGCCTATCTATCCATCTATCGATCTATCTATCTATCAATCTGCCTATCTATCTATATCTATTTGTCCATTTATTATTGTAATTGTGATATCGAGCCATACAACACAGTACAGACCTTCAGCCCACAATGATGGGCCAGTATTGTTACCAACTCCAAGTTCGATCGAACCCTTCCCTCCTCTATAGCCCTCCATTTTTTCTGTCATCCATCAACCCCTCTTCATCTCTTGAAAATCCCTAATGTATCTGTTTCTAACACCACTTCCAGCAGAGTGCTTTCTGCACCAGCGACTCTGTGTGAAAAAACCTACCTTGGACATCCCCTCCTACACTCTTCTCCAGTCTAGGCTCTAGCTCTCCACTTGATCTATGCCTCCGTTCATCTTGTACACCTCCTATCCTCCTTCACCTCAAAGATCAAAACCTGAGCTCGCTCAAACTTTTCTCGCAAGATATATTTGTCTACCCCAGGCAACATCCTGGAAATTCTCGGTCTGCACCCTCTGAAATAGTAATTTTTAAAGATCTATTGCACTGTACAAGTCGTTGCAAAAATAATGAATTTCATGACACTTGTGGTGATGATTATCATGATTCTGATATTGCCCTCTGGGTAAACACAACTGGCAGACATGTTTTCAAGCATTTTTAATCTCTCCCTCTCCCAATGTAGAGTGCCCTCCTGCTTCAAATTATCCACCATTGTCCCTGTACCTAAAAAAACCAAGGTAACATGCCTGAACGATTGGCGTCCTGTCACACTCACCTCAATGATAAGCAAATGCTTTGAGAGGCTGGTCAAGGACCACATCTGCAGCTTGCTAACACCCACACTGGACCCCCTACAATTCACCTACCAACACAACCGATCGACAGATGACTCAATAGCCACATCTCTACACACCACCCTTACACATCTGGAGAAGAGGGATGCTTATGCAAGAATACTGATCTAGGACTACAGCTCAGCATTCAACACCACAATTCCCTCCAGGCTCGACAGGAAGCTCAGAGGCCTCGGCCTTCACCCTCCTTTGTGTAGGTGAATCCTAGACTTCCTGTCAGATCACTGGCAGGTGGTAAGAGTGGGCTCCCTCACCTCTGCCCCGTGGCCTCTCTGCCCCTCAGGGCTGTGTACTGAAGCCCCCTTCTTTACTCCCAATATACCCATGACTTTGTCGTCACCCACAGCTCCAATCTGCTAATGAAATTTGCTGACAACACTGCACTGATCGGCCTAATCTCAAATAATAATGAGGCCACCTACAGAGAGGAAGTCATCACCCTGACACAGCGGTGTCAAGAGATCAACCTCTCCCTCAATGTTGCAGAAACAAATGAGCTGGTTGTGGACTATAGGAGGAATGGAGACGGACTAACCCCTATTGACATCAATGGATCTGGGGTTGAGAGGGTGAACAGCTTTAAGTTCTTCAGCATCCACATCACCGAGGATCTCACGTGGTCTGTACATACCGGCTGTGTGGTGAAAAAGATAAAACAGCGCCTCTTTCACCTCAGACGGCTGAGGAAGTTTGTTGTGGGCCCCCAAATTCTAAAAACTTTCTACAGGGGCACGATTGAGAGCATCCTGACTGGCTGCATCACTGCCTGGTATGAGAACTGTACCTCCCTCAATCGCAGGGCTCTGCAGAGAGTGGTGCGGACAGCCCAGTGCATCTGTAGTTGTGAACATCCCATGATTCAGGACATTTACAAAGACAGATGTGTAAAAAGGGCCCGAAGGATCATTGGAGACCAGAGTCACCCCAACCACAAACTGTTCCAGCTGTTACCATCCGGGAAACGGTACCGCAGCATAAAAGCCAGGACCAACAGGCTCCGGGACAGCTTCTTCCACCAGGCCATCAGACTGCTTAATTCATGCTGATACAACTGTATTTCTATGTCATATTGACTATCCTGTTGTACATAATATTTATTATAAATTACTATAATTGCACACCGCACATTTGAACGGAGACATAACCAAAGATTTTTACTCCTCGTGCATGTGAAGGACGTAAGTAATAAAGTCAATTCAATTCAATTCAATTTTATTGTGGACTGAGAGTGGGAAGGGGACAGGGAGAGGGGAATCGTGGTTGGGGAAGGGGACAGGGAGAGGGGAATCATGGTTGGGGAAAGGGGAAGGGAGAGGGGAATCGTGGTTGGGGAAAGGGGAAGGGAGAGGGGAATCGTGGTTGGGGAAAGGGGAAGGGAGAGGGGAATATTGGTTGGGGAAAGGGGCAGGGAGAGGGGAATCGTGGTTGGGGAAAGGGGAAGGGAGAGGGGAATATTGGTTGGGAAAAGGGGAAGGGAGAGGGGAGGGAGCGGGAAGCACCAGACAGACATTCTGTAATGATCAAAAAAACAATTGTTTGGAATCAAATGACCTTGCCAGATTTACAAGCTCCAGGTTGATGAGTCTTAGGCACGCTAGCTATATAACGTATGTTCTTCGGACTCTTGTACAGTGCTGCACATCAGGATAATAAACCGGATTCCGATTCTGTTCCCTCTGGAGGGTCTCCTGTTGGTGAGACCGGGCAGTGATGGGGGGACTGGTATGTTGATTCCGTGAGTACTAGGTTACTAGCCTGTTGTTTGACTAGTCCATGGGACAACCCTCCCAATCCCCACTCCAGTCCCTGGTACATGTGATTGGCCTGGGAACAAACACATTTACCGATTCAGTGCTTGGATTGGTTCCCTGGCCTGAGACATTCATTTCTCTTTGCACAGATGTTGCCTGACATTCCGAGCGCTCCCAGAGTCTTCTGATCTCATTCCCAAAACGGACACTGCTCTGTGCAGTGCCACGGGAACAGATTGGAGGAGATTCACGGACGTTCTCAAGACTTCCCCATTGACTCCCGGGAATCCCTGGTCCGTGACCTCTCCGGTGGAGAGGGGAATCCGAGACTCACTGGGGGTGTTGGGTTTGGAATGACACATCCGTGTATCAGGAGAGCTGTATGCCCAGCACAGGGAGCAGAAGGAACATGCCACACACTAATTACGCGTGCGTGTGTGTATGCGTGTGCGTGTGTGTGTGTGTGTGCAGCATATGTGTGTGATTGTGTGTTCTGTGTGTATATTATGTGTGAGTGTGTTCTTTGTGTCTATATGAGTGTGTGTGTGTGCACGGTTGTGTATGAATATGTTGTGCGTGTGTCTATATGTGTGTGCACGTGTGTGTATATATGTATGTTTGTGTGTACATGTCTGTGTATGTGTTGTGCATGTATATATGTGTCTGAGTGTTAGTGTGTGTGTACGTGTGTGTTGTGTGTGTATATACGTGTCTGAGTGTTAGTGTGTTGCATGTGTTGTAAATGTATATATGTGTCTGAGTGTTAGTGTGTGTGTGTACGTGTGTGTTGTGTGTGTATATACATGTCTGAGTGTTTGTGTGTGTTGTGTGTGTATATATGTGTCTGAGTGTTAGTGTGTTGCGTGTGTGTTGTGTGTGTATATATGTGTTTGAGTGTTAGTGTGTTGTGTGTGTGTTGTGTGTGTATATGTGTCTGTGTGTTAGTGTGTGTGTACGTGTGTGTTGTGTGTGTATATATGTGTCTGAGTGTTAGTGTGTTGCGTGTGTGTTGTGTGTGTATATACGTGTCTGAGTGTTAGTGTGTTGTGTGTGTGTTGTGTGTGTATATACGTGTCTGAGTGTTAGTGTGTGTGTTGTGTGTGTATATACGTGTCTGAGTGTTAGTGTGTGTGTGTTGTGTGTGTATATATGTGTCTGAGTGTTAGTGTGTGTGTACGTGTGTGTTGTGTGTGTATATATGTGTCTGAGTGTTAGTGTGTGTGTGAAACAGAGTGAGTGAGATACTGGTGTGTTTCTATGCCAGCCTGAGGCTGTGTGACAGCGCTGTCCTACAGGGACCAAGTTGACGAAACAAGCTTAGGGAGGGACTCTCTTAGTCTCTGTGGATCTTCCCACTGACTCAGTCGCTAACTCACTGGTCGCTTGCACAGTTGCCCAGGACAATATTGGAGCCACTACTGAGCAGGTACGTGAACCCTGTGCTCACGGCGTTAGCCTGAGCACTCTCTCCTTACCCTGACATTGCCTCGGAAAGCAGAGTGCGTCGAGCCCAGACTGGACGCTGCTTCCCGGGCTGTGGCACTTCCACAATCTGAGTGCAAGTCCTGATAGGTGTGAGCCCGCACGCTTATCAGGTACAGTCACTTGCCGAACTGTTTATATCTGTTGTATAACACACACACAATGCTGGAGGAACTCAGCAGGCCAGGCAGCATTTACGGAAAAGAGCAAACAGTCAACGTTTCGAGCCGAAACCCTTCGGCAGATTTCCAGCATCTGCAGATTTTCTCTCCTTTGTTATATCCGTTGCATATATGTGATTCCACACACAGATGTATCACAGATTGTGTATCTGTGGTACATTTTTATGTGTTACCCAATGTAAGTATGATACTGGGTACAAGCACAAGGATGTGTCTATATTCAAATGTCTATATGTTTCTGTGTATATCATTCCAGTACATGTAGCTATTTGTGAGTGTGTGTGTGTGTGTGTGTGTGTGTGTGTGTATATATATCTGTGTGTGTCAGAGAGAGAGAAAGTATCTGTGAATGTGAAAGAGTGCCTGAGTGTGTATTTGTCTATGTCCGAGTGTTTGCACCTACACTGAGGAGTTAACAGGGTAAACTTCTATCTGCAGCCCCCGTGGCACTGACTCTTGAGGGGTTTTTAGCCAAGCGAATGCCTAGGCAGAAAAATCCCCTGCATTCTTTCTGTTCTCCCAGACCCATCTCCCCACACCCAGGAATCTGGGCTCACCCTATCCCCACCCACCTCCAGCTCCACCCAAAGGGCACCCCTTTTGTTCTGTATTGACTCAAGAACTTAGGGCAGCGATGAGGGTCCTCCATCTCTGTCGGTGTTCAGGGCTTCCTTCATCATGTCAGTAGCTTCCTCTCGGTTTTCACTCCTGTCAGTCACGCAAGTCCCGGGTGGAGACTCAGGAATACCGTCACACTCAGATGTAGAACGATTCTTCATTGCTGTTTCTGTAACAATTTTGTTTTTATCAGCCAGGGTTGTTGGCTCTGAGCTGAACCCCCGAACCTGAAAGGCCGGTGGACCACTCCCAGTCCGGCCTCTACCCTTTGACCCGTTGGTCATGGACGACCCGACCAGACCGAGAGATCTGGCTCCAGCTGGCATAGCTCTCCGGGTCGCTGGGTCACGCGAGGCTGTGGTCCTCCAGGAGGGTTGACTCAGGAGGGGGACACGGGGCCAAGGAGTGAAGAGCTGGTCTGCTGGGGAGCTCACCAGCACGATCGCTGGGAATGAACGAGCTCGTGAGGTGAAGTGGGTTGCTCAGGTCAGTCAGAACCTCCCAGCCTGTGGTTTACCCCCTGGGTTCTCAGCTGATAACCAGCAGACGTCCCCTCCAGGGTCAGCAGCCTGCATTCCTGTGCAATGCCCACCCAGTCTAGTCCATCGCGAGGAGCTTTCCAGCCAGTGAAGTGAGTCAATTGTGGTCCAGCCCACGTAAGCAGAAAGATCCCACAATGACAACTCTTTACGTCTATCCACGGCCTCCTCAAGATGAAGCCACAGTCAGGTTGGAGGAACAACACCTTATATTCTATCTGGGCAGCCTCCAACCTGATGACAAGAACATCAATTTCTGAAACTTTTGATAATGCCACCTCACTCCCCTTCACTATTCCCCATCACCATTTCTCTCTCTCACCTTATCTCCTTCCCTGTTCATCATCTCCCTCTGGTGTTCCTCCCCCCCTTTTCTATTCTCCATGGCCTTCTGTTCCCTCCTATCAGACTCCCCCCTTCTCCAGCCCTGTATCTCTTTCACCAATCAACTTCCCAACTCCTTACTTCATCCCTCCCCCTCCCAGTTTCTTCTTGTGTTTCTTTCTCCCCTCCCCATCTTTCAAATCTGCCCTTCATCTTTTGCTCTCCAGTCCTACGGAAGGGTCCAAAATGTCAACTGTACTATTTTCCACAGATGCTGCCAGGCCTGCTGAGTTCCTCCTGCAATTTGTGCATGTTGCTTGGATTTCCAGCATCTGCAGATTTTCTCTTGTTTGTCTTTAATAATGCTTTATGATTTTGCAGTAAGACAGCATTAAAGAATTAAAAGCATAAAAGCATAAAAGGCGTTTCATTAAATCCATTCAGATATTGAAAGGCCTAGATAGAGTAATAGAGTGATCGATTGGAGATACGTCTCTACCAGAGGAGGTTTAAGGCACTCCTACCCTCCGCTGATCTGCAGGTCACCCTTTGGCAAGGTGTAGCACCTGTTTAGCCCCTGAGCAGGGTCACGTGAACCCTCGGGAGCAGGTGGTGGACGGTCGTACGAGCAGCCGGTGCAGATCACAAGTCCTGGTTATGTGACCACTGACACCAGGCAGACAATCTCTGAAGGGTATTGACAATGGCTGGGGTCACCCGTCTTGTAAAGACACTGCCCAGAAGAAGGCAATGGCAAAGCAGTTCTGCAGAAAAATTTGCCAAGAACAGTCATAGTCATGGAAAGGCCACGATCGCCTATGTCATATGACATGGCACAAAACGAACGAATGTGATAGAGTAGACATGGAGAAGATGTTGCCCATAGTAATTTTGTTAAGTGATTCATGGGCACTTGAATCATAGAACATAGAACAATGCAGAACAGTACAGGCCCTTCGGCCCACAATGCTAACCTACTTCACAATTAATCTAAACCTTCTCTCCCACATATCCCTACATACCATCGATGGGCCAAGTTTTCCAGCAGCTGCAGAATCCCTTGTGTTTAAGATTTGCCTGGAACTGGGGCCCAAGTTATAGTTCAAAGTAAGTTTATTATCAAGTACAGATAGGTCACTATATGCAGCCCCGCGATTCATTTTCTTCTGGGCATCCTCGAGAAATCTATAGAATAGCAACTCTAACAGAGTCAATGAATAACACCAAACTGGGACGCTCGACCAGAGTGCAGAAGACATCAGACTGTGCAAAGGCAAAAGGAAGGAATAATAATAATGGATAAATAAGCAATGAATATTGAGAACATGAGATGAAGAGTCCTTGCAAGTGAGTCACAGGTTTAGGGGGAGGTTTCAATGATGGGGCGAGTGAAGTTATCCTGTCTGGTTCAGGAGTTACGAAGAGTGGCTGCCCAGCCGAGGATGTTAGATCCGGGAATCCTCACCCATCCTGACTGTCACGCCCAGTGAGTTCGTCCCATCTACTCACGCTCAGCCCCCAGCCCTCCAAGCCTTGCTTAATCATTGTAGGTATCTAAATATCTTTTACACAAAGGCCCGACTGAAGCACAATTTACGGAAGCTCATCCCAAACACACGCCACCCTTTATGGGAAGAAGACACCGCTGCTGTTTCCTTTAAGTCTCTCACCTCTGAACTTTAACCTCTGCCCTCTTGATTTCAGCCCTCACCCCACCACACCCCTGGGAAAAAGTCTATGCGCTTTCACCCTGTCTTTGTGATGTTATACAGGTCACATCTCCATCTCCTACACTGCAGGGAATGAAATCCCGGTCTCTGCGACCTCTCATTGTTACTGGGTGGAGACGAATTGCAAGGTTGAATGAAGTATGCGTATTTGATAATAAATGTACCTTGAATTACAACTCGGGCCCCAGCTCCCAGGCAGCATCCAGGTAAATGTTAAGGCAGGAGATTCTGCCAAAGCTGGAGATCTTGAAGAAATGTGGGAGGAACCTAGCAAATTGGAAAGGCATCTATGAAGGCCAGCAGTATCCGTGGAGGGGAATAAACAGTCATTGGGTCTTGGCTTGAATGTTATTCCCCTCCATAGATGCTTCCTGAGTTTCCACAGCATTTTGCTTGTGATCCTGGAAAATATTCTCTCCACTCTTCCTAGTGAGGGGAAAGGTCCCAGGGGAGCATCCTTACCCACGCATGTGTTGCCAGAGAAAGAGGGTACAATTAGGCTTTCAAAAGGCTTTTGAGCAGGTGTATAGATTGGAATGGCTTGGAAGGATGTGGGCACAATGCAGGTAAATGGAGGATGGTTGGCATAGGTGGTTTGGGCTGAGTGGCCCGTGTAAATGCTCTACGACTCACTGTCTAGCAATACGAACAGGAGGGGCTGAATGGCCTGCTGCTGATTCCCCAGTCTCTACTGTCCGTTATTCCGCTGGCATTTAAGGCAGCGATGGAAGTCTCCAGCTGAGGGCTTCCTTCATCGTGCAAGAAGCTTGCTTCGAGGGCGTTTGATAGTGGAATGATGAGGAGTACGGGTAGTGAAAATTCAAGCAGGCCTTTCCCCCTGAGGGACAGTGGGACCAGAGGTCAGGGGTTAGGGGTAAAAGGTGAAGCTCGTTGTGGAACGAGCTGCCAGCACAAGTGGTGCAGACGAGCTCAAGTTCATCACTCAGGTGAGGTTTGGATGGGTGCGTGGATGGTAGGGGTCTGGTCCCAGCGCAGATTGATGGGAGTAGGGGGAGCAAATAGTTTCAGCATGGACTAGATGGACCGAAGGGCCTGCTTCTGTGCTGTACTTTTCTGTGACTCTACGGTCAGTCGATGAGGTCCCGGGTGGAGACTCAGGGATACCGTCACACTCAGATGCAGAAGGGTTCTTCATCGCTGTTTCCGTAACAATTTTGTTTGACCAGTCAGGGTTGTCAGCCCTGAGCTGAACCCCTGATCCTGGAGGACCGGTGGTCCACTCTTAGCCTTTGACCTGTTTGGCCTGGGCGACCCTACCAAGAGACAAAGCACAAGGCCTGGACCCCAGACAGCACAGCTCTCCGGGTCATTGAGGCACACGAGCCTCCAGACCCTACGACAAACCCTCTCGGAGGGCCCCTGCTTCTATTTTACCCGCATTCCCTCCTCACACACTGATGCATGCAGGAAGGTGGGAATAGTGGGACGGTGTGGGGGCGGGGAGAGGAGACAGCTTGCAGCCCAATCCCTCACCTCCTCCCCCCCAGCTCCCCCAGCCCACGCTGCCTGTTCTTTCATGCCTGACATTTCCAGATAGACTCCCACCAAGGGCAGGTCTCGCTCCTCACCCTCATTAGCCAAGCAGCCGCTACATATTTTATCAGCTCCCTCCTGAGCAGTGCAGGGTGGCAGATGTTGAGAGGGTTTAATTAGGGGAGACCCACTTGGGGAGCAACACAGTCTTAATCAGCCACGTCTTTTATCTTTATCTAATTAATGACTTCATTAACCTCTCTCCCTCCTCAGCGGCCAGCAGCCGTCCCTTTGGAAAAGAGCTGGGGGGGGGAGGAACTGTTCTGCAGCAGAGAGATGGGACGAGGGTGGGGGAATGACAGTAATTTCAGGAGCTTTCTTTAAATTTTTTAAAGATTAAAAAAGGATTAAAGTTTAGCTGTATTTGTCACACATACAGTACTGTGCAAAAAGGCTTAGGTGCGTATACACACACACGCATACACACATGCACACGCACACATGCACACACACCCATACACGTACACACACGCACGCATGCACACACGCGCACGCACACACACACGCACACGCACGCACGCACACACACGCGCGTGCACACACACGCACACGCACACATGTACACACACACGCACGCGCACACACACACACACACACACACACACACACACACACACACACACACACACACACACACACACACACACACGCTTGCGCACGAGGGGTGATTGATGTTCGTGCCTGAGGAAGAAGGAGCCAATTTTAGAAAATCTAGCACATTTGCTTTTCAGCATAGTCCCCTCCTACATTTACACACCTAGTCCAGCGGTCGTGGAGCATACGGATCTTGGACCTCCAGGAAGTGTCCACAGATGGGTGATTGATAAGTTTGTGGCCTAAGGTAGAAGGAGCCATTTTCAGAAAACCTAGCACATTTATTTTTTCTACATTTACACACTTAGTCCAGCGGTCGTGGAGCATACGGATCCCTTCTTTGTAGAAGTCAGCGTCTTGGACATCCGGAAGTGGGCCACAGCAGGGATGATTGATAAGTTTGTGGCCTAAGGTAGCAGGAGATGGGTTATTAACTTCAAACTTTGTGTTTCCACTCAAACAGTTGAACTGCATGTGCATGTAACGAGAGCTGTGTAACTCATCTCCTTCTACCTTAGGCCATGAACTTATCAATCACCCCTGCTGTGGACAATTTCTGGAGATCCAAGATCCGTATGCTCCACGACCACTGGACTAAGTGTGTAAATGTAGGAGGGGACCATGTTGAAAAATAAATGTGCTAGGTTTTCTAAACTTGACTCCTTCTACCTTAGGCCACGAACTTATCAATCACCCCTCGTATATGTATGTACGTGTGTGTGTGTGTGTGTGTATGTGTGTGTGTATATATTTAGCTAGGGTGCCTAAGATGGTTGCACAGTACTGTAATCATAAACATGAAGCAGGGAGCTAGTTTATAAATCTGGCAGGAGCGAAGAACTTTGGGAATAGTAAGGGTGGGGCGCCCTGGTGTGGTGTGGAATGCCGGAGACAGGTGCAGACACACCCAGCCCTGAAACGCCAGCCAAGCTTATTTGATTCTAAACGACAGGTTTATTGATCATTACAGAATGTCTCTCTTTCTCCCCTCTCCTTTTCCCAACCGTGATTCCTCTCTCCCTGCCCCCTTCCCACTCTCAGTCCACAACAGAGACCCAGATCAGAATCGGGTTTATCATCACTCACACATGTCATGAAATTTGTTTTTTTTTTGTGACAGCAGTACAGTGCAACACATAAAATTACCACAGTGCTGTGCAAAAGTCCTGAGCACCCTGGCTGTGTATGTGTTCCTAAATTCAGTACGTCGAAAGGTAGTAAAATGAGTTGCTTGTGTCAACGCCCAGCAGAGTCTGAGGATGTGCTGGGGGCAGCCCGCAAGTGTTACCATGCTTCCAGCACCAAATCGCATGCCCTCAACTAGATTACCCTAAAGTGTAGGTCTTTGGACTGTGGGAGGAAACCAGAGCACCTGGAGGAAATCTGCATGTCACAGGGAGAACATACAAACTCCTTACAGGCAGTGGCGGAAATTGAACCTGGGTCACTGACGTATTGGGTCAAGACCTTGTTTACCTGAGACTGCTGTGGCATTTTTAACATGCCAGCAACATTTGAGTAATCTAGCAGATTTATTGTTTGATTGAGCAATTTTTGTTAATTACATAATGCATGTTGGTTAAATTTTAAAATGTGCGAATTGCGTACTTCGTGTTATGTAGGTATTGCTTTGTTTAAAGCAAACGCAAAGTTAGAGTCGCAATTCGAACTCCCATGTCCCATGTTTAATTAGTTTATGCGTTAATTGTGTGACAAGTGCAGAGGGGAGATGGCCAGGAGATTGTGAGGGGGACGGGGCAAGGCAGGGTCTGGTAGGTGATAGTTGGAGCTCGGGGAGAAGGGGAATGGTGAGGCACAGGGGGAAAGCGGAGGGGGGAGCTGAGAGAGAGTGACCAGTGGAAATAGATCAGGGAGGGATGATGGGCAGATGGAAGCAAACAGGGGAGAGTAACAAACCTTAGTAATCGGTGGGGAGTGATGGAAACAAATCTGAACCAGGTTTAATATCACCGGCGTGAAATTTGTTGTCTTTGATGCAGCGTAGGCATCCGTTAATCTTGAGAGAAGGGCACTAGGGACCCAAGCAGCTTGGCACCGGTGACGTCGCAGAGCAATGTGTTCTTAAGTGCACTCTGCCTCAACACTCTGCCTCAGCTGAGGCGCGAACCAGTGACCTTCAGATCACTAGACCAACGCCTTAACCACTTGGCCACGTGCCAACACATAGCAACACATAGCAGTACATAGCAATACATAATAATAGAGAAAAATGTGAATTGCAGTTAGCATATATAAATTAAGTAGTTAAATTAAATAAGTAGTGCAAAAAAGTAATTAATAAATTTCACGTCATGTGCCGGTGGTAATAAACCTGATTCTGATCCTGAAATAGAAAAAAAACTGAGATAGTTTTCACGGGTTCAATGTCCATTCAGAAGTCAGATGGCAGAAGGGAAGAAGTTGTTCCTGAGTCATTGAGTGTGTACCTTCGGGCTCCTGAACCTCCTCCCTGATGGTAGCAATGAGAAGAGGGCATGACCTGGGTGGTGGGGGTCCTTAATGATGGATGCCTCCTGTTTGATGTCCTGGATACTATGAAGGTTTAGTACCCATGATGGGGCTGACTAAGTTTACAACTCTCGGCAGTTAATTTTGATCCTGTGCAGTTGCCCCCCATACCAAATGGTGATGCAGCCAGTTAGAATGCTCTCCATGGCTCAACTGTTGAACTTTGAGAGTGTTTTTGGAGAAATACCAAATCTCCTCAAAACTCCCAATGAAACATTGCTGCTGTCTTTGTCGCTGCATCAATGTGTTGGGTCCAGGTTGGATGCTCAGAGATGTCGGCGTGCTGGAACTTGAAATTGCTCGCTCTCTCCACTTCTGATCCCTCGGTGAAGACTGGTGGTGTGTTTCCTCGTCTTATCCTCTCTGAAGTCCACCATCATCTCTTGGGTCTTGCTGATGTTGAAGGGGAACAGAGGCCAGGACAGGTGGGGAAGGAACACAAGGGGAGTGTGTGGAGTGCCTGGGGTCAATGAGATTGTCGAGTTGCAGGCTGCCTCGGAGGCTGGAGGAGGCTGTCTTCACTGTCTTCTTTGGCTTCACTGTGGTTGAAGGTGGGCAGCTGGAGTGGAAACAAGGAGGGACACATGAGGTTCTGCAGACGCAGGAAATCTTGAGCAGCACACAAATGGCTGGAGGAACTCAGCAGGACAGGAGCAGCTGTGGGGGGAAATAAACGGTGGACCTTTCGGGCCGAGGTTCTTCATCAGGACTGGAAAGGAAGGGGGGCTGAAGACAGAATAAGAAAATGGGGAGAGGGAGGGGAAATACAAACTAGGGTACAAACTGGAAAGGTGGGATAAGATGAGAAAACTTGTGACCCAGAAGTTCAAGGTGACTATTGCAGGCTTTGAGGAGGCGGCGTACAAAGTGATAGAGAGAGAGATGTGGCTTCTCCTCTGTAGTGTTTGAGGAGCCTTCACATGTATTTCTTCCACTTCCTGACTCTCTAGTTTTAATCTCCCTCATCCCCTCCCCAGACAGAACAGACTTAGGGCTTCCTTGGTTCTCACCTGTCTCTGCCAGCCACGACACCTATCACATCTCCCACCCACCCCCCGTTCTGTAAGGACATCACTCACTGTGACCCCCTGGTCGACTCATCACTGCCCCAACCCTAACGCCTTCCCCTGCACGTGCTCCCTTACCATCTGGGAACCAGACACCCCTTCTAGGGGCAGGCTGAGGAGCCCGGCAGTCAGCGCGAATGTCTTTCCACACCAGCAATCACCTGTTAGGGTTTGATTCTCACCGCTGCCCTGTAAGGAGTTTGTGTGTTCCGCCAGGTTCCTTCTGGGTCGCAAGTTTCCTCATCTTATCCCACCTTTCACTGGCTAGTTTGTACTTCCTCTCCCTCTCCCCTTTCTCCTCTTCAGTCTTCAGCCCCCCTTCCTTTCCAGTCCTGATGAAGAACCTCGGCCCAAAAGGTCCTCTGTTTATTTCCCCCCACAGCTGCTCCTGTCCTGCTGAGTTCCTCCAGCAATTTGTACACTCTGCCTGATGCTCACAGTGTACAAACTATTCACAGCCTGTACTCTGCCTGTTGCTGTCAGTGTTCAAACAATTCACAGCCTGTACTCTGCCTGATGCTCACAGTACAAACTATTCACAGCCTGTACTCTGCCTGATGCTCACAAACTATTCACAGCCTGTACTCTGCCTGTTGCTCACAGTGTACAAACTATTCACAGCCTGTACTCTGCCTGATGCTCACAGTGTACAAACTATTCACAGCCTGTACTCTGCCTGTTGCTCACAGTGTACAAACTATTCACAGCCTGTACTCTGCCTGTTGCTCACAGTGTACAAACTATTCACAGCCTGTACTCTGCCTGTTGCTCACAGTGTACAAACTATTCACAGCCTGTACTCTGCCTGATGCTCACAGTGTACAAACTATTCACAGCCTGTACTCTGCCTGATGCTCACAGTGTACAAACTATTCACAGCCTGTACTCTGCCTGTTGCTGTCAGTGTTCAAATGATTCACAGAGATCCTGCATTCTGCCTGATGCTCACAGTGCACAAACAATTCACAGAGCCTGTACTCTGCCTGTTGCTCGCAGTGTTCAAATGATTCAAAGAGAGCCTGTACTCTGCCTGTTGCTCACAGTGTTCAAACAATTCACAGAGCCTGTACTCTGCCTGTTGCTCGCAGTGTTCAAATGATTCAAAGAGAGCCTGTACTCTGCCTGTTGCTCACAGTGTACAAACTATTTATAGCCTGTTCTCTGCCTGACGTCACAGCATACAAACGATTCACAAAGAACTTGATTTCCATCTGCAGCAGCCTCCTTGAGCCATAACTTCACCAGGCCACCCATGTCCCCACCATCGACCTGCCCACCCCTGCCATTCTCCACTGCCTAAACTGAAGGCAAGCACAAGCTGGAAGGGCAGCCCCTCATACTGGGTGGGGGGGGCAGCAATCCAATCCGGGGGGCAGCCCGG
The DNA here is from genome assembly GCF_030144855.1 of Hypanus sabinus. Taxonomy (NCBI): domain Eukaryota; kingdom Metazoa; phylum Chordata; class Chondrichthyes; order Myliobatiformes; family Dasyatidae; genus Hypanus; species Hypanus sabinus. The sequence goes on along the minus strand of NC_082731.1, from coordinate 41,091,852 downwards.
GATGGAAATGCCCATGAACGGAAGTGCCACCAGAAATTAGTGGATACAGCCCAGCCCATCACAGGAAAAGCCCTCCAGGCCATTGAGCACGTCTACAGGGAAAGCAGCATCCAACATCAAGGACACCCACCATCCAAGACATCCTCGTGATGCCATCGGGAAGGAGGTACAGGGACCTCAGGCCCCACACCACCAGTTACAGGGACAATTATTACCTTTCAACTGTCAGGCTCATGAACCAAGACTTCAGTTGAACCATCTTTCATTGATTCTGTAGTCATTATTATTCTGTAGATGTACTGAGTATGGCCGCAGGAAAATGAACCTCAGGGTTGTTTATGGTAACATATGTGTACTTCGATAATAAAATTTACTTCGAACTTTAAACTTTGAGCTTCACCCCCCCCCTCAACTTTGAACTGATTCCATAATCTATGGGCCCACTTTCCAGGACTCCACGTGTTCTCAATATAGTTATTTATTTATCTATCATTTTGTTTCATTATTTAATGATATATTTACTTTTTTGTATTTGCACAATTTGTCTTCTTTTGCATATTGGTTGTTTGCCAGTCCTTGTGGGTAGTTTCTCACTCATTCTACTGTGAATGCCTTCAAGATAATGAACCTTAGGGTTGCATATGGTGATCTATATGTACTTTGGTAATAAATTTACTTTGAACTTTGAAGTCTGAGGTTTAGATAATCCGCACTCCCCAGTGTCCCCATCCACTTTCTCCTGCTCCATGGGCTTCCCTCTCTTTTGGCTCACGTTTTCCTCCCGTGCTCCTGTTTTGCTTAAGTGCTCCCGGACTTGTTACCCGCTCCCGCCTGGTTCCATCCTCCCATCATCCCCTCACTTACCTGTCTCAGCTGCCCCCCGCCCTCCCCACGTTCACTTCTTCACCCTTCTGCACGCTCAGTCCAGGTGAAAGGTCGCTGTCCACTCCCTCCCGCCACCTCCAACTCTCCGACTTCCTCAAGCAGGTTGTTTTTCCATTCCGGATTCCAACATCTGCTCCCTCTTGTATCTCCGGGTTTGGTACATGGTGTTGGGGGGGGTGGGGGGCCTGGGACTTTGTAAATAGTACACGTCACAGCTACTGTCGGCCAGTGGTGGGGATGAATGCTCTGGATGGACAGTGGGCTGGTGATCAAGGGGATTGCTTTGATGAGGAGCAACAAGATTGGGCGGGAGGGGGCTGGGGGGAACTTATCAGCCATTTCGTATCACGGATGTCCTGGCCCCAGCTCAAGCCCCAAAGGGATTCTGCAGATGCTGGAAACCTCGAGCATCACCCACAAAGAAGACTGGCGGAACTCAGCAGGCGAGGCAGGGTCTACAGTACTGTGCCAAAGTATTGGGCACATCGCTAGGGCGCCCAAGGCTTTTGTGCAGTACTGCTTCTGTCAACGCGGAGCGGAGAACGAGCTTGTAAATCTGGCGGGAGCAAAGGATGTTGGGAATGGCGAGGAAAGGGTGTGGGGCAGGTGGCAGAGAAGGAGTGGCAGAGGCAGCGGGTGCCACCACACCCAGCCCTGAGACACCAGGCAAGGTCATTTGATTCCAAACAATTGGTTTATTGATCATTACAGAGTGTCTCTCTGGTGCTTCCTGCTCCCTCCCCTCTCCTTTCTTTTCCCAACCGTGATTCCTCTCTCCCTAGTGGGGTGCCCAAGCTGGGATCCACGGACCCCTCGATGAATGGTGATGCATAAAAAGGACGGTAATCCCTGTTTTAGTGTCACGCACAGGGTGAAAAATCACCTGGGTGGTGTTAAGCCCATCTTTTGTTGCAACTGCTCGTACCCAGGCAAAAGGAGAGCGTTCCGCCATGCTCCGGACTTGCTTCCAGTGGATGTTGGAAGGACTTTGAGGTGTCAGGGGTCGATCCGCTCACCGCAGGATTCCTAGCCTTGCGGCTGGCCAAATGGAGAGTTGCACAATATCCTCGCGGTTTCTTATCGCTGTGTTGCACCTAGCGGCTGGTGTACGAGTTCCGGCTCCACAGCCTCAGGACGCTGCACCCCATTAACAGTCTCAGCCCTGAACAGCCACCAGGGAGGTGTGTTCGGTGTCTGGAGAGGTGGAACCAAGGGGCGCATTCAACTCAGGGTCCGGCCATGTTGCAGGGTCAGTTACGCACACTTCTGGTGGAAATCTGCACCTGTCCATCCTGGAGACAGGTAGATAGGGTAGTTAAGAAAGCTTATGGGGTGTTAGCTTTCATAATTCCAGGGGCAGAGTTTAAGAGATGTGATGTAATGATGCAGCTCTATAAAACTAGTTCGGCCACATTTAGAGTACTGTGTCCAGTTCTGGTCGCCTCACTATAGGAAGGATGTGGAAGCATTGGAAAGAGTACAGAGGAGATCTACCCGGATGCTGCCTGGTTCAGAGATTAAGGGAGCTAGGGCTTTACTCTTTGGAGAGGAGGAGGATGAGAGGAGACATGATAGAGGTGTACAAGATATTAAGAGGAATAGACAGAGTGGACAGCCAGCGCCTCTTCCCCAGGGCACCACTGCTTCAAGAGGACATGGCTTTAAGGTAAGGGGAGGGAAGTTCAAGGGGGATATTAGAGGAAGGTTTTTCACTCAGAGAGTGGTTGGTGCATGGAATGCACTGCCTGAGTCATTGGTGGAGGCAGAAACACTAGTGAAGTTTAAGAGACTACTAGACAGGTATATGGAGGAATTTAAGGTGGGGGGTTATATGGGAGGCAGGGTTTGAGGGTCAGCACAACATTGTGGGCTGAAGGGCCTGTAATGTGCTGTACGATTCTATGTTCTATGTTCTATGAAAGCTAATGGAGCTGGTAATTGGATGGTGGGGTGGAGATATATCTCTACCAAAGGAGGTGTGAGGTGCTCCTTCCCTCCGCTAGCCTGCAGGTCACCCTTGGGCAAGGTGTAGCGCCTGCTTAGCCCCCGATCAGGGTCATGTGAACCCATGGGAGCAGGTGATGGATGGTCGTACGAGCAGCCGGTGCAGATCACAAGTCCTGGTTATGCGACCACTGACGACAGGCAGACAATCTCTGAAGAGTATTGATAATGGCTGGTGGTCACCCGTCTTGTAAAGACACTGCCCAGAAGGCAATGGCAAAATGGCAATGGCAAAAATGGTGCAAGGGGGAGGGATTCAAATTTCCGGGGCATTGGAACCAGTTCTGGGGGAGGTGGGACCGGTATAAACAGGACGGTCTGCACCTGGGCTGGACTGGAACCAATGCCCTAGGGGTTGCGTTTGCTACTGCTGTTCAGGAGGCTTTAAACTAATGTGGCAGGGGGATGGGGACAAGTGCAGAGAGACAGCGTGTGTAAAATGAGGGTAGAAGCAAAAAGTAGTAAGGTGAAAAGTAAAAGTGGCAGGCAGGCAAATCCAGGGCAAAAAGCAAAAAGAGCCACTTTTCAGCATAATTGTATAAGGGCTGAGTGTTGTAAAAACAAGCCTGAAGGCTTTGTGTGTCAATGCGAGGAGCATTCGTAACAAGGTGGATGAATTGAATGTGCAGATAGTTATTAATGAATATGATATAGTTGGGATCACAGAGACATGACTCCAGGGTGACCAAGGATGGGAGCTCAACATCCAGGGATATTCAATATTCAGGAGGGATAGACAGGAAAGAAAAGGAGGTGGGGTAGCATTGCTGGTTAGAGAGGAGATTAACGCAATAGAAAGGAAGGATATTAGCCTGGAGGATGTGGAATCAATATGGGTAGAGCTGCATAACACTAAGGGGCAGAAAACGCTGGTGGGAGTTGTGTACAGGCCACCTAACAGTAGTAGTGAGGTTGGGGATGGCATTAAACAGGAAATTAGAAATGCGTGCAATAAAGGAACAGTAGTTATAATGGGTGACTTCAATCTACATATAGATTGGGTGAACCAAATTGGTAAGGGTGCTGAGGAAGAGGATTTCTTGGAATGTATGCGAGATGGTTTTCTGAACCAACATGTCGAGGAAGCAACTAGAGAGCAGGCCATTCTAGATTGGGTATTGAGCAATGAGGAAGGGTTAGTTAGCAATCTTGTAATACGAGGCCTCTTGGGTAAGAGTGACCATAATATGGTGGAATTCTTCATTAAGATGGAGAGTGACATAGTTAAAGAAGAGTAACTTTGAATGTATGAGATGTGAATTGGCTAAGATAGACTGGCAAATGATACTTAAGCGTTGACGGTAGATATGCAATGGCAAGCATTTAAAGATCGCATGGATGAACTACAACAGTTGTTCATCCCAGTTTGACAAAAGAATAAACCAGGGAAGGTAGTGCACCCATGGCTGACAAGGGAAATTAGGGATAGTATCAAGTCCAAAGAAGAAACATAAAAATTAGCAAAAAAAAGTGGCACACCTGAGGACTGGGAGAAATTCAGAGACCAGCAGAGGAGGACAAAGGGCTTAATTAGGAAAGAGAAAAAAGATTGTGAGAGAAAGCTGGCAAGGAACATAAAAACTGACTGTAAAAGCTTTTATAGATATGTGAAAAGAAAAAGATTGGTCAAGACAGTTAGAAACACTGATTGATCATAGGGAACAAAGACATGGCAGACCAATTGAATAACTACTTTGGTTCTGTCTTCACTAAGGAGGACATAAATAATCTTCCAGAAATAGTAAGGGACCGAGGGTCTAATGAGATGGAGGAACTGAGGGAAATACATGTTAGTAGGGAAGTGGTGTTAGGTAAATTGAAGGGATTAAAGGCAGATAAATCCCCAGGGCCAGATGGTCTGCATCCCAGAGTGCTTAAGGAAGTAGCCCAAGAAATAGTGGATGCATTAGTGATAATTTTTCAAAACTCTTAAGATTCTGGATTAGTTCCTGAGGATTGGAGGGTAGCTAATGTAACCTAACTTTTTAAAAAAGGAAGGAGATAGAAAACGGGGAATTATAGACTGGTGAGTTTGACATCGGTGGTGGGGAAAATGCTCGAGTCGGTTATCAAAGATGTGATAACAGCACATTTGGAAAGAGGTGAAATCAGACAACGAATCTGATAGAATTTTTTGAAGATGTAACTAGTAGAGTGGATAGGGGAGAGCCAGTAGATGTGGTACATTTAGATTTTCAAAAGGCTTTTGACAAGGTCCCACACAGGAGATTAGTGTGCAAACTTAAAGCACACGGTATTGGGGGTATGGTATTGATGTGGATAGAGAATTGGTTGGCAGACAGGAAGCAAAGAGTGAGAGTAAACGGGACCTTTTCAGAATGGCAGGCAGTGACTAGTGGGGTACCGCAAGGCTCAGTGCTGGGACCCCAGTTGTTTACAATATATATTAATAATTTAGACGAGGGAATTAAATGCAGCATCTCCAGGTTTGCGGATGACATGAAGCTGGGCGGCGGTGTTAGCTGTGAGGAGGATGCTAAAAGGATGCAGGGTGACTTGGATAGGTTAGGTGAGTTGGCAAATTCATGACAGATGCAATTTAATGTGAATAAATGTGAGGTTATCCACTTTGGTTGCAAGAACAGGAAAACAGATTATTATCTGAATGGTGGCCGATTAGGAAAAGGGGAGGTGCAACGAGACCTGGGTGTCATTGTACACCAGTCATTGAAGGTGGGCATGCAGGTACAGCAGGCGGTGAAAAAGGCTAATGGTGTGTTGGCATTCATAGCAAAAGGATTTGAGTACAGGAGTAGGGAGGTTCTACTGCAGTTGTACAAGGCCTTGGTGAGACCGCACTTAGAGTATTGTGTGCAGTTTTGGTCCCCTAATCTGAGGAAAGACATTCTTGCCATAGAGGGAGTACAGAGAAGGTTCACCAGATTGATTCCTGGGATGGCAGGACTTTCATATGAAGAAAGACTGGATCGACTAGGCTTATACTCACTGGAATTTAGAAGATTGAGGGGGGATCTTATTGAAACGTATAAAATTCTAAAGGGATTGGACAGGCTAGATGCTTGAAGATTGTTTCCGATGTTGGGGAAGTCCAGAAAGAGGGGTCACAGTTTAAGGATAATGGGGAAGCCTTTTAGGACGGAGATGAGGAAAAGCTTCTTCACACAGAGAGTGGTGAATCTGTGGAATTCTCTGCCACAGGAAACAGTTGAGGCCGGTTCATTGGCTATACTTAAGAGGGAGTTAGATATGGCCCTTGTGGCTAAAGGGATCGAGGGTATGGAGAGAAAGCAGGTACAGGGTTCTGAGTTGGATGATCAGCCATGATCATACTGAATGGCTGTGCAGGCTCAAAGGGCCAAATGGCCTACTCCTGCACCTATTTTCTATGTTTCCATAAACCACTTCTTTCTTTTCAGATCTTTTTTTTATTATTATTATTATCCAAAATACATCGAAGTAAGTAACATTCACAATGTCTCAAAAGAGAGAGAAAAAAATAATATTAGGACTGAAAAAACGGTGACACAAAAAAAGAGAAGAAAAGAAAAAAAAGCCCTATAAAAGCAAGAGAAAGGTGTGGGAGAAAACCCATTAGGTGTTCAACCCCGGAGCCGTGCGTCATACAAAAAGCTTCTGAAGATAAACGTCAAACCGCCAGCAAAAAATAAAATTATACCAAAATTTACAATTGGATCGTGGAGAAAATCTATCAATTAACTCAAGTGGTAGTAGCGAGCAAATGAACCCCATCTTTACTCAAAACCAAACATAGGTTCGAAGGTCCGACTTCTAACTTACTCCAAACTAAGACATAACATCGCTTGAGAGAACCATTGTGACAGAGCGGGAGCCGACGTACCCTTCCACTTCTGTAGACAAAATTTGCCAAGAACAGTCATGGTCATGGGAAGCCCATGATTGCCCATGTCACATGACAGGGCTCATAGTGATGACATCACACAACACTGCACATAATGATGATGTCATACGACATGGCGCGTAACCAACGAATGATTGATCGTCATCATTTTGCCGTTGCCTTCGTCTGTAGATTTCCAGAATGTTTTGGGTATATGGGTCAGCTTTTCTATTTGGGCACATATTGGAACCAAGATGAGAAGATGCGAGGGAGATGCAGGTCAGCAGAACGCGAGGATAAGGCCGAATGGCCTCCCCTACTCAGAAGCAGAGAGTTAGGGGAACTGAGTAAGACAATACCTACTCCTTCTCACCCCTCACTTTCTTCTCCTTTCCTTTCCAGTCCCGATAAAGGTTTCTGCCTGAAATGGTGACTGCTTATTCCTACCCTCACACTACTGTGCAAATCTCTTAGACACTTAGATATAAAACGAGGGCGCCCTAGAATTTTGCTCAGTCCCGTAGTAATTGTATGTATTGCACTGTACTGCCGCCATGAAAAAAGCAAATTTCATGACATTTGTGAGTGATGATAAACCTGATTCTGATCTGGGTCTCTATTGTGGACTGAGAGTGGGAAGGGGGCAGAGAGAGGGGAATCATGGTTGGGAAAAGGGGAAGGGAGAGGGAAGCACCAGAGAGACATTCTGTAATGATCAATAAACTAACTGTTTGGAATCCAGTGACCTTGCCAGGCGTCTCAGGGCTGGGTGTGTCTGCACCCACTGCCCCTGGCTCTCTTCTGCCACCCCACCCACACCGCTCTACCTTCGCCGTTCCCAACATCCTTTGCTCCCACCAGGTTTACTAACTCGCTCTCTGCTCCATGTTGATAAATGCAGTCCTGTGCCAAAGTCTTAGGCACCCTGGCTGTGTAGATGTGCCTCAGACTTTTGCACAGCTCTGTGCAAAATGGGATAACGTTGGAGAGTTAAGGCTCGGGTGCAGGTAGATGGACCTAGGCCAACTTTCAGGTCAGCATGGACCAGATGGGCCAAAGGGCCTGGGTATGTGCTGTGTGACTTTATAACCAGTCATCGGTCCAAGCCAAAGGGGAATGTGACTTCACATTCATGCTCCCTTCCAAGTCCCATACCATTCGCACTTGGATCGTCACTCCGCCACCAGCACCGGGCTTGTGTCCTGCAGCTCCTTCCGAAACGGCATTGTGGTACAGCCTCACTACACAGAGTGCGGTGGTTCAGTGGCTGGGGGGTGGGGGGGGGGGTTTAGGGGGTGTGTTCTGCATTTTTAGCCCTGCCACCATCCTAAGAAAGTCAAGTCAAGTTTATTGTCGTTTAACTATATCTCTTCGGCTGTCCATCGGTTTTCGATGATGACTGAGGCCTGGGCAGGGTTGTATGGGAGACCGGCAGTTGCCCAAGCTGCAGGCCTTCCCCTCTCCACGCCACCGATGTTGTCCAAGGGAAGGGCACTAGGACCCAAGCAGCTTGGCACCGGTATAATCACAGAGCAATGTGTGGTTAAGTGCCTTGCTCAAGGACACAACACATTTCCTCAGCTGAGGCTCGAACCAGTGACCTTCAGATCACTAGACTGACGCCTTATCTACTTGGCCACATGCCATTGAACTATATACACGTACAGCGTGAATCGAGACGATGTTTCTCCGAACCAGGGTGTAAAGCGCAGTAGTACACATAACACACACAATAACTTGGAAAGTAAGGATAAAATCTACAGATGGATTACACATAAATAAACTAAGTAATGTGCATAAATTAAATATTGTCAGGTATGGAACAGATTAACTGGAGACACGTTGAATGCGATGAGGCAGGGAGTTCAGAATCCTAATGGCCTGAGGGAAGAAACTGTTTCCCATCCTGACCGTTCTTGTCTTTATGCATCGGAGTCTCCTGCCTGATGGTAGAAAGTCAAAGAGGACGCTGGATGGACGGGTGGGATCGTTGATAATACTAAGGGCCCTGCGTACACAGCGCTCCTGGTAAATGTCCCCGATGGGTGGTAGGGAGACCCCTATGATCCTCTCGGCCGATCTCACAGTCCTTTGTAGGGAGTTCCGGTCCGACGCTCGGCTGCTCCTGGACCAGATGGAGATGCAGCTCGTCGGGACGCTCTCGATGGTGCTCCTGTAAAACACAGTTAAGATGACGGGGGAGGGGAGTCGTTGGGGAGGGTCCTCGCTTGCCTCAATCCCCTCAGGAAGTGGAGACGCTGCTCTGCCTTACTGTTCAGGGAGGAGATGTTAAGGGATCAGGTGGGGTGGACTCCCAGGACCTCGGTGCACTTGGAGGAGCAGAGGGGAGGACAGGAGGCCATGGAGGAAACAAAAAGAGGAGGAGGGAGCCCCAGAGGGAGGCAACGGGCAGGCAAGGAGGTGAGTTGAAAGAGGGAAGAGGGGATGGGGAATGGTGAAAGGAGGAAGTTCGAGAAATCGATGTTCAGGCCATCAGGTTGGAGGCTACCCAGACGGAATATAAGGTGTTCCTCCTCCAATCTGGTTAGAGATTTGCATTGATGGGCAGGTGTACCTAATAAAGTGGCCAGTTCCACAGTGCTTGAGAATTATTAAAATGACTGTCCAGCATAAGCATTGCCTCAGGATCCTTCGTTCGCATCTTTGTTTTGACCTTATGCCCGGTTACCCCGACCAGGAAGGGGAGCCCGGGCTTTCAAAGGGCCGTGCTCAGCCGGAGTGACAACACCATGTCTGCCCGCCGTCTCTGTCGCTTTACCATCTTCGCTGCCCCCCTTGCTGAGCCTCCACGCGGAGGTAAGGCTGCGCAGAGGCACCTGCGCTCCGCTCTGTTAGCGCACCGTCTTAACCCTTTCCTCGCTGCGCCGTTCGCCCTGCCGTCTCGGGGCGGACAGTCACCTTGGAGCTGCGGGCCAATATTGAGGGGGGGGGGGGGGGGCGGTTGGAGACGGTGGGGGTAAGTTGGTGGATCGGTGCACAGAGGTAGGGTGAACAACTGCACTTGTCAGGCCACCCGCGTGGATCAGAATCAGGCTCACATCACCGGCAATTTGCTGTCTTTGCGGCAGAGAGACAAATAGCATACTCTGCACAAAGCCCTCGCTACAGTACATATATATGCGCTTCAGAGTTTTGCACAGTACTGTAGGCTTTCAGGCTCTTGTGCCTTCTGCCCGATAGGAGGGCGGCATGAACGTTGAGCTTTGAGAGAGGGTGACCCCAGAGGGGGAGGAAGCTGGGAAGGTGAATACCAAGGTGCGTTGGGTTGATGATTATGGGACTCGTGAGCCTCATCTTCGTCTTGAAGACAACCCTGCCCATTGCCTTTGGCCCTCTTCATTAGAAAACTGCTCCACTGCTCTCCCACCACACGCTAACCCACACCATCTCCTTCCCCGTGTCCTGCGCTGTGTGGCTTGTGTCGGCTTCCAGTCCAGTAACAACTTAGATTTCTAATCCTCACCATTTTTACAAGTCCCTCCACGGCCTCACCCCTCCTAATCTCTGAATTCTTCATCGGGCCTACAAACTACAAGTCGACTCATTTGATCTTCCCTGAACACAAGTGCTCCAGCATTACTGGCAGTATCTTCGGAATCTGATTTCTGCACTTCCTTCACCCATATCTCACCGTCTCCCTGAACGTTATTCCTTTACACCGGCAAACCTTCAGAATCTTTGCATTTCCTGATTTGCTAGGACTTGCGGACCTGAGGTATTGTGAAAGCTTGAAAAGATTCCAGGATTTTTCCTTGGGATGTAGGATGAATGAATTCCTCATTCATTTTCCAGACGTGGGTGTCACCAGCTAAGCCGCCGTTTATTGCCCGTCCCTAGTTGCCCTTGAGAAGGTGGCGATGAGCTGCCTTCTTGAACCGCTGCGGTCCCTGGGGTGTAGGTACACCCACAGTGCTGTTAGGGAGGGACTTCTGTGATTTTGACCCACGACAATGAAGGAACGATGATATGTTTCCAAGTCAGGATGGTGAGTGACAGGGAGGGGGATTTCCCAGTGGTGGTGTTCCCAGGTATCTGCAGTTCTCGTCCTTCTAGACGGTGGTGGTCGTGGGTCTGGAAGGTGCTACCTTAGGAACTTTGGTGCGCTGTTGCATCTTGGAGATAGCACACACTGCTGCAACTGTCCATCGATGGTGGAGGGATTGGATGGTTGAGGAGGGGCTGCCTTGTACTGGATGGTGTCAAGCTTCTTGAGTGTTGATGGAGCTGCGCTCATCCCGGCGAGGGGTGAGTATTCCATTACACTCCTAATCTGAGTCTTGTAGATGGTGGACAGGCTTTAGGGAGTCAGGAGGTGAGTCACATGCCACAGGATTTAGCTTTTGACCAGCTCTGGTAGGCACGGTGTTTATATGACTAGGCCAGTTCAGTTTCCTGTCAATGGTAACCCCCAGGATGTTGATAGTAGTGGATTCGATGGTGGTGATGCCACAGAATGTCAAGGGAATGAGGGGAGATCCTATAGAGATATACAAGGGGTAAATGCAAGCAGGGTTTTTCCACTGAGGTTGGCCGAGACTAGAACTAGAGGTCATAGGTCAAAGGTGAATGATGACGTATTAAAGGGGAACCTGAGGAGAAGTTCCTTCACAGAGGGGGTCTGTGAGTGTGGAACAAGCTGCCACTGGAACTGGTGGATGCTGTTCGATCACAACATTTAAAAGAAGTTTGGGTAGATGGGAGGCAGGGGCTCCCAACCTTTTTTATGCTGTTAACTGAGAGGTCCATGGACCCCAGGCTGGGAACCCCTGATGGGAGGGGTAGGGAAGGCCGTAGTCCAGGTGTGGGTTGATGGGACTACACAGAATAACAGTCTGGCTCTGTTCTATTACTGATCTTCATTCAACAATGTTCCTGTAGAGCATCTTGGGACGTTTCACTGTGGTAAACATGCCATTCACTATGTAAGCTGTTTGCCATCCTCTAAAAGGGAGGAAGAGGGCCGGCTTTGCACTTTAAGATGGCCGACAAAGACCAGCATCCTGATCACCATGGTAACACGCTACTTTCAAGATGGCGTTGGCAGGTTCAGGTGTAGGGATGGAAATGCAGTGCCAGCTGCAAGATCAGGGTTCAATTCCCACGGCTGACTGTAAGGACTTTGTGCATTCTCCTGTGACCGTGTGCGTTTTCTCCGAGTGCTACGGTTTCCTCCCACAGTCCTAAAGACAAAGGGTCTTGTGAGTTGTGGACATGCTAGCTAACTATCTAGTCATTTGCTTGCTTGTTTGCTTGTTTACTTATTTATTTATTGAGATACAAAATGGAATAGGCCCTTCTGGCTCTTTGGTCCCCCAGTTTAATCACTGCCCAGCAATTCCCCAATTTGGACCATAAGGACATAAGATATAGGAGCAGAAGTAAGCTATTTGGACCATTTAATGCTAGGTTAATTATAGGACAATTTACAATGACCAAGTAGCCTATCAAATTGCAATAGTCTATCTGATTGCAATATATAAGATTATTAAGGGATTGGACAAGATAGAGGCAGGAAATATGTTCCAGATGCTCGGAGAGTCCAGTACCAGAGGGCATGGTTTAAGAATAAGGGGTAGGTCATTTAGGACAGAGTTAAGGAAAAACTTCTTTCCCAGAGAGTTGTGGGGGTCTGGAATGCACTGCCTCGGAAGGCAGTGGAGGCCAATTCTCTGGATGCTTTCAAGAAGGAGCTAGATAGGTATCTTATGGATAGGGGAATCGAGGGATATGGGGACAAGGCAGGAACCGGGTATTGATAGTAGATGATCAGCCAATATCTCAGAATGGTGGTGCAGGCTAGAAGGGCCGAATGGTCTACTTCTGCACCTATTGTCTATTGTCAAATGGTACTTCTTTGGACTGTAGGAGGAAATCGGAGCACCTGGAAGAAATCCGCGCAGTCAAAGGGAGAACGTACAAGCTCCTTACAGGCAGTGGCAGGAATTGAACCCAGGATAGCTGTACTGTAAAGCCTGTGTTAACCACTACACACCCCCAAATGTTAGGCTAGTGTATGGGACGACACTTGTGGGCTGCCTAGCACAAGCCTCGCTGATTTGATTTGATGCAATCCACGCATGCTAGACTAATCGTGTATGTTTTGACGTACATGTGACAAATAGAGCTAATCTGCTTGTATTTTTTAAATAATCCCCACAAAGTGTTCTGTTTGGTGTTGGGAGCGAGGATCATGTCGACTGGGCGTCTCCAAGATCTGCCCCTTGATCCCATGTGTGGCTGCACAGGGTGAACATGGGAGGAACCAATGGGAGCTCGCCATACTACTCCGTCTAAGGTGGAGGGAGGGGAGGGTTGGTCCTCATTATTGCTGCCTAGCAACCGCTTGAGAAAATTACGCTGAGGATCACACTGGACAACACATTTTTTCAAAAACGTTACTTCCTCAGAATTTTTTTTCTCTTTATGATAGGTCACTTGAAGTTGAACACGAATATAATTTCAGAGCGCTTGCATTACATAGGCATTTGGAGAAACAAGAAATGAACTTTTATTGAATATTGAATGTAATGCGTAATGGTGCTGACGCTTTGCAATAGTTCTACTAAGCTAAAAATGTTTTGTTGATGATTTTCATTTGTACTCAGTGTCTGAGGCTTCTCACTTAAGTGTCCAACAATAATCAGCCAGGGTTGGTGGACTCCAGTTGCCCTAATTCCGTTTCTCCATGACCACAATGTCCTGGTGAAACCTTTCACCATCTCATTACTGACAGCACCGAGATTTGCAGGGGAGAAGTCTAAATGGGAATGCAGAAAATGAATCTTTAGTGACATGTTGTACTTCATGGTTTTGTATACTTGAAGCACGTTGTCAACCAGCTGCAGGTAGTTCGGTGCTCTGTCGTCGCCAAGAAAATTTTCAACAACATCCTTGAATGCCTTCCGTGTGATTTGCTTCCATCCCACTAGAAACTCTTCGAATTGCCTGTCGTTGATGACCTGTCTGATTTGTGGATCAACAAAATGCTTGGCATCAGTTATTCTGACTTGGATTAAGAATTAAAATAACAAATATCGGCGATTTTTAAAAAAATGGTGCGCGATAAAGAAATTTCATTGTGAATTTCGAGCTCAGCAGCCTCCTGAAAGTATTCAGGAAGCAAATTCTTTGTTGTCCAATATTATAATTGATGTGGTTAGGTTTGGAAGGTGGGGAGGGTGAGGGGTTAATGGTCTCCTGGGGTGAGCGGAGCCAGCTGTTCATCATCTGAGCAAACACCAGCTGCTGCCGTCGACAAACAAGTGCTGTCAATAGTCTCCGCGTCCCCCGAACCCCTGGGACCGACTCTCAGCTGGGGCAACATATTAATTATCCATCGAGCTGGCTCAGCAGGGCCTTGGGCTCTGAATTAAAGTCAGTGTATCACATCAGAGCCTGCAGGTTGCCGGCCAGTGAGATTCACATTGAAATCTAATCGGGGGCACAGGGATTTTTTTCCCCTTAATAGACACACAGGAGCGAGTAAAAGGCTGAATGTTAATGCAGTAGTTCAAGAGGGATTCTGTATAAAATCGAATCTAGTCTCAGTGGCAACTTTATTAGCTACCTCCTGCGCCTGATAAAATGGCAACTGAGTGTATATTTGTGACCTTCTGCTGCTGTAGCCCATCCACATCAAGGTTTGACACGTGGTCCATTCAGAGATGCTCTGCACTGTTGTAACATTTAAGTTACTATTGCCTTCCTGTCAGCTTGAACTAGTCTGGCCGTTCTCCCCTGAACTTTCTCATTAGCGAAGTGTTTTCACCTACAGAACTGCTGCTCAATGGATATTTTCTCTTTTCGTCTTTCTGCACCGTTCTGTAAACTCTAGAGAATGCGGGAATGAAAATCTGAGTTACTCAAACCACCCCATCTGGCACCAGCAAAGTCAAAGTCAATTAGGTCGCAGTTCTTTCCCCATTTGGATGTTTGGTCTGAACCTCTTGACCACATCAGCATGCTTTTATGCTTCGAGTTGCTGCCGCATGTTTGGCTGATTAGATATTTGCACTTACGAGCAGATGCACAGGTGTACCTAATAAAGTGGCCACTGAGTGTACGTGACAGTGAGTCACAAGCTGGGATATTCAGGGGTATACAGAAAAAGTAATAGAGACCTGGGAGTGAGTTACAGGCTGGAATTTGATTGAGGAGTTTGGAGATCATTCAATAAACAGATATTTTAGATTGAATTACAGGGTGGGATCTAATTGCAGGGTTTGGGGGATTTATAACGAGAGTGATCTATAATCTGGTCTCTTCATTATGGGAAGTACATGGAAGCTTCAGAAATGGTTCTGGGGAGGTTTACTAACACGGTGCCTGGATTAGTGAACACCTCTGCTGAGGAAGGGCTAAGTGAGCTTGGAGCTCTTCTCTTTGCGAGAGAAGAAGGACGAGAGGTGATTTGTTAGAATGTATAAGATGGTTAGGAGGGATAGATGGAGTCGACAATATTTCTGAGGGTGGAAATGGCTGGGGTGAGGGAAGGTAATTTTAAGATGATGGGTGCAGAGTCAGCGGCAGGTTTTTAACAGAGTGGGGGGGTGTATGAAACACACTGCCAGGCATGTTGGTAGAGCCAGATTCATTCCGTGCATTTCAGGGACTCTTAGATAAGGCTCACAGATGAAAGCAAAGTGGAGGACTGTGTGGGAAGGAAAGGTTAGGTAGATCTTGGAGTTGGTTAAGGGGACAAAGGGACCTGCGTTGTGTTGTATGGTTCTCTATTCTATGTTCCACTGTATGTTCTATGTTCTGTTTCCCGGTATCTATGTTCTATGTTCTGCTTCACGGTATGTATGTTCTATGTTTCACTGTATGTTCTATGTTCTGAGTTGCACCGTACATTCTCTGTTCTGTGTTCTATGCTCTGTTGCTCTATGGCCTACTGTTTGTTCTGGACTATCCAGAAGGGAGGTGCAGTCTGGACACAGGTACAGTCATTTGATGGTAGGTTATGGTGGTTGTCTATTGTGTCCGATGATGATGGAAAACCTGTACAGGAGAGTTTTTAAAGTGGAAAAGCTGGGGCATTTCCACCCTCTGGGCCTCGGAAGTCTGGGTTCAGCGATGCGAACGAGCGTCACAAACCGGGCTCTTCCTTGGTTGCAGAGGAGGACCGCGACACTTCCCGTGCCTCACCATGCCTTCCGCCCTCCACGGAGCGTTGCAGTACCACCTTCCCGGCCGCTGGATCTCTTTGTAGATCTCATCCGCCCAGTCCGGTGGAGCTGACTTTGCACGCCAAGACAGGCATGTCCCCATCTCATTGGGGTGCGGGGCCTCCAGACACGTTCACCTCGCTTAGCCTGCCGTCAAAGCGGTGAACTGGGGTGTGGCTGCCGTCGCATGCAAAACAGCTGCTTGGAGCCACAGGTGGGAGCTGAGTGTCCGGTGGGGACCAAAGGTGAGTGAGCTGCCCCAGAATGGACACGAAAACCCCCTTTCACCAGAGGTGATGCTCCCTCCCTGGACGCCCCACAAACCCCTGGGAGGCCATACTGTATACTGGAATTCCATAGTGGAGTTCAGAAAGTCAGAGCCTGAATGACAGGTACTCTGGAGATTGTTACAGGTTGGAAGTTAATGTCGAAAAGTGTCTGCCGATGCGGGAAATCCGGAGCAACGCACACAAAAAGCTGGAGGAGCTCCGCAGGCCAGGCAGCATCTGTGGAAGAGAGTGAACAGTTGACGCTTGGGGCCGAGACCCTTCAACAGGACAGGAGAGAAAAATGAGAAGTCAGAGTAAGACGGTGTGGGGAGGGGAGGAAGAAGTACAAGGAGGTAGGCGATAGGTGGAACCGTGTGAGGCGGAGGGGTGAAGTAAAGAGCTGGTGAAAGAGATAAAGGGCTGGAGAAGGGGGAATCTGATAGGACGGTGTAGAAGATCGTGGAAGAAAGGGAAGGGGGAGGAACACCAGGGGGAGGTGAGGGGGAGGTAACGAGATAAGGTGAGAGAGGGAAATAGGAATAGAGAGTGGTGAAGTCTGAAAGATTGAATTTCATGCCGTCAGGTTGGAGGCTACCCAGACGGAATATAAGGTGTTGCTCCTCCAATCTGAGTGAGGCCTTATTGTGGAGGTAGGGGAGACCATGGTCCGACATGTCAGAATGGTAAAATTGAAGTGAGGGGCCACCAAGAGACTCTGCCAAGAGACTTCAATGAGTTGGTTCATTAAGGGATTACTCACAGAACAAGGGGCACCTGGCTGGACATCGATTAAGGGCTTTAGGGTTAATATCTGAAATTAGAAAATACTCACCAGGGAGACTCAATAGCAAGGAGCTTGCTACATGCTGGGATTCAACAGTGGAGTTCAGTAGGTTAAAGACAGAGTAACAGATACTCTGGGGGTTGTTATAGGTTGAGGAGAGGTTGTTATAGGCTAATGTCGAGGAGATCTGCTGCCGCTGGAGGTCCAAAGCAATGCACACAAGATGCTGGCAGACCTCCACAGGCCAGGCAGCGCCCGTGGAAAAGAGTAGACGTAGTTACAGAGTAATTTTAATCATGGAGTTCAGGGGAGTTGTATGGAGAGTGAGAAGTAGCCAGGAGGGACGCCAATGCTGAATTCCTTTCGAAGATTTGGAGGCCCGTAGGAACATAAGACCATAAAATATAACAGCGGAAGTAGGCCATTCAGCCCATCATATAACCATATAACAATCACAGCACGGAAACAGGCCATCTCGGCCCTCCTAGTCCGTGCTGAACTCTTAATCTCACCTAGTCCCACCTACCCACACTCAGCCCATAACCCTCCACTCCTTTCCTGTCCATATACCTATCCAATTTTACCTTAAATGACACAACTGAACTGGCCTCTACTACTTCTACAGGAAGCTCATTCCACACAGCTATCACTCTCTGAGTAAAGAAATACCCCCTCGTGTTTCCCTTAAACTTCTGCCCCCTAACTCTCAAATCATGTCCTCTCGTTTGAATCTCCCCTACTCTCAATGGAAACAGCCTATTCACGTCGTCGAGTCTGCTCCACTATTCAATCATGGGCTGATCCAATTCTTCCAGTCATCCCCACTCCCCTGCCTTCTCCCCATACCTATGATTCCGTGACTAATCAAGAACCGATCTATCTCTGTTTTAAATACACCCAATGACTTGGCCTCCACAGCCACTCGTGGCAACAAATCCCACAGATCTACCACCCTCTGAATGAAGTAATTTCCCCGCATCTCAGTTCTAAATGGACGTCCTTCAATCCTGAAGTCGGGCCCTCTTGTCCTGGACTCCCCTACCATAGGAAATAAGTTTGCCATATCTAATCTGTTCAGGCCTTTTAATCTGAACAGGCATTCAGGGATGGGTAGCATGTTGGGAGTTATTCAACGAGTTTGGAATTTGCAGAGGGAATGTGGTAAAGTAGGGAAGAAATTGGGAGGTAGTTGGGAAAGGAGGACGAGTTGGGAAGAACTGGGAGAGAGGTTGGCCTAGAAGTGGATTGAGAATGGCAAAGCAGAGTGGATTGGGAATGCTGAATGGATTCCCAAGGCAAGGAAAATGGGAACGGTGAAGTAGGGTGTGGAGGATGAGAAGAAGAATGTGGGAAGGAAGAAAGTGATGTTCGAAGAGCAGTGTTTCGGAAAGGGAGCAGCTAAAGTCCACGAACAGGTGAGCTGCCCACCATTGAGCACGTCTACACGAAACGCTGTCGCAGGAAAGCCGCAGCCATCATCAGGGACCCCAGGTTGTGATCTCTTCTGACCACTGCCATCAGGAACCTCAGGGCATGCACCTCCCGGTTCAGGAACAGTTACCACCCCTCAACAATCTGGCTCTTGAACCAAAGGAGATTCTATTGAATTGAACTGACTTTATTTCTTACAACCTTCACATACATGAGGAGTAAAAATCTCTAAGTTACGTCTCCGACTAAATGTGCAATTGCAATCATAGTAATTCATAATAATTTATAATAAATCGAACAGCCAATGTAACATAGAAATACACTCAGATCAGCATGAATTAATCAGTCTGATGGCCTGGTGGAAGAAGCTGTCCCGGAGCCTGTTGGTCCTGGCTTTTATGGTGCGGTACCGTTTCCTGGATGGTTGCAGCTCGAACAGTTTGTGGTTGGGGTGACTCGGGTTCCTAATGACCCTACAGGCCCTTTTTACACACCTGTCTCTGTAAATGTCCTGAATCATGGGTAGTTCATAGTTCCAGATGCGCTGGGCTGTCCGCACCACTCTCTGCAGAGCCCTGCGATTGAGGGAGGTACAGTTCCCGTACCAGGCAGTGATGTTGCCAGTCAGGATGCTCTCAGTTGTGCCCCTGTAGAAAGGTCTTAGGATTTTGGGGCTCATACCAAACTTCCTCAACCGTCTGAGGTGAAAGAGGTGCTGTTGTGCCTTTCTCACCATGGAGCTGGTGTGTACAGACCACGTGAGATCCTCGGTGATGTTTGTGCTGAGGAACTTAAAGCTGTTCACCCTCTCAACCCCAGATCCATTGATGTCAATAGGGGTTAGCCCGTCTCCATTCCTCCTGTAGTCCACAGCCAGCTCCTTTGATTTTGCAACATTGAGGGAAAAGTTGCTTTCTTGACACCGCTGTGTCAGAGAGATGACTTCTTCCCTGTAGGCAACCTCGTTATTGCTTGAGATAAGGCCAATCAATGTAGTGTCCTTGGCAAATTTCATTAACAGGTTAGAGCTGTGGGTGGCGACACAGTCATCGGTATACAGGGAGTAAAGGAGTAGTTTCACTCAGCTTCACTTTCCCCATCATTGAAATGTGCCCATAACCTATGGACTCACTTTCAATAACTCTTCATCCCATGTTCTCAATATTTATTGCTTATTTATTAGTTATTTTTGTATTTGCCCAGTTTGTTGTCTTCTGCACTCTGGTTTTAAAGAAGGCGAATGTAATGTTGGTGTTCATTTCTAAAGGTATAGGATATAAGAGCAGGGATGTGATGTTGAGGCTCCTTAAGGCACTCGCGAGACCACACTTGGACTATTGTGCGCAGTTTTGGGCTCCTTATTTTAGGAAGGATATACTGACATTGGAGAGGGTTCAGAGAAGATTCACGAGAATGATTCCAGGAATGAAAGGGTTACCATATGAGGAATGTCTGGCAGCTCTTGGGCTGTATTCCCTGGAGTTCAGGAGAATGAGGGGGGATCTCATAGAAACATTCCGAACGTTAAAAGGGCTGAACAGATTAGATATGGCAAAGTTATTTCCCATGGTAGGGTAGTCTAGGACAAGAGGGCACGACTTCAGGATTGAAGGACGTCCATTTAGAACAGAGATGCGGAGTAATTACTGTAGTCAGAGGGTGGTAAATCTGTGGAATTTGTTGCCACGAGCGGCTGTGGAGGCCAAGTCATTGGGTGCTTTTAAGGAAGAGATAGATAGGCTCTTGATTAGCCAGGGCATCAAAGGGAGAAGGCAGGGGAGTGGGGATGACTGGAAGAATTGGATCAGCCCATGATTGAATGGTGGAGCAGACTCAATGGGCTGAATGGCCTACATCTGCTCCTATATCTTATGTTCTAATGGTTGAACACTGGAGTTGTGCAGTCTTCCACTGATTCTGTTATGATTATGATTCTATCGATTTATTGAGAATGCTCACAAGAAAATGAATCTCAAGTTTGTACATGGTGTCATATATGTACTTTGAACTTTGAAAGTGGGGTGAGGTGACAGGGGGAAATGCCCTGGGTAGGCACCTCTCCCTCTATCGCAACATGGCCACGTATCAGTAGGCTGTCCCTGAGGACTGACGCCTGCACTCTGAGCACAACACAAATATCATGTGGCGATTCCCAGGAGGCGCCAATCTGTGCACGGCAACGGAGAGGGAACATGTCTGGGCTCGATGGATTCCCAGGGCAAGGTTTAGTTCCACTAAACAGGGGTAACTGGGTAGGGTATGGGAGCAGTCAGGAGTTTATTATTAGCATTCAGGCCGAGCTTTTTTTAGCCTGCGTTCATTTGTTTTCCTGGAGTTTCTGACTCACACCTCTGTTCCTGACTTTGCCGTGACTGACCCAGGGAGCCATGGGTTCAAGTGTCCTGGTCCTTTGTCCAGACTGATGTCTCACTGCACTGAGGGAGGTGCCAGTTCATAGATACAATATTATCACGAGGACCTGGTTGGGAGCAAAAGGATCCACGGTCACCTCATTCGAAAACGGTCACAACCCCTTGTCCTTCTGCCTTTTAAATCCTCAACCATTAACATTCGAGTTTAAAGAGATTGAGAGGGGATCTGATTGCAACTTATAAGATTATTAAGGGATTGGACAAGATAGAGGCAGGAAATATGTTCCAGATGCTGGGAGAGTCCAGTACCAGAGGGCATGGTTTAAGAATAAGGGGTAGGTCATTTAGGACAGAGTTAAGGAAAAGCTTCTTCATCTCTCTAGTAAACATCTTCGAACTGCATCCATTGCACTTAGAAGGAGACCAGTACTGAACTATCCCCCCCTTACAGAACTGAAACACCTCCTTACCTGTTCTGATGTTAGAGTTCACCCCTCTCCTGTAGGCCAAAGACCTCTGTGTCCAATAAAGACCATGTCCAAAAACTCAAGTCTCCACAGACTTCTGGGGTAAGGAGAACCAAAGGCAGAACCCTTTCAGAGCATTTTACTCCCTGGCCTTGCACTCAGGCCTATTAGTACTTCATTCCCTACAGATTCCAGCTGTTCTTCTCTTTACTGAAGCGAGGACAGGCCTGTCTCTCACCATGGGAGGAGGCCATGAGGAGTCTTCCATTTCCTGGTCACTGGGGCCAGAGGGTAAGCTGCTCTCCTCCCGAGGCCTTGAGGAAACCTCGGTCCCTCTCACGAGAGGCCTCCCTGATTGTCATACAC
Organism: Hypanus sabinus; assembly: GCF_030144855.1. Classification (NCBI taxonomy): domain Eukaryota; kingdom Metazoa; phylum Chordata; class Chondrichthyes; order Myliobatiformes; family Dasyatidae; genus Hypanus; species Hypanus sabinus. The sequence continues at coordinate 41,070,245 of NC_082731.1, read as the reverse complement.
TACTGCCTTAAGCACTCCTTAAGGAGGACGTCCCTCCCCCAATACCAAGGCTGTAAGGAAGCCTCTCTGCCACCTAGGTCACAAGGAAGTCTCCTTCATTGTCACACAGGGGCCAAGCAAGCTCCTCTCCACCAGAGGAGCCCCCCTATCTCCCTCCCTGACTGTCCCATGAAGATGCCACATGAACTGATAAAGCAGGAGATACCCTCAACACCAAGACTTTGAGGAAGGCTCTCTCTGCTACCAAGGAAGCTCCTCTCACTCGTCACCAAACTAACCAATCTCCCTCGTAACCGGGGCCAAAGTCAATCAAGACAGAAGGGGACTATTCAGCCTTCCCAACTCTGATCTTAACGAGGGGTATAGCAGGATCGAAGGGTTGAATGGCACCCTGCTGCCTCGATTGATAACTTGAACTTTATCCCCCACATTACCAGTTCCTCCTGATGTCCCGGAAGGTGCTAGCTAAATTCAGGCCCTTCTCCTGACCTCTCCTCTCCGTGTCTCTGCCCCTCTCCAGCGTGACCTGTCTCTCCTCACTGTGTCCCTAGCAGGTGCCGAGTGAATCGTGATGCCCAACCAAACGGCCAAGATCGCCGAAGCCCGGTTGGCGGTGGAGCAGCTGAAGCTGGAGGTCCACATTGACCGGATGCAGGTGAGGCCGCGTCGCGCGGGAGACGTGAACGTCCATGGGACCCCAGCACCTCTGCGCCGGTCTGCGGCCCCGGGCCCTGCCTAGCACATTAAAGGCGGTAGGGAAGGCTTCAACCGGCACCAGTGTTGTCCTCCATTTAAGACTCCCTATCTCTGTAACCACAGACAGGTCTATCTCCTAATTTTGTGATCATTCCACCAATTGTTACCTTCAGCAACCTTGTGGCCCATAACCTGCACCTGCACCCACTTCTCCCCACCCCTCCACCCACATTCAGAACTTCTTTCCTCTTGTAAGACACATAGGAGCAGAATTAGGCATTTGGCCCATCAAGTCTGCTCTGCCATTAGATCATGACTGATCAGTCCCAGTCTCCTGCCTTCACCCCGTATCTCTTCATGCCCTGACTAATCAAGAATCTATCAACCTTTACCTTAAATATACCCAATGACTTGGCCTCCACAGCCTCCTGTGACAATGAATCCCACAGCTTTGCCCCATCTCTGGCTAAGGAAATTCCTCCTCACCTCCATTCTAAATGGACGCCCCTCTATTCTGATGTTATGTCTTCTGGTCCTAGACTCTCCCAGTTTTGGAAACGTCCCCTCTGCATCCACTCTGTTGAGTCCTTTCAACATCTGACAGGTTTCAATGAGATCCCCCCCTCATTCTCCTGAACTCCGGTGAGTAGAGTCCCAGAGCCACCAAACAGTCCTCACATTGAGTCATCGACAGATTTCCCTGCTTCCCTGACCATCGAGCATTCTGGTGAGGCCACATCTGGAGTACTGCGTACAGTTCTGGTCTCCCCCCTGTAGGAGAGGCGTTGAGGCTTCGGAGAGGGGGCAGAAGAGGTTTACCAGGATGCTGCCCGGTTCAGAGGGCTTGTTCTGTCATGAAGGGGCAGGATAAGCTTGGGTTGTTTTTGCTGGCGCATCAGGAGCTGAGGGGAGATCTGGTAGAGGTTTACAAGATTATGAGAGGCACAGATAGAGTGGACAGGGAGTATCTGTTTCCCAGGGTTGAAATGTCTGGCACCAGAGGGCGTGCATTGAAGGTGAGAGAGGGAGTAGGTTCAAAGAGGATGTGAGGGCTAAGTTTTTTACTCAGAGAGTAGTGGATGCCTGAGTTGCACTGCCCGGTATGGTGGTAGAGGCAAATACATTAGTGGCTTTTAAGAGACATAGAAACATAGAAATCTACAGCACATTACAGGCCCTTCGGCCCACAATGTTGTGCCTACTCTAGAAACTACCTAGAATTTCCCTACCACATAGTCCTCTATCTTTGGATAGGCACGTAGATGTAAGGCAAATGGACATCGTGTAGGGAGAGGGATTAGTTTTTGGGTTTTTTGAAATTTACTTTTTAGCTGGGCCAGCACAAAATTGTGGGCCGAAGGGCTTATTCCTGTACTGTACACTTCTATAGGCATCCCATCTGTAATTCCTCCTTCCTGGAGATCTCTCCCAGGGCCAAACATGTCCCCTGCATTCGCACCTAGCCACTCCCAGCTTTGAAGTCGTTGTACTCTCTCTCCAACCTCCCACTCACTCCCAGCGACTCCCTTGCGTAGCTCTCAACCATCAGAACAAACCAAAGAAGCCAGGGTCGATCCTGGATGTTGTGTTCTAGCTGTCCGGATACAAGCCAGGGCAGGACGATACAGAGAGCAAGCTGTTGCCCGTGTAGCAAGCTCCCCCTCTCCACGCAGCTGATGAACCCAAAGGAACGGCGGAGACCGGTACAGGTTGGCACCAGCGGCGTCGCAGGAGTTGCCAGTCAGCGTAGGACTGCCTTAGGGACTCCAGCTCCAGATTTTGCCCTCGGGATTTACTCCCCCCCCCCACCAAAGGCTTCCCCGTGAGTGGGTATAACCACAAGGCAGCGGAGGGGCGAGGTCAGAGTGTTCCTTCTCCCAGATGAGCTGCCAACCAGGGCTGACGAGCCCCATCTGCCCGAAGCGATTGGTTTTAAGACACCAGTACCCCACCTTAGCCCCTTCCCCTGTCAGTAGAAACAGTTCCACCAGGCTTAGTTACCCAGCCACATGGGAAGGCCAGGAGCTGGACCAGGTTGTCAGAGGCTATTTGAGACACATGTCATTGGGAGAATTTAATATATAGGGGGAGCTTATCCCTGCTACCAACCCTGCCTATAACAACCTTAAAGAACCAAATTGAAGTGCAGCTTCATAGAATCAGCAAAGCTGGGAAGGAGACCATTCGGCCTATTGAGTAGCTGCTGACTCCCAGTCGGGCAATCACACCAGTCCCATTCTTCCCACGCTGTACCCCACAGCCCTGCGAACTGCAGTGTTCATCCAATATTCCCTCATGGGTCCTGACCGACGTGGTTTCCGCCATCCCAGCACTCAGTGAGCCCTTCATCCCTGCCACCCTCTGTCTGCCCTCACGTGTGTTTCCCTCTGAGCCTTAGGCCAATCATTACAGAACGTCTCCCTGGTGCGGTAGCATGCTGGACTTTACTGTGCAGGCAACCCGGGTTCAACTCCCGCCGCTGCCCGTAAGGAGTTTGTACGTTCTCCCCGTGACCGAGTGGGTTTCCTCCGGGTGCTCCGGTTTCCTCCCACAGTCCAAAGATCTACTCGTCGGTAGGTTCACTTGTCATTGTAAATTGCCCCGTGACTAGGCTAAGATTAAATCGGGGTTTGCTGGGCGGCGTGGCTCAAAAGGCTTTGCTTTACTGCAATAAACAAATATTTTTAAAAAACTAACCACCAATGGGAACGTAGAGTCTCAGGGTCAAAGAGCACAGAAAGAGGTCCTTCAGCCACCCATATACGCCAATCCTACTCCACCCCCATTTCTTTCCTACCCCCATTTCCATCTAACCCTGCCCCCCCCAAGGTATAGTGGACAATCAACCTACCAATCTTATTTATTTTTTAAATTATTTTAGAGATACAGCCCGGTGACAGGCCCTCCTGGCCTGACCAACCCGTGCCAGCCAATTCAAAGTTCAAAGTTCAAAGTACATTTACTGCCGAAGCACGCATACATGATACAACCTCGAGGTTTGTCTCCTAACCGGCAGCCATGAAATAAGGTCATCCAAAAGAACCCATTAAAAAGAAGACCATCGAAGGCCCAGAGAGGGAAAAAAACAAAGCAAACAATAAACGCAAGAAAATATCATTTTGAGAAAGTCTGTCTCCAGGCCCTTAGTTCAGCATAGAGCAGAGCAGTGAGATGAACCGACCTGTCTCTCACCTCGGGCCCAGACACCCCGACCTTTTCGATCTGGCCTGGCGCCTAAGATCGTCACCCATTCATCGGACCCCGCCCCTTCAATTCGCCTTGCACCCGACCTTCCCAGTTTGGCCCAGCGCTTAAACTGATCGAACATCAGGCCTTTCTTGCTCTTGGCAACCTCGCTTCACCTTGGTTCAGCCACTTCGAATTGCCTCCAAGGCCAAAGGCTGCCGTTTGCGATGATCGTTCGCCAGAAAAGAGGGTGCCTGACTAAGTATTTTGTTGCTGGCTTCGTTTCATCGGGCACCAGCCAGAAACCGCAGAGATTCCCCAGCGCCACCTTAAGCCACTCACACCCATGTGACCATTTAACCTACTAAACCATACGTCTTCGGGTTATGGGAAGAATCCGGAACACTCGGAGGAACCCCACGTGGTCAATAGGTTCAATAGGCGCATTTGATGTCAGGGAAATGTATACAATATACATCCTGAAATTCTTTTCTTTCTTCATGAACATCCCCAAAGAATGAATGACAGTTAAACATTAGAACCCCAAAGCCCCCTCCCACGCACAAGCAGCACTGAGGCAATGAACCCCCCCTCCCCCACCAACAAAAAGCATTGGCGCCTCTCTCCACCAAGCACTCAAGCATCAATAAAGACGCAGCGCCTCAAAGGCTACTCGTTCACCCGGTATTCAACACACCACAGGCTCTCTCTCTCTTTCCCTAAAAAGGGAGAAACAAGGAGTCCGCGTTTCACAGCGAGAGGGGAGACATGACGAACAACTAATTGGTCTATGATGTTCGATGTCTGTTGTGTCGCTTTGGCCGAGCTCTGCGCCCAGCGAGCACGGGTCTCCGGGCGCCAGCCAGCAGCCCAACCGCGGCTCCCGATGTTCCGTCTTCTCCCGCGATGCCTCAGGTAGGGGCACCGGCCTTGAATCAGACCGCCTCCAGAGCCACGAAAATCCGACACTAGTCTTCCAGGCCACGTCCTTGGGGTATCAAAAAGCGGCCGGCCACAGTGAGAACGTACTAACTCCTGACAGACAGCGGCGGGAATCGAACCCGGGTCTCTGGTACTGTAACGGTGCTACCCTGACCACTATGCTGCCCCTCCTGCCTTTGAATTTAGAAAGAAGCTGTATGGTTTTGGGCGGGAGCCCATGAACCCATAAGACATAGGAGCAGACTTAGGCCATTCAGCCCATTGAGTCTATTCTGCCATTCCATCATGGCCGACTTATTCTCCCTCTCGACCCCATGCTGCGACTGAAATCACAGTCAGAGCATTCAAATTCATCTTTATTGTCACAAGAAAGCAAGCACAGAGTATAAACACCATGGAAATTCTCTTTCTGCTGCACCGGCCCAGTTCAGTCCAGACCTGACAATCGTTACTTAAGATCAGCTTAACATCCCTGGGTGTAAGCTCAGCCCGAGGGCAGGATTGAACCTGCACCGCGGGCGCTGTGAGCTGGGCACTGCATCTTGCGAGGGCAGTGCGGCCCCTGTACTGACCACAGGAATGTGTCTCTAACCGGGAACTGCCGAGCCTACTGAGAGCTTCCTGCATTTATTTCAAAAACACAGCGACTGCAGCACTGCTGCTGCTCCCTCAGCACTGCGTACGCAGAGCTTTCGGACAAGGAGATTTCCCTCGCTGAGACAAGGAATGGCTGGTGAGGGTACTGCCTTCCCAGGAGGTTCGAATGTGAACGTGTCGGGAGCTTTCATCATTTCACCTCCTATCTCTCTTCTACCTACAGCCTTTCTATTTATTTAAAGGTGCGCCAGTGAATGACCAGGAGGGAAAGGGTTAACCCGTGAGGATCGTTTGATGGCTCTGGGCCTGTAAACTCCAGAGTTTAGAAGAATGAGGGGGGAATCTCATTGAAGCCTGCCAAATATTAAAGGCCGAGGCAAGGTGCTTCCCAACCCTTTGTACGCCATTAACCGAGGGGCTTCTGCACCCCAGGCTGGGAATCCCTGCTCTAGATAGAGTGGATATACAGAAGATGCTTCCTGTAGTAGGAGAGTCTGGGAACAAAGAGTACAAGGACATCCCCTAAGAACGGAGATGAGGAGAAATTTCTGTAGCCAAGTGGGTGGTGAATCGGCAGGATTCATTGGCACAGGTGGCTGTGGAGGCTAAGTCTTCAGGTACATTTAAAGCAGGAGTTGATAGGTTCTCGATTAATAAGGAGAAGGCGGGAGGATGGGGTTGAGAGGGAAAATAAATCAGCCGTGATGAATGGTGGAGCAGGTGCGATGGGATGGGCTGAATGGCCTCAAAGTGCAAAGTTCAAGGTAAAATTTATTACCAGAGTACATACACCTCATCATATATAACCCTGAGATCCTGTTTCTGCGGGCATACTTAGAAAATTTTTAGAACAGTGACTGTAACCTATAAGCTGTGTAAATGCAGATATAAATAAATAGCAATAAATAATGATCATGGAATAGCAATATAACAGAGACCTTAACTGAGTGTAGCTATCCCTGTTTGTTCTAGAGCCTGATGGTTGAGGGGTGTTAATTGTTCTTGAACTTGGTGGGGTGAGTCCTGAGGCTCTTGCATCTTCTACCAGATGGCAGCAGTGAGGGGAGAGCCTGGCCTGGGTGAGGATCCTGGCCTGGGTGAGGATCCTGGCCTGGGTGGTGAGGATCTCCGAAGGTGGATGTTACTTTTCTACACGAACGTGCTCATTAGCTGGGAGGGTTTTACCTCTGATATACTGGGCCAAATCCATTACCTTTTGTAAGATTTTCTACTCAAAGCCATTGGTGTTCCCATACCAGGCCGTAACGCAGACAGTGGACACACTTTCCACCTCACATCTGTAGACGTTTCCCAAGGTTTCTGTTGACATGGTGCTCCTGGATCTTATGGTCTTATGGTTTTACAAACACACCTTGGAACCAGATGCTTTGTCCCAACATTTCTAATTTGACCAAAGCAGGGGGTTCCCAACCCTGTCCGTATCAGGAACCCCTACCTTTGAGCAAGGGCTCCGCGGAGGTCAGGTTGGGAGCCCCTGCCCTAAACGATTCCTCAAGTCCTTCCTCTGGCAGCTCGTTACATGCACCCACCACCAGCTATCCAATAAAGTTGCGTCTTCAGGTCCCCTTTTAAAACTTTCTCCAAGTGGCCCAGTTCTGCTCCCATGTATTATGCTCCTGTCCTGGGTCCAGCGTGTAATTGGCAGCACCCCCATTCCCTCAGGAGTTTGCGAAGATTCGGCATGACATCTAAAACTTTGACAAACCTCCATAGATGTGTGGTGGAGAGAGTATTGACTGGCTGCATCACAGCCTGGTATGGAAACACCAATGCCCTTGAAAAGAAAATCCTACAAAAAGTAGTGGATACAGCCCAGTCCATCACGAGTAAAGCCCTCCCTACCATCGAGCACGTCTACATGAAACGTTGTCACAGGAAAGCCCCATCCATCATCAGGGACCTCCACCCAGGACACGCTCTCTTTTGGCTGCTGCCATCGGGAAGAAGGTACAGGAGCCTCAGGAACCACACAACCAGATTCAGGAACAGTTACTACCCCTCAACCATCAGGGTCTTGAACCAAAGGGAATAACTTCGCTCAACTTGACTTGCCTCATCATTGAACTGTTCCCACAGCCAATAGGCTCACTTTCAAGGTCTCTTCATCCCATATTCTTGATATTTATCGTTTATTTATATATTATTAACATTTCTTTTGTATCTGCACTCTGGTTGAATGGCCTAGTTGGGCGGTCTTTTATTGATACTGTTATGACTATATTTTAAATAGATTTATTGAGTATGCCCACAAGAAAATGAATCTCAGGGTTGTATATATGTACTTTGATAATAAAGTTTACTTTGAACTTTAAGCAACACACACAAAATGCTGGTGGAACACAGCAGGCCAGGCAGCATCTATAGGGAGAAGCAGTGTCGACGTTTCGGGCCGAGACCCTTCGTCAGGACTAACTGAAAGAAAAGATAGTAAGAGATTTGAAAGTAGGAGGGGGAGGGGGAAATGCAAAATGATAGGAGAAGACTGGAGGGGGTGGGGTGAAGCTGAGAGCCAGAAAGGTGATTGGCAAAAGGGATACAGAGCTGGAGAAGGGAAAGGATCATGGGACGGGAGGCCTTGGGAGAAAGAAAGGGGGAGGGGAGCACCAGAGGGAGATGGAGAACAGGCAGGGCAGGATGGGCAGAGAGAGAACAAAAAGGGGAGGGGGGAAAAATACTAAATATGTCAGGGATGGGGTAAGAAGGGGCATTAATGGAAGTTAGAGAAGTCAATGTTCATGCCATCAGGTTGGAGGCTACCCAGCCGGTATATAAGATGTTGTTCTTTCGGTTAGTCCTGACGAAGGGTCTCGGCCCGGAATGTCGACAGTGCTTCTCCCTATAGATGCTGCCTGGCCTGCTGTGTTCCACCAGCATTTTGTGTGTTGCTTGAATTTCCAGCATCTGCAGATTTCCTCGTGTTTGCTTTGAACTTTATGCTTGATTAGGATGGTGTACAGGGAGCTGGACTCTGTATCTAACCTGTTCTGGCTTAACTTTTAAATTTACAACAGCAGACTATAAATAGTTTAATTAGATCATTATTCTCTTTGTCCCACTTGGTTCCTGGGCCACGTGGTACCCATTAGTGCTGGAGGGTTGTACACAGCAACTGGACGTTAATAGCACTCTCTGATGGGATATGCAAGCAGAGACATAACGTTGCATGAGGGCCAGGCGGTCAGATCAGGTGGGAGTGCGTGAGGAGACGGTAGTGACAGAGCTTTGCTCTATATCAAACCCGTACTGCACCCGCCTCACCACCGCAAGTACCTCTCTGCACTTGGTTCCGTGACTGAGAATAACTCAAGACCTGGACGCTCTTCATCGGCAGGTCCTGCGGAGGTTGGCAAAGCTATAAGGCCAAAGGTACGGGAGTAGAAGTAGGCCATTCAGCCCATTGAGTCTGCTGCACCATCCAATCATGGCTGCTTATTTTGATCAGCCCTATTCTCAGCCTGCTCCCCAAAACCTGCAGCCCATGACCTATCAGTCTGTGTCCTAAATAACCCAATGACTTGGCCTCTACAGCTAGCTGCAGAAACAGCTTTTACATTTTCATCACTCTCCGGCTGAAGAAATTCCTCCTCATCTCACTCCTAAAGAGACGTCCTGTTACTCTCAGATGAGGCCCTTGATCCTGGACTTTCCTGCTAATAACAACATCTTCTCCACATTCACTCCAAAGGTTTCTTTTTGCGACTTGCTCACAAAGCACCCACGTCTTATAGTCTGATGGAATACCGCATGCTCGTTGTGGGTAATGAAGCTTGCAGAGAGATTTAGGCCAGTTGGCAGATGGAGTTTAATGCTGATAAGTGTGAGGTGCTACGTTTTGGTAGGACTAATCAAAATAGGACATACATGGCAAATGGTAGGGCATTGAAGAATGCGGTAGAACAGAGTGATCTAGGAATAATGGTGCATAGTTCCCTGAAGGTGGAATCTCATGTGGATAGGGAGGTGAAGAAAGCTTTTGGTATGCTGGCCTTTATAAATCAGAGCACTGAGTATAGGAGTTGGGAGGTAATGTTAAAATGGTACAAGGCATTGGTGAGGCCAAATTTGGAGTATTGTGTACAGTTCTGGTCACCGAATTATAGAAAAGATGTCAACAAAGTAGAGAGTACAGAGAAGATTTACTAGAATGTTACCTGGGTTTCAGCACCTAAGTTACAGAGAAAGGTTGAACAAATTAGGTCTTTATTCTTTGGAGCGTAGAAGGTTGAGGGGGGACTTGATAAGTATTTAAAATTATGAGGGGGATAGATAGAGCTGACGTGGATAGGCTTTTTCCATTGAGAGTAGGGGAGATTCAAACAAGAGGACATGAGTTGAGAGTTAAGGGGCAAAAGTTTAGGGGTAACACGAAGGGGAACTTTACTCAGAGAGCGGTAGCTGTGTGGAATGAGCTTCCAGTAGAAGTGGTAGAGGCAGGTTCAGTTTTGTCATTAAAAAAAAATTGGATAGGTATATAGACAGGAAAGGAATGGAGGGTTATGGGCTGAGTGCAGGTCGGTGGGACTAGGTGAGAGTAAGCGTTCGGCGCGGACTAGAAGGGCTGAGATGGCCTGTTTCCGTGCTGTAATTGTTATATGGTTTTTGGTTATATGTCGCTGAATCTAATTGTGACTCCTTTCCTTCTCCACCGCACTCCTTTCAGGTCTCCAAGGCGGCGGCCGAACTTCTGGCCTACTGTGAGGAGCACGCTAAAGAGGACCCTCTGGTCACCCCCGTCCCCAACTCAAGCAACCCGTTCCGAGACAAAGGCATGTGTGCCATCCTTTAGGGGCGACCTCGACTCACACCCTTCCCACAATCCCTCCCCCAGTCCCATCAGCCCCAGTCTACTTTGGAAGATGTGAAAGTTGGCTGTCTGATGGAAGACCAGTGCCTGCCGATGGATTTGTTAATATACTCTTGCCGAGTACCAGTTTACTAATAGAAGCAAAGCTCCAGGGAGGCCTCAAAGCTCCCAGCGTAGAGAAAAGGGAAATAACAGCTCACATATCGGGACTGAAGACAATATTTATTGATGTCCCGGGTCAGTTCCTGTCCCATAGTGCCCTTCAACACATTAGCCAACGGATCAACAGACGCCTTTGTTTAATCGGTTACCATTCTGAGTTTGTCAACCCTCCAGGGCACAAATAAAGCTCGGAAAAACAAAACATCAGGTGGATTAAAGAGTGCGAGCACGCGCCTTGTTTCCCCTTGCACACTCACTGACTTGTTGTTCGAGATGGGGTGGGGGGTGGGTGGGCGGGGAATCGGTTGGAGTGACAGCCAAGGCCACCAATCAGGGCTGGCTTTCAGGTAGTTGGATGCGGAGCGCGGGTAGGCGGAAAATGAGGTGGCATTGTGAAGATTTTTTGGGACACCTGAGACAGGAAAGCTATCAAGGACCTACTGGCAATAGTCCCAGAGAACATCGAACATAGGTACAGCATAAGAACAGGCCATTCGGCTCACAATGTTGTACTGAACCAGCTAAAAATCAAATGAAAGACACCCAAACACTAATCCGTCTACCTACACAATGTCCCTATCCCTCCATCTTTCTCACATCAATGCGTCTATCTAAACATCTCTTAAAAGCCTGTAATGTATTTACCTTTACCACCATATCAGGCAGCACATTCCAGGCATCCACCCCTCTCTGAGTAAAAAAACTTACCCCTCACATCCCCCTTGAACCTACCCCCTCTCACCTTCAATGCACACCCTCTGGTATTAGACATTTCATCCCTGGGAAACAGATACTCCCTGTCCACTCTGTCTGTGCCTCTCATAATCTTGTACACCTCTACCAGATCTCCCCTCAGCCTCTGACGCTCCAGAGAAAACGGCCCATGTTTATCCAGCCTCTCATTATAGCCAAGTCCTCTAAACCAGGCATCATCCTGGTAAACCTCTTCTGCACCCTCTCCGAACCCTCACCATCCTCCCTATAGTGGAGCGACCAGAACTATACACAATACTCTAGATCTGGCCTAGCCAGAGTTTTATAAAGTTGCAACTTGACTTCTGAGCTCAACGCCTCGACTATTAAGAGCAAGCATTCCACAAGCCTTCTTAACCCCCCTATCGACCTGTGTCGCCACTTCCAAGGAGCTGTGAGCTTGGATTCCAAGATCCCTCTGTTCAGCAACACTGTTAAGAACGCGGGCAAGGACTCTCCCCAGTCAGCTGTTGTCAGCTAACGTTAGGAATGTCCCTTCGTAAACACGGCACACTGAAGCTCCTTTACATTTCTTCTTCCACCCAGAATGGGAGGTGTCAAGTTAAAAGGTCAAATTCACTGTCATTCAGACGTGTGCCTGGATACTGGCAAATGAAACTACGGTCTAAGGTGCACAACACGGTATATATAACTTGCACACAACACGGAAAGTACTAGACAGTCAGACAGACTTTATTGATCCTGAGGGAAACTGGGTTTCGTTACAGCCGCACCAACCAAGAATAGTGAAGAAATATAGCAATACAAAACCATAGATAATTAAATAATAATAAGTTAATCATGCCAAGTGGAAATTAGTCCAGGACCAGCCTATTGGCTCAGGGTGTCTGACACTCCGAGGGAGGAGTTGTAAAGTTTGATGGCCACAGGTAGGAATGACTTCCTATGACACTCAGTGTTACATCTCGGTGGAATGAGTCTCTGGCTGAATGTACTCCTGTGCCTAACCAGTACATTATGGAGTGGATGGGAGTCATTGTCCAAGATGGCATGCAACTTGGACTGCATCCTCTTTTCAGACACCACCGTCAGAGAGTCCAGTTCCACCCCCACAACATCACTGGCCTTACGAATGAGTTTGCTGATTCTGTTGGTGTCTGCTACCCTCAGCCTGCTGCCCCAGCTCACAACAGCAAACATGATAGCACTGGCCACCACAGCCTCATAGAACATCCTCAGCATCGTCCGGCAGATGTTAAAGGACCTCAGTCTCCTCAGGAAATAGAGACGGCTCTGACCCTTCTTGTAGACAGCCTCCATGTTCTTTAACCAGTCCAGTTACCACAAATTACCACATACTGTTACCACAAATAATCAAATCAAATCAAGTTTAATTATCATTCAAAATACATGGATATGGTCTTTTTCCTCTGGACTAAAGTGCACAATACAGTACATATAACTTGCACACAACACAGGAAGTAAATTTACCACAAATAATCAAGTCAAAATTAAGTTTAATTATAATTCAATAATACATACGACAGTTTTCCTCTGGTGCCAAGGTCCAAAATGTATACAGTAAATTCAAAGTTGCGAGCAAATAAAAATAGTCACTCAAATTCACACGCACAGGTAAAGTCCGAGACCTTGAGCGGCACGTCCCGCAAATTGATGGTAAAGCTCAGGCATTCCACCAATCCAACACCGGAGGGCAGGGCAGTACCAACGGGAGGGGTCAGCCCCCAACCATGCTGGGATACTCCGCTACACCGCCTGCAGCGCCTCTCCTGGACTGCAGCAGCAGGTAAGCCCGCGGCTTGAGGCCTGGTACTCGCTAAAACCAAAGCTACGCAGCTCCCACGCCGCCTGCCTCGTCACAAAACAAGGGGAGCAGGGGCACCAATTTCAACAACTTTTCAGAATCAGAACCAGGGTTATTATTGCTGTCTTTGATGATATGAAATTTGTTCTTTTCTGGCAGCAGTGTAGTGCAAAGGCGAAAAATTATTATAACTTACAAAACTAAAAATAATGAAGTAGGTACAGTATTGTGTAAACGTGTGTTTGTATATCTGGAGAGAGCAAAGGATGTTGGGAATTATTGGACAAACAGTACTGTGCAAAAGTCTTAGGTGTGTATTTATAGCCTGAGACTTCTGAACAGTGCTGTAGTAATTTTATGTATTGCATTGTACTGCTGCAAATCAAAACAAATTTTGTGACATATGTGAGTGATGATAAACCTGATTCTGATCTGGGTCTCTATTGTGGAACAAGAGTGGGAAGGGGGCAGGGAGAGGGGAATCATGGTTGGGAAAAGGGGAAGGAGAGGGATGTTCTGTAATGATCAATACACCAACTGTTTGGAATCAAATGGTGTCTCAGGGCTGGGTGTGTCTGCACCTACGCCACCCCCTCACCTGCCCCTAGCACTCCATCAGTACCACCTGTCCCACACCCTCCCACATCATTCCCAACATCCTTTGTTCCCGCCAGATTTACAAACTCGCTCTCGGCTTCACGCTGACAAATACAGCACTGTGCACCCTAGCTATATGTGAGTGTGTGTGTGTGTGTGAGTGTGTGTGTGTGTGTGTGTGTGTGCGTGCGTGTGTGTGTGTGTGTGTGTGTGTGTGTGAGTGTGCGCGCGCGCCTAAGACTTTTTCTCAGCACCGTTTCTATGGGGTCATGGCCTGCACAGCAATCTGACAGCGGAGGGGAAGAAGCTGCTTAGTATTGTTGAGTGTGGGTCACTCCCCAATGGCAGCGCATGTCCTGGATGGTGAAGGGCTTGAGGAGTTACCTCTTAGAGACGATGACGAGGTCATGCTTGCACATCCACGTCTCTCTAATCAGGAACAGCAAACAAACTCTTCCTGTGCAGTAGCCCCCCACCATGCCAGACGGTGATGCCATAAGATACAGGGACAGTACTAAGCCACTCAGCTCGTCAAGTCTACTCCATCATTCAATCACGTTTAAATCACTTTCCTCAACCTCGTTCTCCTGTCGTTTCCCTTACGCTCACCTCCCACCCCTTAGCAATCAATAACCAATCAATCTCTACAACCTGTGACCTGTCCTCCATGAACTTCAGAGACCCACCACCCTCTGGTCGAAGAAACTACTCCTCACCTCTATCCTCCAGGGACCTCCTTCGTTCTGAGGTCATGTCCTTCAGACCTTTGACCTTCAAAGGAGGTTTATTACTGCAGCACAAATATGTCGCCATATATAATGCCGAGAATCATTTTCTTGTTGGCATCCTCAATAAATCCATAATGGAATAATAGCCACAATCGAATCCATGAAGGATCGCGCCATCAGTGTGCAAAAGACAATAAAGTGTGCAAGTACAAACAGAACAAAATAATAATCATAAATAAATCAGCAATAAATACGGAGAGCATGGGATGAAGAGTCATTGAAAGTGAGTCCATCTGTTGTGGGAACATTTCAATGATGGGCAAGTGAAGTTGAGTGAATTAATCCCCCCTGGTTTAGGAGCCTGATGGTTGAGGGGTAATAGCTGTTCCTGAACCTGGTGCTGGGAGTCCTGAGGCTCCTGTATCTGATGGCAGCAGTGATAAAGAAAGCTTTTTCTGGGCGCTGGGGGTCCCCTAATGAGGGATGCTGCTTTCCTGCGACAGCGTTTCGTGCAGATGTGCTTCATGGTGGGGAGGGCTTTCACCCTGATGGCCTGGGCCTAGAATTTTCCATTCAAGGGCATTGGTGTTTTCATACCTGGCCGTGATGCAGCCAGTCAATATACTCTCCACCACACATCCATGGAAGTTTTAGATGTCACGAGGAATCTTTGCAAACTCCCAAGTAGAAAATGACCTCTCCATGTTGAATCTATCTGGGCCTTTCAATATCTAAAGAGCAAATGCGAGGAAATCTGCAGATTCTGGAAATTCAAAATGCTGGTGGAACACAGCAGGCCAGGCAGCATCTATATGGAGAAGCACTGTCGACGTTTCGGGCCGAGACCCTTCGTCAGGACTAACCGAAAGGAAAGATAGTAAGAGATTTGGAAGTAGTGGGGGGAGGGGGGAATGCAAAATGATAGAATACCGGAGGGGGTGGGGTGAAGCTAAGAGCTGGAAAGGTGATTGGTGAAAGTGATACAGAGCTGGAGAAGGGAAAGGATCATGGAATGGGAGGCCTCGGGAGAAAGAAAGGGGGGGGGGAGCACCAGAGGGAGATGAAGAACAGGCAAACAACTAAATATGTCAGGGATGGGGTAAGAAGGGGAGGAGGGGCATTAACGGAAGTTAGAGAACACACTCTAAACTTCCGTTAATGCCCTTCCTCCCCTTCTTACCCCATCCCTGACATATTTAGTTGTTTGCCTGTTCTTCATCTCCCTCTGGTGCTCCCCCCCCCTTTCTTTCTCCCAAGGCCTCCCATCCCATGATCCTTTCCCTTCTCCAGCTCTGTATCACTTTCACCAATCACCTTTCCAGCTCTTAGCTTCACCCCACCCCCTCAGGTCTTCTCCTATCATTTCGCATTTCCCCCTCCCCCCACTACTTTCAAATCTCTTAGTATCTTTCCTTTCAGTTAGTCCTGACGAAGGGTCTCGGCCAGAAACGTCAACGGTGCTTCTCCCTATAGATGCTGCCTGGCCTGCTGTGTTCCACCAGCATTTTGTGTGTGTTGTTCTTTCAATATCTGATAGTTTTGACGACATCCTACCTCATCCTTTCGAATTCCATCCTTTCCTCACATGGTAGGCAGACATTTTGGAGTGAGTGAGGCGGCAGAGAACATGGATTAGAGATGCCGCCGGAGGAACTAAACAGGTAACTGCGGACTGTCACCACAGAATCCCAGGAGCAATGAAGGAGCTAACCTTCGCAAGCCCAGACCTTCAGTTGCAAGAAGCTACCAGCTGGCAGGTACACCTTGTGCCAAGGTTTGAATCAAAGTATTCGATGCTTTTCCAGAATCTGTTCCCGAAGGCCTGACCTGAATATGTGTGCTTGCGGCGCCATCTGCTGTCGAGCCAAAGATCCTTCAGCCCGGAACCGGGATGGTCCAAAGAACTACAAAATCAGGATAACGTTTAACATCGCTGACATGCATCGTGACATTTGTTGTTTTAAGGCAGAAATATAAAATCACTATGTTACTATAAAAAGTAAATAAAGAGTGTGATAAATGGATCGCGAGGTCGTGTTCAAACGATTCAAAGTGCATTTATTGTCAAAGTATGTACACAGAATACAACTCCGAGATTCACGCCCCCGCGGGCAGCCACAGGAAAAAGAAACGCGATGGAAGCTGTTGAAGAAAATATCGAACGCATTAAAAAAAGAGGAAAAATTGCGCAAGCGGTAAAAAAAGCGAGCGAACACCACGCGGAAGATCAAACGTTAAACCAGTGATGTTCAGTTTAGTTCAGCTCAGCGACGCGCCACTGGCCAATGGACAATCTTTGATGAAGCGCTCGGCACAAGCCGCTCAATGACAGCCAAACAAAGAGCCCAGGAACATGTGCCACATGAACCCCAAAGTCCCCCACACCCCCAAACTGCCCGCAGCCTGTACAGGCCCTTCGGTCGATGAAGCTATGCTGATTTTTCACCAAGCTCACGCCAACCCTCTCCTCTTGCATTGCCCTTAAATCTTTCTACCTTCTGCTTTGATCTCTAAGAGTTTCAATCCTGACCTTGGGTGCTGTAGGCCTGGCATTTGCACGTCTCTGCTGTGACTGCTTGGGTCACAGAGCAGTACAGTCCAGAAACAGGCCATTTGGCACATCTAGTCTGTGCCAGGCTGGTCTCACATCGAGTCCCTTCGACCTGCACCAGGACCGTGTTTCTCCAAACCCCCTCTCATCCACGTGCCTACACAAACTTCACTTAAACGTTACAACTGGACTTTCATTCACCCAGTCTGCTGGCAGCTCGCTCCAGCACCTTGTCAGTGAAGAAGTTCCCCTTAAATATTTTACTTTTCACCCTTAACCCACGACTTCTAGCTTTAGTCTCTTCTGAGGAGAAATAGCAATCAGATCCGCCTATCGATGCCACTCATAAGCAGATAAACCTCCAGGAGATGGCGGCGGAGATCAGCGTGACCAAAAGCGACAGTTCGCAAATCTAATTCTTTTACCTCTCCGTTTCCTCTTTCAAATCTGATTCTGATACTACCGGGCCCTGTGAATTATGCTTTGACGGTGCATTTCTGGGCCGATCGAGTGTTCGGTGTGCGTGGTTTCGAGTGGATTGGAGGCTAAGGAGCCCGGAACTGGGGTGCTAGCACATTATTTACTTCATTTCTCGCTGATTCCACTGATTGAAGTGTCGGGCAAGACGGAAATCCATCAGGTCGGGAGTAGAAGGTGGCCGGGTTTTCAGTACCGTCTACCTGCGGCAAATGGACCCTTTTGTCTTCTCACTCCTTGTGGGTGGAGGAAGTTGCCTTCATTAACCAGTCCTCTCCCTCACTGTGGACGGAGGAAGGGGCTTGCATTTGACCGGTCCTCTCCCTCTCTCCGGCCCAGGAAGGTGCCTGCGTTTGACCGGTCCTCACCCTCACTCCAGGTGGAGGAAGGTGCCTGTGTTTGACCGGTCCTCTCCCTCACTGTGGGTGGAGGAAGGTGCCTGCGTTTGACCGGTCCTCACCCTCACTCCGGGTGGAGGAAGGTGCCTGCGTTTGACCGGTCCTCTCCCTCACTCCAGCCCAGGAAGGTGCCTGCATTTGACCGGTCCTCTCCCTCACTCCAGGTGGAGGAAGGTGCCTGTGTTTGACCGGTCCTCTCCCTCACTCCAGGCGGAGGAAGGTGCCTGCGTTTGACCGGTCCTCTCCCTCACTCCAGGCGGAGGAAGGTGCCTGCGTTTGACCGGTCCTCTCCCTCACTCCAGGCGGAGGAAGGTGCCTGCGTTTGACCGGTCCTCTTCCTAACTGTGGGCGGAGGAAGGTGCCTGTGTTTGACCGGTCCTCTTCCTAACTGTGGGCGGAGGATGGTGTCTGCGTTTGACCGGTCCTCTCCCTCACTGTGGGTGGAGGAAGGTGTCTGCGTTTGACCGGTCCTCTCCCTCACTGAGGGCGGAGGAAGGTGTCTGTGTTTGACCAGTCCTCTCCCTCACTGTGGGCAGAGGAAGGTGCCTGCGTTTGACCGGTCCTCTGCCTCACTGTGGGCGGAGGAAGGTGTCTGCGTTTGACCGGTCCTCTGCCTCACTGTGGGCGGAGGAAGGTGTCTGCGTTTGACCGGTCCTCTCCCTCACGCCGGCCCAGGAAGGTGCCTGCGTTTGACCGGTCCTCTCCCTCACTCCGGCCCAGGATGGTGCCTGTGTTTGACCGGTCCTCTCCCTCACTCCAGGTGGAGGAAGGTGCCTGCGTTTGACCGGTCCTCTCCCTCACTCCAGGTGGAGGAAGGTGCCTGCGTTTGACTGGTCCTCTCCCTCACTCCAGGCGGAGGATGGTGCCTGTGTTTGACCGGTCCTCTCCCTCACTCCGGGTGGAGGAAGGTACCTGCGTTTGACCGGTCCTCACCCTCACTCCGGGTGGAGGAAGGTGCCTGCGTTTGACTGGTCCACTCCCTCACTGTGGACGGAGGAAGGTGTCTGCGTTTGACCGGTCCTCTCCCTCACTGTGGGTGGAGGAAGGTGCCTGCATTTGTTCGGTCATCTCCCTCACTGTGGACGGAGGAAGGTGTCTGCGTTTGACCGGTCCTCTCCCTCACACCTGGCGAAGGAAGGTGTCTGCATTTGACCGGTCCACTCCCTCACTGTGGACGGAGGAAGGTGTCTGCGTTTGACCGGTCCTCTCCCTCACTCCGGCCCAGGAAGGTGCCTGCGTTTGACCGGTCCTCTCTCTCACTGTGGGCAGAGGAAGGTGCCTGTGTTTGACTGGTCCTCTCCCTCACTGTGGGCAGAGGAAGGTGCCTGCGTTTGACCGGTCGTCTCCCTCACTGTGGGTGGAGGAAGGTGCCTGCGTTTGACCGGTCCTCTCTCTCACTGTGGGCAGAGGAAGGTGCCTGCGTTTGACCGGTCCTCTCCCTCACTGTGGACGGAGGAAGGTGCCTGTGTTTGACCTGTCCTCTCCCTCACTCCGGGCAGAGGAAGGTGCCTGCGTTTGACCGGTCCTCTCCCTCATTCCGGGCAGAGGAAGGTACCTGCGTTTCACCGGTCCTCTCCCTCACTCCAGCCCAGGATGGTGCCTGCGTTTGACCGGTCCTCTCCCTCACTGTGGGCGGAGGAAGGTGCCTGTGCTTGACCGGTCCTCTCTCTCACTGTGCGCAGAGGAATGTGCCTGCGTTTGACCGGTCATCTCCCTCACTGTGGATGGAGGAAGCTGTCTGCGTTTGACCGGTCCTCTCCCTCACTCCGGCCCAGGAAGGTGCCTGCGTTTGACCGGTCCTCTCTCTCACTGTGCGCAGAGGAATGTGCCTGTGTTTGACCGGTCATCTCCCTCACTCCGGGTGGAGGAAGGTGCCTGCGTTTGACCTGTCCTCTCCCTCACTGTGGGTGGAGGAAAGTGCCTGCGTTAGACCGGTCCTCTCCCTCACTCCGGGAGGAGGAAGGCGCCTGCGTTTGTCCGGTCCTCTCCCTCACTCCGGGTGGAGGAAGGTGCCTGTGTTTGACCGGTCCTCTCCCTCACTGTGGGCGGCGGAAGGTGTCTGCGTTTGACCGGTCCTCTCCCTCACTGTGGGCGGCGGAAGGTGTCTGCGTTTGACCCGTCCTCTCCCTCACTGTGGGCGGCGGAAGGTGTCTGCGTTTGACCTATCCTCTCCCTCACTCTGGCCGGAGGAATGTGTCTGCGTTTGACCGGTCCTCTCCCTCACTGTGGTCGGAGGAAGGTGTCTGCGTTTGACCGGTCCTCTCCCTCACTGTGGGTGGAGGAAGGTGCCTGTGTTTGACCGGTCCTCTCCCTCACTGTGGGCAGAGGAAGGTGCCTGCGATTGACCGGTCCTCTCCCTCACTTTGGGCGGAGGAAGGTGCCTGTGTTTGACCGGTCCTCTCCCTCACTCCGGGCAGAGGAAGGTGTCTGCGTTTGACCGGTCCTCTCCCTCTCTCCGGGTGGAGGAAGGTGCCTGCGTTTGACCGGTCCTCTCCCTCACTCCGGGCAGAGGAAGGTGCCTGCGTTTGACCGGTCCTCTCCCTCACTGTGGGCGGCGGAAGGTGCCTGCGTTTGACCTGTCCTCTCCCTCACTCTGGCCGGAGGAATGTGTCTGCGTTTGACCGGTCCTCTCCCTCACTGTGGGCGGCGGAAGGTGTCTGCGTTTGACCTGTCCTCTCCCTCACTGTGGGCGGCGGAAGGTGTCTGCGTTTGACCTGTCCTCTCCCTCACTCTGGCCGGAGGAAGGTGTCTGCGTTTGACCGGTCCTCTCCCTCACACCTGGCGAAGGAAGGTGCCTGCGTTTGACCGGTCCTCTCCCTCACTCTGGCCGGAGGAAGGTGTCTGCGTTTGACCGGTCCTCTCCCTCACTGTGGGCGGCGGAAGGTGTCTGCGTTTGGCCGGTCCTCTCCCTCACTGTGGGCGGCGGAAGGTGTCTGCGTTTGACCGGTCCTCTCCCACACTCCGGGTGGAGGAAGGTGCCTGCGTTTGTCCGGTCATCTCCCTCACTGTGGATGGAGGAAGGTGTCTGCGTTTGACCGGTCCTCTGCCTCACTGTGGGCGGAGGAAGGTGTCTGCGTTTGACCGGTCCTCTCCCTCACGCCGGCCCAGGAAGGTGCCTGCGTTTGACCGGTCCTCTCCCTCACTCCAGCCCAGGAAGGTGCCTGCATTTGACCGGTCCTCTCCCTCACTCCAGGTGGAGGAAGGTGCCTGTGTTTGACCGGTCCTCTCCCTCACTCCAGGCGGAGGAAGGTGCCTGCGTATGACCGGTCCTCTCCCTCACTCCAGGCGGAGGAAGGTGCCTGCGTTTGACCGGTCCTCTTCCTAACTGTGGGCGGAGGAAGGTGCCTGTGTTTGACCGGTCCTCTTCCTAACTGTGGGCGGAGGATGGTGTCTGCGTTTGACCGGTCCTCTCCCTCACTGTGGGTGGAGGAAGGTGTCTGCGTTTGACCGGTCCTCTCCCTCACTGAGGGCGGAGGAAGGTGTCTGTGTTTGACCAGTCCTCTCCCTCACTGTGGGCAGAGGAAGGTGCCTGCGTTTGACCGGTCCTCTGCCTCACTGTGGGCGGAGGAAGGTGTCTGCGTTTGACCGGTCCTCTGCCTCACTGTGGGCGGAGGAAGGTGTCTGCGTTTGACCGGTCCTCTCCCTCACGCCGGCCCAGGAAGGTGCCTGCGTTTGACCGGTCCTCTCCCTCACTCCGGCCCAGGATGGTGCCTGTGTTTGACCGGTCCTCTCCCTCACTCCAGGTGGAGGAAGGTGCCTGCATTTGACCGGTCCTCTCCCTCACTCCAGGTGGAGGAAGGTGCCTGCGTTTGACTGGTCCTCTCCCTCACTCCAGGCGGAGGATGGTGCCTGTGTTTGACCGGTCCTCTCCCTCACTCCGGGTGGAGGAAGGTACCTGCGTTTGACCGGTCCTCACCCTCACTCCGGGTGGAGGAAGGTGCCTGCGTTTGACTGGTCCACTCCCTCACTGTGGACGGAGGAAGGTGTCTGCGTTTGACCGGTCCTCTCCCTCACTGTGGGTGGAGGAAGGTGCCTGCATTTGTTCGGTCATCTCCCTCACTGTGGACGGAGGAAGGTGTCTGCGTTTGACCGGTCCTCTCCCTCACACCTGGCGAAGGAAGGTGTCTGCATTTGACCGGTCCACTCCCTCACTGTGGACGGAGGAAGGTGTCTGCGTTTGACCGGTCCTCTCCCTCACTCCGGCCCAGGAAGGTGCCTGCGTTTGACCGGTCCTCTCTCTCACTGTGGGCAGAGGAAGGTGCCTGCGTTTGACTGGTCCTCTCCCTCACTGTGGGCAGAGGAAGGTGCCTGCGTTTGACCGGTCGTCTCCCTCACTGTGGGTGGAGGAAGGTGCCTGCGTTTGACCGGTCCTCTCTCTCACTGTGGGCAGAGGAAGGTGCCTGCGTTTGACCGGTCCTCTCCCTCACTGTGGACGGAGGAAGGTGCCTGTGTTTGACCTGTCCTCTCCCTCACTCCGGGCAGAGGAAGGTGCCTGCGTTTGACCGGTCCTCTCCCTCATTCCGGGCAGAGGAAGGTACCTGCGTTTCACCGGTCCTCTCCCTCACTCCAGCCCAGGATGGTGCCTGCGTTTGACCGGTCCTCTCCCTCACTGTGGGCGGAGGAAGGTGCCTGTGCTTGACCGGTCCTCTCTCTCACTGTGCGCAGAGGAATGTGCCTGCGTTTGACCGGTCATCTCCCTCACTGTGGATGGAGGAAGCTGTCTGCGTTTGACCGGTCCTCTCCCTCACTCCGGCCCAGGAAGGTGCCTGCGTTTGACCGGTCCTCTCTCTCACTGTGCGCAGTGGAATGTGCCTGTGTTTGACCGGTCATCTCCCTCACTCCGGGTGGAGGAAGGTGCCTGCGTTTGACCTGTCCTCTCCCTCACTGTGGGTGGAGGAAAGTGCCTGCGTTAGACCGGTCCTCTCCCTCACTCCGGGAGGAGGAAGGCGCCTGCGTTTGTCCGGTCCTCTCCCTCACTCCGGGTGGAGGAAGGTGCCTGTGTTTGACCGGTCCTCTCCCTCACTGTGGGCGGCGGAAGGTGTCTGCGTTTGACCCGTCCTCTCCCTCACTGTGGGCGGCGGAAGGTGTCTGCGTTTGACCCGTCCTCTCCCTCACTGTGGGCGGCGGAAGGTGTCTGCGTTTGACCTATCCTCTCCCTCACTCTGGCCGGAGGAATGTGTCTGCGTTTGACCGGTCCTCTCCCTCACTGTGGTCGGAGGAAGGTGTCTGCGTTTGACCGGTCCTCTCCCTCACTGTGGGTGGAGGAAGGTGCCTGTGTTTGACCGGTCCTCTCCCTCACTGTGGGCAGAGGAAGGTGCCTGCGATTGACCGGTCCTCTCCCTCACTTTGGGCGGAGGAAGGTGCCTGTGTTTGACCGGTCCTCTCCCTCACTCCGGGCAGAGGAAGGTGTCTGCGTTTGACCGGTCCTCTCCCTCTCTCCGGGTGGAGGAAGGTGCCTGCGTTTGACCGGTCCTCTCCCTCACTCCGGGCAGAGGAAGGTGCCTGCGTTTGACCGGTCCTCTCCCTCACTCCAGCCCAGGAAGGTGCCTGCGTTTGACCGGTCGTCTCCCTCACTGTGGGCGGAGGAAGGTGTCTGCGTTTGACCGGTCCTCTCCCTCACTCCGGGCGGAGGAGGGTGCCTGCGTTTGACCGGTCCTCTCCCTCACTGTGGGCGGAGGAAGGTGTCTACGTTTGACCGGTCCTCTCCCTCACTTTGGGCGGAGGAGGGTGCCTGCGTTTGACCGGTCCTCTCCCTCACTCCGGGCGGAGGAAGGTGTCTACGTTTGACCGGTCCTCTCCCTCACTTTGGGCGGAGGAAGGTGTCTGCGTTTGACCGGTCCTCTCCCTCACTGTGGATGGAGGAAGGTGTCTGCGTCTGACCGGTCCTCTCCCTCACTGTGGACGGAGGCAGGTGTCTGCGTCTGACCGGTCCTCTCCCTCACTGTGGATGGAGGAAGGTGTCTGCGTCTGACCGGTCCTCTCCCTCACTGTGGATGGAGGAAGGTGTCTGCGTTTGACCGGTCCTCTCCCTCACTGTGGATGGAGGAAGGTGTCTGCGTCTGACCGGTCCTCTGCCTCACTGTGGGCGGAGGAAGGTGTCTGCGTTTGACCGGTCATCTCCCTCTCTCCGGGCGGAGGAAGGTGTCTGCGTTTGACCGGTCCTCTACCTCACTCCGGGCAGAGGAAGGTGTCTGCGTCTGACCGGTCATCTCCCTCTCTCCGGGCGGAGGAAGGTGCCTGTGTTTGACCGGTCCTCTCCCTCACTCCGGGCAGAGGAAGGTGTCTGCGTTTGACCTGTCCTCTCCCTCACTCTGGCCGGAGGAAGGTGTCTGCGTTTGACCGGTCCTCTCCCTCACTCCAGCCCAGGATGGTGCCTGCGTTTGACCGGTCCTCTCCCTCACTGTGGGCGGAGGAAGGTGCCTGCGTTTGACCGGTCCTCTCCCTCACTGTGGGCGGAGGAAAGTGCCTGTGCTTGACCGGTCCTCTCTCTCACTGTGCGCAGAGGAATGTGCCTGCGTTTGACCGGTCATCTCCCTCACTCCGGTTGGAGGAAGGTGCCTGCGTTTGACCGGTCCTGTCCCTCACTCTGGGCGGAGGAAGCTGCCTGCTTTTGACCGGTCCTCTCCCTCACTGTGGGCGGAGGAAGGTGTCTGCGTTTGACCGGTCCTCTCCCTCACTGTGGGCGGCGGAAGGTGCCTGCGTTTGACCTGTCCTCTCCCTCACTGTGGGCGGCGGAAGGTGTCTGCGTTTGACCTGTCCTCTCCCTCACTCTGGCCGGAGGAAGGTGTCTGCGTTTGACCGGTCCTCTCCCTCACACCTGGCGAAGGAAGGTGCCTGCGTTTGACCGGTCCTCTCCCTCACTCTGGCCGGAGGAAGGTGTCTGCGTTTGACCGGTCCTCTCCCTCACTCCAGGCGGAGGAAGGTGTCTGCGTTTGGCCGGTCCTCTCCCTCACTGTGGGCGGCGGAAGGTGTCTGCGTTTGGCCGGTCCTCTCCCTCACTGTGGGCGGCGGAAGGTGTCTACGTTTGACCGGTCCTCTCCCTCACTGTGGACGGAGGCAGGTGTCTGCGTCTGACCGGTCCTCTCCCTCACTGTGGATGGAGGAAGGTGTCTGCGTCTGACCGGTCCTCTCCCTCACTGTGGATGGAGGAAGGTGTCTGCGTTTGACCGGTCCTCTCCCTCACTGTGGATGGAGGAAGGTGTCTGCGTCTGACCGGTCCTCTGCCTCACTGTGGGCGGAGGAAGGTGTCTGCGTTTGACCGGTCATCTCCCTCTCTCCGGGCGGAGGAAGGTGTCTGCGTTTGACCGGTCCTCTCCCTCACTCCGGGCAGAGGAAGGTGTCTGCGTCTGAACGGTCATCTCCCTCTCTCCGGGCGGAGGAAGGTGCCTGTGTTTGACCGGTCCTCTCCCTCACTCCGGGCAGAGGAAGGTGTCTGCGTTTGACCTGTCCTCTCCCTCACTCTGGCCGGAGGAAGGTGTCTGCGTTTGACCGGTCCTCTCCCTCACTCCAGCCCAGGATGGTGCCTGCGTTTGACCGGTCCTCTCCCTCACTGTGGGCGGAGGAAGGTGCCTGCGTTTGACCGGTCCTCTCCCTCACTGTGGGCGGAGGAAAGTGCCTGTGCTTGACCGGTCCTCTCTCTCACTGTGCGCAGAGGAATGTGCCTGCGTTTGACCGGTCATCTCCCTCACTCCGGTTGGAGGAAGGTGCCTGCGTTTGACCGGTCCTGTCCCTCACTCTGGGCGGAGGAAGCTGCCTGCTTTTGACCGGTCCTCTCCCTCACTGTGGGCGGAGGAAGGTGTCTGCGTTTGACCGGTCCTCTCCCTCACTGTGGGCGGCGGAAGGTGCCTGCGTTTGACCTGTCCTCTCCCTCACTCTGGCCGGAGGAATGTGTCTGCGTTTGACCGGTCCTCTCCCTCACTGTGGGCGGCGGAAGGTGTCTGCGTTTGACCTGTCCTCTCCCTCACTGTGGGCGGCGGAAGGTGTCTGCGTTTGACCTGTCCTCTCCCTCACTCTGGCCGGAGGAAGGTGTCTGCGTTTGACCGGTCCTCTCCCTCACACCTGGCGAAGGAAGGTGCCTGCGTTTGACCGGTCCTCTCCCTCACTCTGGCCGGAGGAAGGTGTCTGCGTTTGACCGGTCCTCTCCCTCACTCCAGGCGGAGGAAGGTGTCTGCGTTTGGCCGGTCCTCTCCCTCACTGTGGGCGGCGGAAGGTGTCTGCGTTTGGCCGGTCCTCTCCCTCACTGTGGGCGGCGGAAGGTGTCTGCGTTTGACCGGTCCTCTCCCACACTCCGGGTGGAGGAAGGTGCCTGCGTTTGTCCGGTCATCTCCCTCACTGTGGATGGAGGAAGGTGTCTGCGTTTGACCGGTCCTCTCCCTCACTGTGGACGGAGGAAGGTGCCTGCGTTTGTCCGGTCATCTCCCTCTCTCCGGGCGGAGGAAGGTGCTTGTGTTTGACCGGTCCTCTCCCTCACTTCGGGCGGAGGAAGGTGCCTGCGTTTAACCGGTCCTGTCCCTCACTGTGGGCGGAGGAAGGTGTCTGCGTATGACCGGTCCTCTCCCTCACTGTGGATGGAGGAAAGTGCCAGCGTTTGTCCGGTCATCTCCCTCACTGTGGGTGGAGGAAGGTGCCTGCGTTTAACCGGTCCTGTCCCTCACTGTGGGCGGAGGAAGGTGTCTGCGTTTGACCGGTCCTCTCCCTCACTGTGGACGGAGGAAGGTGTCTGCGTTTGGCCGGTCCTCTCCCTCACTGTGGATGGAGGAAGGTGCCTGCGTTTGGCCGGTCCTCTCCCTCACTGTGGATGGAGGAAGGTGCCAGCGTTTGTCCGTTCATCTCCCTCTCTCCGGGCGGAGGAAGGTGCTTGTGTTTGACCGGTCCTCTCCCTCACTGTGGATGGAGGAAGGTGTCTGCGTTTGACCGGTCCTCTCCCTCACTGTGGACGGAGGAAGGTGCCTGCGTTTGTCCGGTCATCTCCCTCTCTCTGGGCGGAGGAAGGTGCTTGTGTTTGACCGGTCCTCTCCCTCACTGTGGGCGGAGGAAGGTGCCTGCGTTTGACCGGTCCTCTCCCTCACTGTGGACGGAGGAAGGTGTCTGCGTCTGACCGGTCCTCTCCCTCACTGTGGACGGAGGCAGGTGCCTGCGTTTGACCGGTCCTCTCCCTCACTCCGGGCAGAGGAAGGTGCCTGTGTTTGACCGGTCCTCTCCCTCACTCCGGGCAGAGGAAGGTGCCTGCGTTTGACCGGTCCTCTCCCTCACTCCAACCCAGGATGGTGCCTGCGTTTGACCGGTCCTCTCCCTCACTGTGGGCGGAGGAAGGTGCCTGCGTTTGACCGGTCCTCTCCCTCACTGTGGGCGGAGGAAAGTGCCTGTGCTTGACCGGTCCTCTCTCTCACTGTGCGCAGAGGAATGTGCCTGCGTTTGACCGGTCATCTCCCTCACTCCGGTTGGAGGAAGGTGCCTGCGTTTGACCGGTCCTGTCCCTCACTCTGGGCGGAGGAAGCTGCCTGCTTTTGACCTGTCCTCTCCCTCACTCTGGCCGGAGGAATGTGTCTGCGTTTGACCGGTCCTCTCCCTCACTGTGGGCGGCGGAAGGTGTCTGCGTTTGACCTGTCCTCTCCCTCACTGTGGGCGGCGGAAGGTGTCTGCGTTTGACCTGTCCTCTCCCTCACTCTGGCCGGAGGAAGGTGTCTGCGTTTGACCGGTCCACTCCCTCACACCTGGCGAAGGAAGGTGCCTGCGTTTGACCGGTCCTCTCCCTCACTCTGGCCGGAGGAAGGTGTCTGCGTTTGACCGGTCCTCTCCCTCACTCCAGGCGGAGGAAGGTGTCTGCGTTTGGCCGGTCCTCTCCCTCACTGTGGGCGGCGGAAGGTGTCTGCGTTTGGCCGGTCCTCTCCCTCACTGTGGGCGGCGGAAGGTGTCTGCGTTTGACCGGTCCTCTCCCACACTCCGGGTGGAGGAAGGTGCCTGCGTTTGTCCGGTCATCTCCCTCACTGTGGATGGAGGAAGGTGTCTGCGTTTGACCGGTCCTCTCCCTCACTGTGGACGGAGGAAGGTGCCTGCGTTTGTCCGGTCATCTCCCTCTCTCCGGGCGGAGGAAGGTGCTTGTGTTTGACCGGTCCTCTCCCTCACTCCGGGCGGAGGAAGGTGCCTGCGTTTAACCGGTCCTGTCCCTCACTGTGGGCGGAGGAAGGTGTCTGCGTATGACCGGTCCTCTCCCTCACTGTGGATGGAGGAAGGTGCCAGCGTTTGTCCGGTCATCTCCCTCACTGTGGGTGGAGGAAGGTGCCTGCGTTTAACCGGTCCTGTCCCTCACTGTGGGCGGAGGAAGGTGCCTGCGTTTGTCCGGTCATCTCCCTCTCTCCGGGCGGAGGAAGGTGCTTGTGTTTGACCGGTCCTCTCCCTCACTCCGGGCGGAGGAAGGTGTCTGTGTTTGACCGGTCATCTCCCTCACTGTGGATGGAGGAAGGTGTCTGCGTTTGGCCGGTCCTCCCTCACTGTGGATGGAGGAAGGTGCCTGCGTTTGGCCGGTCCTCTCCCTCACTGTGGATGGAGGAAGGTGCCAGCGTTTGTCCGGTCATCTCCATCTCTCCGGGCGGAGGAAGGTGCTTGTGTTTGACCGGTCCTCTCCCTCACTGTGGATGGAGGAAGGTGTCTGCGTTTCACCGGTCCTCTTCCTCACTGTGGACGGAGGAAGGTGCCTGCGTTTGTCCGGTCATCTCCCTCTCTCCGGGCGGAGGAAGGTGCTTGTGTTTGACCGGTCCTCTCCCTCACTCCGGGCGGAGGAAGGTGTCTGTGTTTGACCGGTCATCTCCCTCACTGTGGATGGAGGAAGGTGTCTGCGTTTGACCGGTCCTCTCCCTCACTGTGGACGGAGGAAGGTGCCTGCGTTTGTCCGGTCATCTCCCTCTCTCCGGGCGGAGGAAGGTGCTTGTGTTTGACCGGTCCTCTCCCTCACTCCGGGCGGAAGAAGGTGTCTGTGTTTGACCGGTCCTCTCCCTCACTGTGGGCGGAGGAAGGTGCCTGCGTTTGACCGGTCCTCTCCCTCACTGCAGCCCAGGACGGTGCCTGCGTTTGACCGGTCGTCTCCCTCACTGTGGGAGGAGGAAGGTGCCTGCGTTTAACCGGTCCTGTCCCTCACTGTGGGCGGAGGAAGGTGTCTGCGTTTGACCGGTCCTCTCCCTCACTGTGGACGGAGGAAGGTGTCTGCGTTTGGCCGGTCCTCTCCCTCACTGAGGATGGAGGAAGGTGCCAGCGTTTGTCCGGTCATCTCCATCTCTCCGGGCGAAGGAAGGTGCCTGCGTTTGGCCGGTCATCTCCCTCTCTCCGGGCGGAGGAAGGTGCTTGTGTTTGACCGGTCCTCTCCCTCACTCCGGGCGGAGGAAGGTGTCTGTGTTTGACCGGTCCTCTCCCTCACTGTGGACGGAGGAAGGTGCCTGCGTTTGACCGGTCCTCTCCCTCACTCAGGCCCAGGAAGGTGCCTGCGTTTGACCGGTCCTCTCCCTCACTGCAGCCCAGGACGGTGCCTGCGTTTGACCGGTCGTCTCCCTCACTGTGGGTGGAGGAAGGTGCCTGCGTTTAACTGGTCCTGTCCCTCACTGTGGGCGGAGGAAGGTGCCTGCGTTTGACCGGTCCTGTCCCTCACTGTGGGCGGAGGAAGGTGCCTGCGTTTGACCGGTCCTGTCCCTCACTGTGGGTGGAGGAAGGTGCCTGCGTTTGACCGGTCCTGTCCCTCACTGTGGGCGGAGGAAGGTGCCTGCGTTTGACCGGTCCTCTCCCTCACTGTGGGCAGAGGAAGGTGTTTGTGTTTGACCGGTCCTCTCCCTCACTGTGGGCAGAGGAAGGTGCTTGTGTTTGACCGGTCCTCTCCCTCACTGTGGGCGGAGGAAGGTGCCTGCGTTTGACCGGTCCTCTCCCTCACTGTGGACGGAGGAAGGTGTCTGCGTCTGACCGGTCCTCTCCCTCACTGTGGACGGAGGCAGGTGCCTGCGTTTGACCGGTCCTCTCCCTCACTCCGGGCAGAGGAAGGTGCCTGTGTTTGACCGGTCCTCTCCCTCACTCCGGGCAGAGGAAGGTGCCTGCGTTTGACCGGTCCTCTCCCTCACTCCAACCCAGGATGGTGCCTGCGTTTGACCGGTCCTCTCCCTCACTGTGGGCGGAGGAAGGTGCCTGCGTTTGACCGGTCCTCTCCCTCACTGTGGGCGGAGGAAAGTGCCTGTGCTTGACCGGTCCTCTCTCTCACTGTGCGCAGAGGAATGTGCCTGCGTTTGACCGGTCATCTCCCTCACTCCGGTTGGAGGAAGGTGCCTGCGTTTGACCGGTCCTGTCCCTCACTCTGGGCGGAGGAAGCTGCCTGCTTTTGACCTGTCCTCTCCCTCACTCTGGCCGGAGGAATGTGTCTGCGTTTGACCGGTCCTCTCCCTCACTGTGGGCGGCGGAAGGTGTCTGCGTTTGACCTGTCCTCTCCCTCACTGTGGGCGGCGGAAGGTGTCTGCGTTTGACCTGTCCTCTCCCTCACACCTGGCGAAGGAAGGTGCCTGCGTTTGACCGGTCCTCTCCCTCACTCTGGCCGGAGGAAGGTGTCTGCGTTTGACCGGTCCTCTCCCTCACTCCAGGCGGAGGAAGGTGTCTGCGTTTGGCCGGTCCTCTCCCTCACTGTGGGCGGCGGAAGGTGTCTGCGTTTGGCCGGTCCTCTCCCTCACTGTGGGCGGCGGAAGGTGTCTGCGTTTGACCGGTCCTCTCCCACACTCCGGGTGGAGGAAGGTGCCTGCGTTTGTCCGGTCATCTCCCTCACTGTGGATGGAGGAAGGTGTCTGCGTTTGACCGGTCCTCTCCCTCACTGTGGACGGAGGAAGGTGCCTGCGTTTGTCCGGTCATCTCCCTCTCTCCGGGCGGAGGAAGGTGCTTGTGTTTGACCGGTCCTCTCCCTCACTCCGGGCGGAGGAAGGTGCCTGCGTTTAACCGGTCCTGTCCCTCACTGTGGGCGGAGGAAGGTGTCTGCGTATGACCGGTCCTCTCCCTCACTGTGGATGGAGGAAGGTGCCAGCGTTTGTCCGGTCATCTCCCTCACTGTGGGTGGAGGAAGGTGCCTGCGTTTAACCGGTCCTGTCCCTCACTGTGGGCGGAGGAAGGTGCCTGCGTTTGTCCGGTCATCTCCCTCTCTCCGGGCGGAGGAAGGTGCTTGTGTTTGACCGGTCCTCTCCCTCACTCCGGGCGGAGGAAGGTGTCTGTGTTTGACCGGTCATCTCCCTCACTGTGGATGGAGGAAGGTGTCTGCGTTTGGCCGGTCCTCCCTCACTGTGGATGGAGGAAGGTGCCTGCGTTTGGCCGGTCCTCTCCCTCACTGTGGATGGAGGAAGGTGCCAGCGTTTGTCCGGTCATCTCCATCTCTCCGGGCGGAGGAAGGTGCTTGTGTTTGACCGGTCCTCTCCCTCACTGTGGATGGAGGAAGGTGTCTGCGTTTCACCGGTCCTCTTCCTCACTGTGGACGGAGGAAGGTGCCTGCGTTTGTCCGGTCATCTCCCTCTCTCCGGGCGGAGGAAGGTGCTTGTGTTTGACCGGTCCTCTCCCTCACTCCGGGCGGAGGAAGGTGTCTGTGTTTGACCGGTCATCTCCCTCACTGTGGATGGAGGAAGGTGTCTGCGTTTGACCGGTCCTCTCCCTCACTGTGGACGGAGGAAGGTGCCTGCGTTTGTCCGGTCATCTCCCTCTCTCCGGGCGGAGGAAGGTGCTTGTGTTTGACCGGTCCTCTCCCTCACTCCGGGCGGAGGAAGGTGTCTGTGTTTGACCGGTCCTCTCCCTCACTGTGGGCGGAGGAAGGTGCCTGCGTTTGACCGGTCCTCTCCCTCACTGCAGCCCAGGGTGGTGCCTGCGTTTGACCGGTCGTCTCCCTCACTGTGGGAGGAGGAAGGTGCCTGCGTTTAACCGGTCCTGTCCCTCACTGTGGGCGGAGGAAGGTGTCTGCGTTTGACCGGTCCTCTCCCTCACTGTGGACGGAGGAAGGTGTCTGCGTTTGGCCGGTCCTCTCCCTCACTGTGGATGGAGGAAGGTGCCAGCGTTTGTCCGGTCATCTCCATCTCTCCGGGCGAAGGAAGGTGCCTGCGTTTGGCCGGTCATCTCCCTCTCTCCGGGCGGAGGAAGGTGCTTGTGTTTGACCGGTCCTCTCCCTCACTCCGGGCGGAGGAAGGTGTCTGTGTTTGACCGGTCCTCTCCCTCACTGTGGACGGAGGAAGGTGCCTGCGTTTGACCGGTCCTCTCCCTCACTCAGGCCCAGGAAGGTGCCTGCGTTTGACCGGTCCTCTCCCTCACTGCAGCCCAGGACGGTGCCTGCGTTTGACCGGTCGTCTCCCTCACTGTGGGTGGAGGAAGGTGCCTGCGTTTAACTGGTCCTGTCCCTCACTGTGGGCGGAGGAAGGTGCCTGCGTTTGACCGGTCCTGTCCCTCACTGTGGGCGGAGGAAGGTGCCTGCGTTTGACCGGTCCTGTCCCTCACTGTGGGTGGAGGAAGGTGCCTGCGTTTGACCGGTCCTGTCCCTCACTGTGGGCGGAGGAAGGTGCCTGCGTTTGACCGGTCCTCTCCCTCACTGTGGGCAGAGGAAGGTGTTTGTGTTTGACCGGTCCTCTCCCTCACTGTGGGCAGAGGAAGGTGTCTGTGTTTGACCGGTCCTCACCCTCACTCAGGCCCAGGAAGGTGCCTGCGTTTGACCGGTCCTCTCCCTCACTGCAGCCCAGGACGGTGCCTGCGTTTGACCGGTCCTCTCCCTCACTGTGGGCGGCGGAAGGTGTCTGCGTTTGACCGGTCCTCTCCCTCACTGTGGACGGAGGAAGGTGTCTGCGTTTGGCCGGTCCTCTCCCTCACTGTGGATGGAGGAAGGTGCCTGCGTTTGGCCGGTCCTCTCCCTCACTGTGGATGGAGGAAGGTGCCAGCGTTTGTCCGGTCATCTCCATCTCTCCGGGCGGAGGAAGGTGCCTGCGTTTGGCCAGTCATCTCCCTCACTGTGGATGGAGGAAGGTGCCAGCGTTTGTCCGTTCATCTCCCTCTCTCCGGGCGGAGGAAGGTGCTTGTGTTTGACCGGTCCTCTCCCTCACTCCGGTTGGAGGAAGGTGCCTGCGTTTGACCGGTCCTGTCCCTCACTCTGGGCGGAGGAAGCTGCCTGCTTTTGACCGGTCCTCTCCCTCACTGTGGGCGGAGGAAGGTGTCTGCGTTTGACCGGTCCTCTCCCTCACTGTGGGCGGCGGAAGGTGCCTGCGTTTGACCTGTCCTCTCCCTCACTCTGGCCGGAGGAATGTGTCTGCGTTTGACCGGTCCTCTCCCTCACTGTGGGCGGCGGAAGGTGTCTGCGTTTGACCTGTCCTCTCCCTCACTGTGGGAGGCGGAAGGTGTCTGCGTTTGACCGGTCCTCTCCCTCACTCTGGCCGGAGGAAGGTGTCTGCGTTTGACCGGTCCATTCCCTCACACCTGGCGAAGGAAGGTGCCTGCGTTTGACCGGTCCTCTCCCTCACTGTGGGCGGAGGAAAGTGCCTGTGCTTGACCGGTCCTCTCTCTCACTGTGCGCAGAGGAATGTGCCTGCGTTTGACCGGTCCTCTCCCTCACTGTGGGCGGCGGAAGGTGTCTGCGTTTGACCGGTCCTCTCCCTCACTGTGGACGGAGGAAGGTGTCTGCGTTTGGCCGGTCCTCTCCCTCACTGTGGATGGAGGAAGGTGCCTGCGTTTGGCCGGTCCTCTCCCTCACTGTGGATGGAGGAAGGTGCCAGCGTTTGTCCGGTCATCTCCATCTCTCCGGGCGGAGGAAGGTGCCTGCGTTTGGCCAGTCATCTCCCTCACTGTGGATGGAGGAAGGTGCCAGCGTTTGTCCGTTCATCTCCCTCTCTCCGGGCGGAGGAAGGTGCTTGTGTTTGACCGGTCCTCTCCCTCACTGTGGATGGAGGAAGGTGTCTGCGTTTGACCGGTCCTCTCCCTCACTGTGGACGGAGGAAGGTGCCTGCGTTTGTCCGGTCATCTCCCTCTCTCCGGGCGGAGGAAGGTGCTTGTGTTTGACCGGTCCTCTCCCTCACTGTGGGCGGAGGAAGGTGCCTGCGTTTGACCGGTCCTCTCCCTCACTGTGGATGGAGGAAGGTGTCTGCGTCTGACCGGTCCTCTCCCTCACTCCGGGCGGAGGAAGGTGCCTGTGTTTGACCGGTCCTCTCCCTCACTCCAACCCAGGATGGTGCCTGCGTTTGACCGGTCCTCTCCCTCACTGTGGGCGGAGGAAGGTGCCTGCGTTTGACCGGTCCTCTCCCTCACTGTGGGCGGAGGAAAGTGCCTGTGCTTGACCGGTCCTCTCTCTCACTGTGCGCAGAGGAATGTGCCTGCGTTTGACCGGTCATCTCCCTCACTCCGGTTGGAGGAAGGTGCCTGCGTTTGACCGGTCCTGTCCCTCACTCTGGGCGGAGGAAGCTGCCTGCTTTTGACCGGTCCTCTCCCTCACTGTGGGCGGAGGAAGGTGTCTGCGTTTGACCGGTCCTCTCCCTCACTGTGGGCGGCGGAAGGTGCCTGCGTTTGACCTGTCCTCTCCCTCACTCTGGCCGGAGGAATGTGTCTGCGTTTGACCGGTCCTCTCCCTCACTGTGGGCGGCGGAAGGTGTCTGCGTTTGACCTGTCCTCTCCCTCACTGTGGGCGGCGGAAGGTGTCTGCGTTTGACCTGTCCTCTCCCTCACTCTGGCCGGAGGAAGGTGTCTGCGTTTGACCGGTCCACTCCCTCACACCTGGCGAAGGAAGGTGCCTGCGTTTGACCGGTCCTCTCCCTCACTCTGGCCGGAGGAAGGTGTCTGCGTTTGACCGGTCCTCTCCCTCACTCCAGGCGGAGGAAGGTGTCTGCGTTTGGCCGGTCCTCTCCCTCACTGTGGGCGGCGGAAGGTGTCTGCGTTTGGCCGGTCCTCTCCCTCACTGTGGGCGGCGGAAGGTGTCTGCGTTTGACCGGTCCTCTCCCACACTCCGGGTGGAGGAAGGTGCCTGCGTTTAACCGGTCCTGTCCCTCACTGTGGGCGGAGGAAGGTGTCTGCGTATGACCGGTCCTCTCCCTCACTGTGGATGGAGGAAGGTGCCAGCGTTTGTCCGGTCATCTCCCTCACTGTGGGTGGAGGAAGGTGCCTGCGTTTAACCGGTCCTGTCCCTCACTGTGGGCGGAGGAAGGTGTCTGCGTTTGACCGGTCCTCTCCCTCACTGTGGATGGAGGAAGGTGTCTGCGTTTGGCCGGTCCTCCCTCACTGTCGATGGAGGAAGGTGCCTGCGTTTGGCCGGTCCTCTCCCTCACTGTGGATGGAGGAAGGTGCCAGCGTTTGTCCGGTCATCTCCATCTCTCCGGGCGGAGGAAGGTGCCTGCGTTTGGCCGGTCATCTCCCTCACTGTGGATGGAGGAAGGTGCCTGCGTTTGGCCGGTCCTCTCCCTCACTGTGGATGGAGGAAGGTGCCAGCGTTTGTCCATTCATCTCCCTCTCTCCGGGCGGAGGAAGGTGCTTGTGTTTGACCGGTCCTCTCCCTCACTGTGGATGGAGGAAGGTGTCTGCGTTTGACCGGTCCTCTCCCTCACTGTGGACGGAGGAAGGTGCCTGCGTTTGTCCGGTCATCTCCCTCTCTCCGGGCGGAGGAAGGTGCTTGTGTTTGACCGGTCCTCTCCCTCACTCCGGGCAGAGGAAGGTGTCTGTGTTTGACCGGTCCTCTCCCTCACTGCAGCCCAGGACGGTGCCTGCGTTTGACCGGTCGTCTCCCTCACTGTGGGAGGAGGAAGGTGCCTGCGTTTAACCGGTCCTGTCCCTCACTGTGGGCGGAGGAAGGTGTCTGCGTTTGACCGGTCCTCTCCCTCACTGTGGACGGAGGAAGGTGTCTGCGTTTGGCCGGTCCTCTCCCTCACTGTGGATGGAGGAAGGTGCCAGCGTTTGTCCGGTCATCTCCATCTCTCCGGGCGAAGGAAGGTGCCTGCGTTTGGCCGGTCATCTCCCTCTCTCCGGGCGGAGGAAGGTGCTTGTGTTTGACCGGTCCTCTCCCTCACTCCGGGCGGAGGAAGGTGTCTGTGTTTGACCGGTCCTCTCCCTCACTGTGGGCGGAGGAAGGTGCCTGCGTTTGACCGGTCCTCTCCCTCACTCAGGCCCAGGAAGGTGCCTGCGTTTGACCGGTCCTCTCCCTCACTGCAGCCCAGGACGGTGCCTGTGTTTGACCAGTCGTCTCCCTCACTGTGGGTGGAGGAAGGTGCCTGCGTTTAACTGGTCCTGTCCCTCACTGTGGGCGGAGGAAGGTGCCTGCGTTTGACCGGTCCTGTCCCTCACTGTGGGCGGAGGAAGGTGCCTGCGTTTGACCGGTCCTGTCCCTCACTGTGGGTGGAGGAAGGTGCCTGCGTTTGACCGGTCCTGTCCCTCACTGTGGGCGGAGGAAGGTGCCTGCGTTTGACCGGTCCTCTCCCTCACTGTGGGCAGAGGAAGGTGTTTGTGTTTGACCGGTCCTCTCCCTCACTGTGGGCAGAGGAAGGTGTCTGTGTTTGACCGGTCCTCACCCTCACTCAGGCCCAGGAAGGTGCCTGCGTTTGACCGGTCCTCTCCCTCACTGCAGCCCAGGACGGTGCCTGCGTTTGACTGGTCGTCTCCCTCACTGTGGGTGGAGGAAGGTGCCTGTGTTTGACCGGTCCTCTCTCTCACTGTGGGCAGAGGAAGGTGCCTGCGTTTGACCGGTCCTCTCCCTCACTGTGGGCAGAGGAATGTGCCTGCGTTTGACCGGTACTCTCCCTCACTCCGGGTGGAGGAAGGTGCCTGTGTTTGACCGGTCCTCTCTCTCACTGTGGGCAGAGGAAGGTGCCTGCGTTTGACCGGTACTCTCCCTCACTCCGGGTGGAGGAAGGTGTTTGTGTTTGACCGGTCCTCTCTCTCACTGTGGGCAGAGGAAGGTGTCTGTGTTTGACTGGTCCTCACCCTCATCCGGGTGGAGGAAGGTGCCTGTGTTTGACCGGTCCTCTCACTCACTCCTGACGGAGGGAGGTGTCTTCGTTTGACCGGTCCTCTCTCTCACTGTGGGTAGAGGAAGGTGTCTGCGTTTGACTGATCCTCTCCCTCACTCCAGCCCAGGAAGGTGCCTGTGTTTGACCGGTCCTCTCCCTCACTCCGGGCGGAGGAAGGTGCCTGTGTTTGACCGGTCCTCTCCCTCACTGTGGGCGGAGGAAGGTGCCTGCGTTTGACCGGTCCTCCCCCTCACTCCGGATTGCGTGTTGGGTTTGGGCAGGGTTTAATTTGTGGATTTGACCCTGTAGTTCACTTTACGATGTGTTTCTGTTTTCTGGTCACTCCTTTCTTTATTTCTGTTTTGTGTGCTTTTGGTTGGGGTGGACTGGCTCTGGGGCCGGCAGTCAGCGCACGACACAATGCTAAATTGAGCTGAACTGAACCTTCCTGGTCTGTTTCGATGATTCTGTGGTTCGATGTTCTATATTCTGTCTGCTTTACTCTTTTTTTGTGCCATTTGCGTGATTCGTTCCTTTTTTTGTGCATTGGATGTCTGATTGGATGTTTTCTTTGAGTTGGTTCCGCAATGTTGCCTTGTTTCATGGCTGCCTGTGGGAAGACAAGTCTCAGGGTTGTGTACTGCATACATACTTTGATAGACCTCCGTTAGTCCCGATGTACCGTGGATTTGCACATTGGAAACTTTCCAGGGCACAAGCCTGGGCAAGGTTTTTTTATAATGGAAGACCGGCAGTTGCCCAAGCTGTAAGTCTCCCCTCTCCACACCACCAATGTTGTCCAAGAGCAGGGCATTGACCCATACAGCTTGGCACCGGTGACGTCGCAGAGCGATGTGTGGTTAAGTGCCTTGCTCAAGGACACAACACGCTGCCTCAGCTGAGGCTCGAACCAGCGACCTTCAGGTCACTAGACGAGCACCTTAACCACTTGGCCACTTTTTGGGGCGGGTAGTTAACGGGAGTGTGGGGAGAATCAGATGGGATGTGTCAGAGGAAATGGGTGGTTTAATGTTGGTGGGCCAGAAGATTTGATGGGATTAGTGTCAGAATAAATGGTGGTTTAATGTTGGTGGGCCAGGAGATCTGAGGGATTACTGTTCCAGTAAATGGTTGGTTTAAGGCTGGTGGACCAATAGATACCATGGAATGTGTCAAAGTAAATGGCTGGTGGGCCAAAAAATTCCACGAGATGTCACTGAGTAAATGGGTGGTTTAATGTTGGTGAGCCAGAAGATTCAATTGGATTCAATTCAATCAGACTTAATGGGCGGTTTATAGCTGGTGGACCAGTAGATTCAGTAGGATTAGTGTCAGAGTAAATGGGTGGCTTGTGGCTGTTGGGCAGAAGATTCCACACTGAATAACTTTACATTCAACAGTTTGGGTCAGTCTGTCGAAGGAGCATCAGCTGAAGAACATTGTCCTTATCACAAGAGGGCGGAAAGGAGCTAAGTAAGAGACTCCAGAAAGCCTGTTTTAAATCACTGAACTCTGGCTATAGACATTCTTCCCTCCTTATCCCCAGGTTATTGCCAGTACGTAAAATCAGCGGCCTCTTTCACCTGCTTGTTAATGCAAATACCCAATCAGCCAATCACGTGGCAGCAACTTAGTACGGAAAAGCAGGCAGACAGGTTTAGTTGTTGTTCAGACCAAGCGTCAAGACGGGGGAAGAAATGTGATCCAAGTGGTTTGACTGTGGAATGATTGTTGGTGCCAGATGGGGTGGTCGGAGTATTTCAGGAACTGCTGATCTGGGATTTCTGTGCACAATAGTTCCTAGAGTTCACAGAGAAAGGAGTGAAAAGCAAAAATATCATCCAGCGAGTGGCGGTTCTGAGGGTGAAACCGCCTCGTTAACGAGGGAGGTCAGTGGAGAATGGCCAGACTGGGTCAAGGTGACAGTAGCTCAAATAACCACATGTTACAACAGGGGTGTGCAGAGGACGTTAAACTTTGAAGTGGATGGGTTACAGCAGCAGAAGGCCGTGGACGTACACTCAGTGGCTGGTGCAGGAAGTACCTAATAAAGTGGCCATTGAGTGTCTTTGATAGTGTACTGTCCAGCACCTGCCGACATAAATTTGTCAGCAGCAGGCAGTGATCCCTGCCCCAACATCAGGCACCACTCGTGCATGGACCACGGATGCATCTTCAAAGGGGAGCCCAGGACCAAAATATAACCCCACCACTGTCTTTTCTTCCTGAGACTTTTCAACAAAAGCTCTGCTTTGCATTTCCTCCGCCTTCTGCTTCCTCAGCTGTCTTGCCCCAGTGAACTTTGAAACCCTGTATGTTGTTCCCTGATCACGAAAAAAAGAAACAATGAACTTCTGGGGGTAAATAAACTCATTGTGAAAACTCTCTCACCGAAGGCAGCCCTGAGCCCGATGCCTCTTCAGCCACCTGGAAGTTCAGGAGCAGGAGGCGTTAAGGAGCAGATTGCGCTTCTGTAGATCATTCCCGGTCAGGCTTAATATCGTCAACAAACTGCATGTGGTGAAATTTTGTAACTTTGCAGCAAAAGTACAATGCAATACACAATGATACAGCAGGAAAATACAATGAATTACAGTAACTCTCTCTCTCCCTCTCTATCACTCTCTCTCTCTCCATCTCTCTCTCCCTCTCTCTTCCTCCCTCCCCCTTTCTCTCCCTCTCTCTCACCCGCCCTCTCTCCCTCTCCCTCTCCCCCTCACTCTCCCTCTCTCTCTCCCCCCTCTCACTCCCCCTTCCCCCCTCTGTGTGTGTGTCTGTGTGTGTGTGTGGTGAGTGTGTATGTGTGTGTGTGTCTGTGTGTGTGAGAATGTGTGTGTGAGTTTGTGTGTGTGTGAGAGTGTGTGTATGTATGTGTGTTAGTGTGTGTGTGGTGAGTGTGTGTGTATGTGTGTTAGTGTGTGTGTAGTGAGCGTCTCTGTATGTGTGTGTGAGAGTGTGTGTGTATGTGTGTTAGTGTGTGTTAGTGTGTGTGTGTCTGTGTGTGGTGAGTGTGTGTGAGTGAGACCATCTGTGTGTGAGTGTCTCTGTGTCAGTGTGTGTGTGTGTATGTATGTGTGTTAGTGCGTGTGTGAGTGCCTGTGTGTTAGTGCGTGTGTGAGTGCCTGTGTGTATGTGTGAGTGTGTGTGTGTGTGTATGTGTGTTAGTGTGTGTGTGTCTGTGTGTGTGAGTGTGTGGGTGAGTGCCTGAATGTGTGTGTGTGTGTGTGTGTTAGTGTGTGCTTGTGTGGTGAGTGTGTGTGTGAGTGAGTCCGTCTGTGTGTGAGTGTCTCTCTGTGTGTATGTGTGTTAGTGTGTGTGTGTGAGTGTGTGTATGTATGTGGGTGTGTGTGTATGTGTGTTAGTGTGTGAGTGTGTGTGTCTGTCTGTCTGATGTGTGCATGTGGTGAATGTGTGTGTGTGTATGTGTGTATGATGACAAAATGACTGTGATTCATTCAGTGTGGTGGGTAGTGCTCGTCACTCTCACTTTCAGCTTCCACCGCTGGCTAGCAATCTTGTGAAAAGGAGAGCTGAATGTGTCAGTCTCTCCCTGCCAGTGCACAGCCTCTCCAACAGCAAGCCTCATGTAGCACCTCCTCACTGGTGACACACAGAAACTGAACTCCTTCCGGACTCAGGCTGACTTACGGAGGGACGGGGAGGAGGTCTGGCCCCTGCACACGTAGCGCGCAGGCCCACCGGCGTGTGGACACGCCCTGGTGCTGGTGAGCCGGATCCCCAGCTATGGGTAAATAGCCCCACTGCCTTAGACAATAGACAATAGACAATAGGTGCAGAAGTAGACCATTCGGCCCCTCGAGTCTGCACCGCCATTCTGAGATCATGGCTGATCATTCACTATCAATACCCAGCCTTGTCCCCATATCCCTTGATTCCCCTATCTATCAGATATCTATCCAGCTCCTTCTTGAAAGCATCCAGAGAATTGGCCTCCACCGTCTTCCGAGGCAGTGCATTCCACACCTCCACAACTCTCTGGGAGAAGAAGCTCTTCCTCAACTCTGTTTTAAATAACTGACCTCTTATTCTCAATCCATGCCCTCTGGTACTGGACTCTCCCAACATCTGGAACATATTTCCTGCCTCAATCCTATCAAATCCTTTAATTATCTTAAACGTTTCAATCAGATCCCCTCTCAATCTCCTCAATTCCAGCGTGTACAAGCCCAATCTCTCCAATCTCTATGCGTAAGACAGCCCTGCCATCCCAGGAATCAACCTAGTGAATCTACGCTGCACTTCCTCAATTGCCAGAATGTCCTTCCTTAAACCTGGAGACCAAAACTGTACACAATATTCCAGGTGTGGTCTCACCAGGGCCCTGTACAAATACAAAAGAACATCCTTGCTCTTGTATTCAATTCCCCTTGTAACAAAGGCCAACATTCCATTTGCCCTCTTCACTGCCTGTTGCACTTGCTCATTCACCTTCATTGACTGGTGAACTAGGACTCCTAGGTCTCTTTGCATTTCTCCCTTACCTAACTCGACACCGTTCAGACAATACTCTGCCCTCTTGTTCCAGCTTCCAAAGTGGATAACTTCACATTTATTCACATTGAATGACATCTGCCAAGTATCTGCCCACTCACTCAGCCTATCCAAGTCTCCCTGTATTCTCCTAACTTCCTCTTCGCATGTCACACTGCCACCCAGTTTGGTATCGTCAGCAAACTTACTGATATAGTTTTCAATGCCCTCATCTAAATCATTGACATAAATCGTAAAGAGCTGTGGTCCCAATACAGAGCCCTGTGGTACCCCACTAGTCACCTCCAGCCAGTCTGAGAAACACCCATTCACTGCTACCCTTTGCTTTCTATCTGCCAACCAGCTTTCTATCCATGTTGAAACCCTGCCCCCAATGCCATGAGCTCTGATTTTACTCACCAATCTCCTATGTGGCACCTTATCGAATGCCTTCTGAAAATCTAGGTACACAACATCTACTGGCTTACCCTCGTCTAACATCCTTGTTACACCCTCAAAAAACTCCAACAGATTAGTCAAGCATGATTTGCCCTTGGTAAATCCATGCTGGCTCGGCCTAATCCTATTTCTGCCATCTAGATGTGCCACTATTTCGTCCTTAATAATGGACTCAAGCATCTTCCCCACGACTGACGTTAGACTAACAGGGTGATAGTTCTCCGTTTTCTCCTTCCCTCCCTTCTTGAAAAGTGGGACAACATTAGCCACTCTCCAATCTTCAGGAACTGATCCTGAATCTAAGGAACATTGGAAAATGATTACCAATGCATCCGCAATTTCCTGAGCCACCTCTTTTAGAACCCTCGGATGCAGACCATCTGGACCCGGGGATTTATTAGCCTTCAGTCCTACCAGTCTACTCATCACAGTTTCTTTCCTAATGTCAATCTGTCTCAATTCCTCTGATATCTTATGACCCTGGCCCATCCATACATCTGGGAGATTGCTTGTGTCCTCCCTGGTGAAGACAGATCTAAAGTATGCATTAAATTCTGTTGCCATTTCCCTGTTTCCCATAACAATTTCTCCCAATTCATTCTTCAAGGGGCCAACATTGTTCTTAACTATCTTCTTTCTCTTCACATAGCTAAAAAAGCTTTTGCTATCCCCTTTTATATTCCTGGCTAGACTGAGCTCATACCTGATTTTTTCTCTCCGTATTGCTTTTTTAGTTAAGATCTGCTGTTCCTTAAAACTTTCCCAATCATCTGTATTCCCACTCATCTTAGCCCTGTCATACTTCTTTTTCTTTAATGCTATACAATCTCTGACTTCCTTTGTCAACCACTGTGGCCCTTTCCCCCTCTTTGAATCCTTCCTTCTCATTGGAATGAACTGCTTTTGCATCTTTTGTATTATGCCCAAGAATATCTGCCACTGCTGATCCACTGTCTTTCCTGCCAGGGCATCCGCCCATTTAACTTTGGCCAGCTCATCCCTCATGGCTCCGTAGTCTCCTTTATTTAATTGCAACACTGACACCTCTGATCTGCCCTTATCCCTCTCAAATTGTAGATAAAAACTTATCATGTTATGATCACTACTTCCTAATGGCTCCTTTACTTCAAGATCACTTATCAATTCCTGTTCATTACACATCACCAAGTCCAAAATAGCCTCGTTCCTGGTTGGTTCAAGCACAAGCTGTTCCAAAAATACATCCCTTAGACACTCCACAAACTCCCTATCCTGGGGTCCAGCACCTACCTGATTCTCCCAGTCCACCTGCATGTTGAAATCTCCCATAATGATTGCATTACCTTTAGCACATGCCAATGTTAACTCCCTAATCAACTTGTACCCAATATCCATGCTACTGTTTGGGGGCCTGTACACAACACCCATTAGGGTCTTTTTACCCTTACTGTTCCTCAGCTCAATCCACACAGACTCTACTTCCCCTGTTCCCAAGTCACCTCTTGCTAAGGACTGAATCTCATTCCTCACCAACAGGGCCACCCCACCCCCTCTTCCCATATTTCTGTCTCTACGATAGCACGTATACCCTGGTACACTCAATTCCCAGGCCTGATCCCCTTGCAGCCATGTCTCCGTTATCCCAACAATATCGTAGTTCCCCATTTTCATCTGAGCTTCAAGCTCATCTGTCTTATTTCTGACACTACGCGCATTCAAGTATAGAATTCTTAGCCCATTCCTCCTCTCTTTGCTTAAAACACTGTCTACTGTACCTAACCCAGCTCCTTGAACTTCCATCGGGCAAATTGCACCCTGAATTTTGATGACCTTCTGAAGATCACAACCTTGAACACAGTTAACCCCATGCACCTTCTGACCAACCCTCTGGATCTGGATCCCTGCCCCCTGCACATCTAGTTTAAACCCCCCCGAGCAGCACTGGCAAATACCCCTGCAAGAATGTTAGTACCCCTCCGGTTCAGATGTAGACCATCCCTTCAAAACAGATCCCAATGTCCCTGGAACACAGACCAATTATCCAAAAACCTGAACCCTTCCTTCCTGCACCATGCTCTCAGCCCTGTATTAATGTGCATAACCATTCTATTCTTCGCCTCACTCGCACGTGGCACAGGTAGCAATCCCGAGATTGTCACCCTGGAGGTCCTGCCTTTCAGCTTCACTCCTAACTCTCTGAACTCTCTAAGCAGGACCCCCTCACTCACCTTACCTACATCATTGGTCCCTACATGGACCACTACATCTGGGTTCATGCCCTCACTCTCAAGAATAGCCTGCACCCGATCTGAGATGTCCCGGACCCTGGCACCAGGGAGGCAACATACCATCCGAAACTCCCGATCTGCCCCACAAAATCTCCTATCTGCCCCCCTAACTATAGAGTCCCCTAAAACTATCGCTCTCTTCTCTTCCCTC
This sequence comes from Hypanus sabinus, assembly GCF_030144855.1. Taxonomy (NCBI): domain Eukaryota; kingdom Metazoa; phylum Chordata; class Chondrichthyes; order Myliobatiformes; family Dasyatidae; genus Hypanus; species Hypanus sabinus. Next base: position 41,026,223 of record NC_082731.1, on the reverse strand, counting down.
CTCCCCTTTCTAGTTGAGGGTTCAACCTCTGTGCCAGAGGCAGGACCACTACAACTCATTCCTGGTAGGTCATCCCCATCAACAGTATCCAGTACGGTTTACTTATTGTTAATGGGAATGGCCGCAGGGGTGCTCTGCTCTCTCTGCCTGCTCCCCCTGCCTCTCTGGACCGTCACCCATCTGCCTACTTCTTGGTTTTTTGGTGTGACTACCTCCTGATAACTCCTATCTATCTCTGCCTCCACCTCACGAATGATCCGTAGTTCATCCAGCTCCCGCTCCAACTCCCTAACTCAGGCTGATAGGAGCTGCAGCTGGATGCACCTATTGCAGGTGTGGTCATCAGGGACAACTGTGTTGACCCTGACCTCCCACATACTGCATACGGAGCACACCACTGCTCTGACTGTCTCCCCCATACCTGAACTGGATTAATAGAATAAGTCTAAAAAGCACCTAGCGACCTTACCTTCTTCCCCTCAGCGAGCAATCACACAGCCTTACCGAAGTCCCCTTACGCCGAAGCCCACTTAGCCAAAGCCCAGGACTCTGCTTCCACGGACTCCGCTGCCCGCTCTGAAAAGAAGTCCTGCCTTTTAAAGTGCGCGCTCGACGCCTTGTGGGAGAGACGAACGCCACGGGAGCAAACTCAGATTTTATCCCTTTCACCGGTTTATTTGTTTGCACTCAGCTAGCGAGAAGTTCGGAGCCGCACACCAGAGGGGCAGAATTCATCTCCCTCTGGGCTCTCGTGTCGAACCTCTAACTGAGTTAGTCCAGCTCTGGCCTTTATATCACACACACAGAGTTGTTAATCATGTGCAAGCAGAAGGAAGCAGTCTTGTTTGTGGTTTGACAGGTACGCAGAAGTCAGCAATCTTTGTCAATCAGGCAGTCACGCGGGGCGGGTATTAAGTGCAAAGTTCTAAAAATCATTCCCTACTTCCCCAACACCCTTCAAACTTCATCAGCACAACCCAGCGATTTCCCAAATTAATCCTAGCTTAATCATGGGACAATTTACAATGACCAATTAACCTAGCAACCGGTACGTGCTTTGGACTGTGGGAGGAATCTGGAGCACCCGGAGGAAACCCAGCGGTCACAGGAAGAACGTCCACACTCCTGACAAGCTGTGGCCAGCAGGTGGCGCAGTGGCACCAGAAGCAGACTTGGAATGACTGGTCCCGGGTTAAATCAAGTAAATGATGTTTCAAGTTTCAAGTAATCAAGTTTCTGAATTGCTGAGTGTGTACCGTCAGGTTTCTGTACCTCCTTCCTGATGGTAGCAATGTGAACAAGGCAGGACTTGGGTGACAGGGGTCCTTAATGATGGACGATGGCTTTCTGACGCCTCGCTCGCTGAAGATGTCCTGGATACTACGGAGGCTCAAGGTGCTGGAAATCTTCAGCAACACAGCAGAGTGAGGATGAGGATCTGCCCTAACGTCATCGGCACACGTTGTGAAATTTATTCAACACGAACGAACAAGCTGGATGAACTCAGCAGGTCGGGCAGCACCCGTTGAAAGGAGCAGTCCTCTACTGCCATGATGGGGCCAAACTCAGGTTGGGGGAGCAACACCTCATATACCGTCTGGGTAGTCTCCAGCCCCTTGGCATGAACATTGAATTCTCCAACTTCCGGTAATTCCCTCCCTCTCCCTTCTCCCATCCTACTTTCACTCTGCCTCCTCTTCCAGCTGCCTATCACCTCTCTCATGATTCTGCCTTCTTCTACTACCCATAGTGCTTTCCCCCTTACACTCCTTCTTCACCTCTCCTGCCTATCCCCTCCCTGCTTCCCCTCCCCCACCCCTTGATCTTTCCTCTGACTGGTTTTTCACCCTCCCCCCACCTTCTTTACAGGGCCCCTGCCCCCTCCTTCTTCAGTCCTGACGAAGGGTCTCGACCCGAAACGGTGACTGCTCGTTTCCACGGATGCTGCCTGGCCTGCTGAGATCCTCCAGAGTGTTGTACGTGTTGATTTGACCACAGCACTTTGTGTTGGGAAATTTATTGTTTTTGTGGTAGTGGTGCAATTCAATACATATTAATAGAGAAAAATATAAATTACATTAAGAAATATATCATCATCATCATGTGAGATATGGCCCTGACTGATCCGTGTTCCATGATTCAAGGGAGATAGGGAGCTGGACACAATTGCCCATGAATCACTTAACAAAATTACTCTGGGGAACATCTTCTCCACGTCTCATTCATCTCTTTCATCGTCATATGAGGTGGGCGATCGTGATCTTTCCGTCACCACGATGGTTCTTGGCAAATTTTTCTACAGAAGTGGTTTACCATTGCCTTCTTCTGGGCAGTGTCTTTACAAGATGGCTGACCCCCAGCCATTATCAATACTCTTCACCCTCCCTCGCAAAATGAACGGCGACGACAGCATCTCTTACACACAAAACAAACAGACCGCCTACGCAGAAAGGCTCCAGCGGGAGTGTCAGACCCCAAATCCTCAACCCCTCCCTCGCACAAAACGTAACATGTCGCCCGCTCCAGTGGCAGTTATATAAAGACCTCCCAACAGTAGCTGGGTGTGGGAAATAAATAAAAGACATGTTAGAAGGGCAATGTTAATATCGTCATTGAGATTTTAACTATCACGTTATGATAGTCATTGAGATTGGGAAAATTAGGTTGGTAATGGATCTCGAGAGAGTGAGTTTGTTGAATGCCTAAGAGCAGTTTGTTGTTGAGCCTACTAGGGGATCAGCTGTACTGGATTGGGTGCAATGCAATGAATCGGAGGTGATTAGGGAGCTTAAGGTAAAATTTCCCTCAGGAGACAATCATCACAATGTGATTGAGTTCAGCTTGAAATTTGATAGGGAGAATACTGACATAGCGGTATTTCAGTGGAATGAGGGAGATTACAGAGGTATGAGAGAGGAGCTGGCCAAAGTAAATTGGAAGGAGCTGCTGTCAGGGACGTCAGCAGAGCAGCAATGACTTGAGGAAGGTGCAGGATGGACGTATTCCAAGAACAAAGGAATACACAAACGGCAAAATAGTACAACCGTGGCTGACGGGAGAAGTCAAAGTTAATGGAAGGCCAAAACAGAGCAAGAAGTTAGCGGGAGGATAGAGGATTGGGAAGCTTTTAGAAACCTACAGTGACCAACTGAAAGAATCATTAGGAGGAAAAAGATGAGACATGAAAGCAAGCTAGCAAACGAAATCAAAGTGGGTAGTAAAAGCTGTTTCAAGCACGTAAAAATAAACGAGAGATGAGAATGGATATAGGACTGCTGGAAAATGAGGCTGGAGAAATAACGACGGGGGCAAGGAGATGGCAGATGGACTGAACGAATATCTTGCATCAGTCTTCACTGTGGAAGACGCTATCAGTGTGCCAGATGTTGAAGTGTGAGGGGGAGAGAAGTGAGTGCAGTTACAATAGACAATAGACAATAGGTGCAGGAGTAGGCCATTCAGCCCTTCAAGCCAGCACCACCATTCAATGTGATCATGGCTGATCATCCACAATCAGTACCCCATTCCTGCCCTCTCCCCAAATCCCTTGACTCCGCTATCTTTATCTCTATCTAACTCTTTCTTGAAAGCATCCAGAGAATTGGCCTCCACTGCCTTCTGGGGCAGAGCATTCCACATATCCACAACTCTTTGGGTGAAAAAGTTTTTCCTCAACTCCGTTCTAAATGGCCTACCCCCTTATTCTTAAACTGTGGCCTCTGGTTCTGGACTCCCCCAACATCGGGAACATGTTTCCTGCCTCTAGCGTGTCCAATCAAGGGAGAAGGTGCTCAAAAAGCTGAAAGACCTAAAGGTACATAAGTCACCTGGACCAGATGATCTGCACCCTAGGGTTCTGAAAGAGGTAGTGTTAGAGATTGTGGAGACATTAGAAATGATCTTTCAAAAAATCATTGGACTCTGGCATGATGCCAGAGGACTGGAAAATTGCAGATGTTACTCCACTCTTTATGTACGGAGGAAGGAAGGAGAAAGGAAGTTATAGACCAGTTAGCCTGACCTCAGTGGTTGGGAAGGTGTTAGAGTTAGTTGTTAAGGATGAGGTGATGGAGTACAGTACTTGGTGACTCAGGACAAGATAGGACAAAGTCGGCATGGTTTCCTTCAGGGAAAATCCTGCCTGACCAACCTGTTGGAATCCTTTGAGGAGATTTCAAGTAGGGTAGATAAAGGGGATGCAGTGGATGTTGTATATCTGGACTTTCAGGAAGGTCTTTGACAAGGTGCCACACATGAGGCTGCTTACCGAGTTAAGAGCCCGGAAAGTTATTAGCTTGATTAGAGCATTGGCTGATTGCTAGGTTGTAGTGAGTGGGATTAACAGGATCCTTTTCTGGTCGGCTGTCAGTAACTAGTGGTTTTCCACAGGGGTTGGTGTTGGGATCACTTCTTTTTATGCTGTATATCAATGATTTAGATGATGGGGTAGATGGCCTTGTTGCCAAGTTTGCAGATGATACGAAGATTGGTGGAGGGGCAGGTAGTGTTGAGGAAACAGGGAGGCTGCAGAAGGACTTGGACAGACTAGGAGAATATGCATGAAAGTGGCAAATGAAATACAATGTTGTAAAATACATGGTCATGCACTTTGGTTGTAGAAGTAAATGTGTAGACGATTTTCTAAATGGGAGAAAATCCAGCAATCTGAGATGCAGAGGGACTTGGGAGTCCTTGTGTAGAACACCCTGAGATTAACTTGCCTGTTGAGTCGGTGGTGAGGAAGGCAAATGCAATGTTAGCCTTCATTTCAAGAGGTCTAGAATACAGGAGCAGGGATGTGATGCTGAGGCTTTATAAGGCACTGGTGAGGCCTCACCTTGAGTATTGAGAACAGCTTTGGGCTCGTCATCTAAGAAAAGATGTGCTGGCGTTGGAGAGGGTCCGGAGCAGTCACAAGGAAGACTCCAGGATTTAAAGGGTTATCATACGAGAAACGTTTGATGGCTCTGGGTTTGTACTCTGAACTTGGGAAGATGAGGCGGGATCTCAGTGAAACCTTTTGAATGTTGAAAGGCGTAGACAGAGTAGATGTGGAAAGGATGTTTCCCATGGTGGCCGAGCCTAGGACAAGAGGTCACAGCCTCAGGATAGAAGGGTGTCCATTTAAAACAGAGATGCGGAAAAACTTCTTTAGCCAGAGGGTGTTGAATTTATGGAGTTTGTTACCACAGGTAGCTGTGGAGGTCAGGTTGTTGAGTGCATTTAAGGCAGAGATTGATAGGTTCTTGATTTGACATGTCATCCCAAAGGTTATGGGGAGGCCAGGGAGTGGGGCTGAGGAGGGGAAAAGTGGATCAGCCATGATTGAATGGTGGAGCAGACTCGATGGGCCAAATGGCCTAATTCTGCTCCTATGTCCTATGGTCTTATCATCCAATCAAATTCCAAACTGCACATCACAGGTGCGAACAGTTTCATAAGCACAATCAAGACTGAAGAAGAAGCAGAAGATGTAGGGAAAGTGAAATATGTGAAGAGATTGGCTATCTGGAAGATGTTCCCCGAAGAACCATGGATTGCTGGCTCCATCTTGACTGGAAGGTGGGTTGTTGGGCGGTGCAGCACGCCGGGCCTGTTCCATGTTATATCTTTAAATAAATAAAACAATTACAGGGTAATAAAATGTGAAGCCGTTCAGCTGCTGTGTAATTAAATTGTGCCCTGCCTGCCATTAATACTGTCCTACCAAATAAGAGTTACTGTACCATGGTTTACACAAAATGTAAACCTTCGCAGATGCAGCCCTCATCTGCATCTCTCCCGTTTCCCCCACCTCAGAGCTCACCACACCTTCTTGCCCTCCTGAAAGGGTCCACTGGCCTGTCCTGCTTGTGGATCCTGGGCGAAGCCAGAGGGTCCACTGGCCTGTTTTGAGTGTGGATCCAGGGAAGGAGCTAGAATTGAGCCATGAGGCGTTGAGGGACTATGAGCGTGCAGGCTGGTGAGGAAAGATATTTCCAGGAAGTCTGTGGCCAGTGAGGCCGTGGCTTGACTTTAGAGGAAGTGGCAGAGTTGGCCAAACTAGAACAGCACTGCCCACATCAGAAGGCTGGACGATGATGTATATCAGCTGTTACTGTCTGGTTTGGTGCAGCATCCTCTCACAAGATACAAAACCTTTCAGTTCAGCAGAAAAAGAGAGTAAAGGGTTAGAAGCTCTGCACTCTACCGTCACTTCAGAACTTGCATGTATCCAGGACAAAGAAGTGGGCAGTGAAAATCATATCAGACACTAGTGACCCTGCAAACTGCCTTTTTCAAAAGTACCCTCTGGAAAGGGATACAGGGCTATTAACACAAAACCTTCACACCATCTTCAATGTTTCTTCCTCCAGACAGTTAATCTGATCAACCATTTACATCCCCCCCAACCCCTTCCATTACTTCAGTTAGTACACAGAACTGTTAACACTTTCAACTACTTTTTTTAGTGCTGTTTACATTGTAAATAGATAATACGCTAGTATTTATATATTTATGTATATTTTATTCCATATCTGTACTTTAACTTCTAACCTTATCTTTTATATAATTCTTGCGACAATCAATTAAATTCATTTTAAGTTTATTTGTCGTTCAACAACCATACATGAATACAGCCAAAGGAGGCAGTGTTACTCCGGAGTCAAGGTACAAAACACTGTACCAACAGTCCATGGCGCAAAGCACACACAGGATAGCGAGCACAAATGGTATCAAGCCACACAGTAAAAGAGTCCAAAATTCACCACAATTTCACCACAACAGATCTAGCCTTCCTGCCAAGCATATTGGGGGCGGTGTGGTGGGGGGGCTTTCCGACTCCAGCCTGGAGGCCGCTCCACACTGCCCCCCAGTGGAGCGCACCAGCTCGGATGCCTCTCCCAGGCGACGCCTCAGCTTCAGGCCCAGTCCTCCCACGTATAGAACAACAAGCACATATAGAATATCAGTAAAATACAACGACACAAAAAATACACGCAATATTTGTTGGTGAGGAAGGTTAGAATGCATAATGGGGGCGGAAGAATTCAGCTGGCCAAACTAACGGCCTTGAATGGAAAAAGTAGTGGATATGTCCCAGTCCGTCACTGGTAAAACCCTCCACACCATTGAGCACACCTACATGAAATGCATTTGCAGGAAACCAGCATCCAATATCAGAGACTTCACTGCCTAGGACATGCTCTCTTTTCATTGCTGCCATCAGGTAGAAGGTACAGGAGCCTCAGGACTCACAGCACCAGGTTCAGGAACAGTTACTACCCCTCGACCAGGGGGGGATAAATACACTCAACTTCACTTGCCCACTTCATTGAAATATTCTCACAACCTATGGACTCACTTTCAAGGACACTTCATCTCATTTTCTTGATATTTATTGCTTATTTATTTATTATTACTATTTATTTCTTTCTGTATTTGCACAGTTTGTTGTTTTCTGCACTCTGTTGAAACACCCAAGTTAGTGCAGTCTTTCACTGTTATAGACAATAGACAATAGGTGCAGAAGTAGACCATTCAGCCCCTCGAGTCTGCACCGCCATTCTGAGATCATGGCTGATCATTCACTATCAATACCCAGTCCCTACCTTGTCCCCATATCCCTTGATTCCCCTATCCATCAGATATCTATCTAGCTCCTTCTTGAAAGCATCCAGAGAATTGGCCTCCACTGTCTTTCGAGGCAGTGCATTCCAGACCCCCACAACTCTCTGGGAGAAGAAGTTTTTCCTCAACTCTATTTTAAATAACTGACCTCTTATTCTCAATCCATGCCCTCTGGTACTGGACTCTCCCAACATCTGGAACATATTTCCTGCCTCAATCCTATCAAATCCTTTAATTATCTTAAACGTTTCAATCAGATTCTTAAACGTTTCAATCAGATATATGATTATTATATGAGTTAGATATATGTTATTATTTTATAGATTTATTGAGTATGTCCACTGGAAAATGAATCTTAGGGTTGCATATGTACTTTGACAATAAATCTGCTTTGAACTTTGAGTTGGAGGAGTATTTGCGTTCGAAGCTCGTGATCCTTGGTGTGTGACAGGAGGGAGATGCGTTTGTTGAAACAAAGGGCTTGGCAAGAAGGGAAGGGAGGGAGGAAGGACAGCTCCAACATAGAGAGAGTCGGTGTTATAGAAGGAGCCCAAGATCATGCACGTTCCATTAGGTGTACCTCGGGATGCCTTGAGTAATGACCTGCAGCCTGAACATACTCATGATCCTGGGTAAATCCAAATGAATGAGGAGTTAATGATGTTCCTCCCTCCATTGGTTCTGCTTGACCTGCTGAGTGTCCGCAGTATTTTGCACTCAGTTTAGATTTCCATTGTCTTCAGTTTATACATTTCAAGCATTCAAAGTTCAAAGTAAATTCAAAGTTCAAATGGATTGGACATGCTAGAGGCAGGAAGCATGTTCCCGATGTTGAGGGAAGTCCAGAACCAGAGGTCACAGTTTAAGAACAAGGGGTAGGCCATTTAGAACGGAGTTGAGGAAAAACTTCTTCACCCAGAGAGTTGTGGATCCGTGGAATGCTCTGCCCCAGAAGGCAGTGGAGGCCAATTCTCTGGATGCTTTCAAGAAAGAGTTGGATAGAGCTCTTAAAGACAGCAGAGTCAAGGGATATGGGAAGAAGGCAGGAACGGGATACTGATTGTGGATGATCAGCCATGATCACAGTGAGTGGTGGTGCTGGCTCAAAGGGCCGAATGGCCTACTCCTGCACCTATTAGCTATTGTCTAAATTTATTATCAATGTATGTATATGAAACACTCTGGTTCCATCGGCCGCACGGGTCTAGGGAAGACGATCACTGGCTTTGCCAAATGTGAGAGATTGAGGTGCAACCCCACCCCGAAACCACCTGTTTGTGTTGATGCTGCATGATTCGTTACCCTGTTACATGAAATAACAGACAGTATACTGCATACAGTTAAACAATTTAGTTTTATAATTCTTAATTTGACTTAAGGTTTAATAACGAGAAAGCAAAGAGAGAAAAGGGCCCAGTTTATTGAAACAGTCTAACATGCCCAAGTTGGAGCTCACAGTTTCCCCTTTCCTCCTTCAATCTCCCCAGACTTTGTCGAATCTCCGGGTCGAGTCTTACGACCACTTCTCTCCGGCATCTTCTCCCTTCCCCTCCCGCCAAGCAAAAGACCCAGCTCACCCCGGTGTCAGGCACACAACATGAAAAACACACTCCCCTCATTGGACGGCTCACGTTCCAAAACCCCCGTTATCTCTAACCGTAACCCACACACTGCTTCTACAGAAAGACCGTTACGTCAGCAGGGAAACCTTTCCCAGGGTGTTGCACATACGCCACCATGTCCCACCCTGAGTTTCATTTCTTGGAGACATTCACAGTAGAACAAAGAACTACAATAGGATCAATGAAAAATTACACAGAGAGACTGAGAAATAACCGACGTGTGAAAGAAGACAAAGTATTCAAACAAAAGACACGAATTATAACAATAATACTAATCTTTTTCCCAGAAACAGAAGAGTTCCTTGTGGCAATACACGACCGGCTAGCTAACACAACAAATTATCAAAAATATGTAATAAAAGACAAACAGAAATCAAGATGATAAATGCAGAAAATGCCAAAAGGAACCAGAAGCAATTCAGCACATTACAGGATCCTGTAGCGGTTTAACTCAATCTGATTACTTACACAGGAACAATCAAGTGGCTAACATGACTCACCAAAATCTTGATTTCAAATACAAGCTCATAAAAGACTTTACACTTTACTATAAACACAAGCCTGATCAAGTTTTTGAGTTAGTGTCAGACAAATTATATTAAGACTACTAATTATTACAGATAGGACAATCCATATTAACTCTCCGGATATAATAATACAGGATAAAAAAAAAGCAGGAACAACTGACTTAATAGATACAGCCATTCCAAATGTACATTACGTACAGAAGTCAATAAGTGCATAAATCCAGAAACTGAATTAAAAAAGGAAATTGAAAGGCTATGGAACATGAAACTATGTTCCATAAAAGACTATGGAACAGTTCCTTTCAATTGAGAGATGAGTTTGCTTGGCTATGCCTGTACCTCAGGTTTTACCAGCTTGAGCTGAGGAAAAAAATTAAATAATAATCAATCAATCAATAAATAAATAGATGGCTAGATAGCTAGATTGACAGATAGATAGAAAGATAGACTGATATATAGATAGATAGATAGATAGATAGATAGATAGATAGATAGATAGATAGACTGATATATAGATAGATAGATAGATAGACAGATAGATAGATAGATAGATAGATAGATAGATAGAGATAGATAGATAGATAGATAGACAGATAGATAGATAGATAGATAGATAGATAGATAGATAGATAGATAGACAGATAGATAGATAGATAGACAGATAGATAGATAGATAGATAGATAGATGGATAGACTGATAGATAGATAGATAGATAGATAGATAGATAGATAGATAGATAGATAGATAGATAAATAGATAGATAGATAGAGATAGATAGATAGATGGATAGATAGATAGATAGAGATAGATAGATAGAGATAGATAGATAGATGGATAGATAGATAGATAATACTGAGAACATGAGGTGCAGAGCTTTTTAAAGTGAGTCCTTAGGTTGAGGAGTCAGTTCACTTTGAGGTGAGTGATGTTATCTTCATTGGTTCAGGAGCCTCATGGTTGTAGGGTAATAACCCTTATCTTATTGAATAAATGCTGAGCCTCAGCAGTTACAATGGGATTGTCCCTTAACACATTTCATGACACATGCCAATGATAATAAACCTGATTCTGATTCCCTTTTGCATAAGGGACATTTCATACCGAGCTATAACCAGAGGGTTAACCCTTATCCTGCTGATAAATAGTGACACTGTAGACAAACACAGTGATTACAGCCAAGCTTGCATCATAAGAAGCCACTCTGCACAGTCACTTATCTTTAACCATTATCCCACTGCATTAAGGTGACCCTTCATCCTGCTGTATTAATCTTACAAAGAGTAAAACATAAAAAGCAGTTGAATCCACTACAAGAAGTAGGGGATAGGAGCCAGTCCATCACAGGTAAAGCCCTCCCCAGCACTGAGCACATCTACATCACTATCAGAGACCCCCACCACCCAGGACATGCTCTCTACTCACTGCTGCCTTCCGGAAAAAAGGTACAAGAGCCCCAGGACTCACACCACCAGGTTCAGGAACAGTTATTACACCTCAACCATCAGGCTCTTGAACCAGACGGGATAACTTCACCTGACCTCACTTGTCCCATCATCGAAACATTCTCACAACTAATGGATTTACTCTCAAGGACTCTTCATCTCATGTCCTCACAATTCATTGCTTGTTTATTTATTATTACTATTTCTTTCTTTTCATATTCGCACGGTTTGTTGTCTTCTGCACACTGGTTGAACGTCCAAGTTGGTGCGGTCTTTCATTGATTCTGGTCTGGTTATTATTCTATAGATTTATTGAGTATGCCCACAAGAAAATGGTGTATATGATGGTGTGATAAATGCTGGCTTAGTTGGCGATGCCCACGTCCCGTAAATGAATAAATAAAAAAATTGTCAGTCTAACATCTCCTCTTGTGCCAAGATGAGGCCACCCTCAGGGTAGAGGAACAAAACCTGGTTACCCTCCCAATCTGATGGCTCAAATATCGATTTCTCTTTCTGGTAAACAAATTTCACTCCCCCCCCCCCTTTTTATTCTGCACTCTGACCTTTCACTTCTTCTCATCTGCCTACTCCTTCTCCCTGGGCCCTCTCCTCCTTCCCCTTCTCCTCTGGTCCACTCTCCTCTCCTCTCAGATTCCTTCCTCTCCAGCCCTTGACCTTTCCCACCCACCTGGCTTCACCTCTCACCTTCCAGCTCCCCTTTACCTATTTATCCTGGTATCTTCCCCCTTCCTTCTCAGTCCTGAAGAAGGGCCTCGGCCTGAAATGTCGGGTATCTCTTCATTTCCATAGATGCCACCTGGGCTGCTGAGTACAGAGCCCTGATGGAGGACCTTGTCAGATGATGCAAGCTGAATCATCTGCAGCTCAACACCAGTAAGACAGAGGAGATGGTGATGGACTTTAGGAAGACTAAGCCCGCACTGCTCCCTGTTACTATAGATGGTGAGGACGTGGATGTAGTGAGGACCTACCAGTACCTGGGTGCACCTGGATGACAGACTTGAGTGGAGCACCATCACAGGGCTGTGTGCAAGAAAGGCAAGAGTTGCCTCTACTTCCTGAGGAGACTGAGGTCCTTTGGAATACGCAGGCCTCTCCTTCACATGTTCTACCAGTCTGTTGTCACCTGTATAATTTTCTATGTGATGGTGCGCTGGAGCCGTGGCATAGATGTGGGTGATGCCAACAGGCTCAATAAACTGATTAGAAAGGCTGGCTCTGTTGCAGGTGTCAAACTGGACACACTGGAGGCTGTGGTAGAACAAAGGGCCCTCTGGAAAATCCTGGCGATTCTGGACAATGTTTCTCACCCTCTGCACGCCACCTTGGCTGCACAGAGGAGCACATAAGGTACCCCATGCAAGGTTTATTGAGAAAGCAAGGAGGCATGGGATCCAAGGGGACTTTGCTTTGTGGATCCAGAACTGGCTTGCCCACAGAAGGCAAAGAGTGGTTGCGGACGGGTCATATTCTGCATGGAGGTTGGTCACCAGCGGTGTGCCTCAGGGATCTGTTCTGGGACCTTTACTCTTCATGACTTTTATAAATGACTTGGATGAGGAAGTGGAGGGATGGGTTAGTAAGTTTGCTGATGACACAAAGGTTGGGGGTGTTGTGGATAGTGTAGAGGGCTGTCAGAGGTTACAGCGGGACATTGATAAGATGCAAAACTGGGCTGAGAGATGGCAGATGGAGTTCAACCCAGATAAGTGTGAAGTGGTTCATGTTGGTAGGTCAAGTATGATGGCAGAATGTAGTATTAATGGTAAGACTCTTGGCAGTGTGGAGGATCAGAGGGATCTTGGGGTCTGAGTCCATAGGACACTCAAAACATCTGCGCAGGTTGACTCTGTGGTTAAAAAGGCATACGATATATTGGCCTTCATCAATTGTGGAATTGAATTTAGGAGCCTCGCTGCTATATAGGACCCTGGTCAGACCCCATTTGGAGTACTGTCCTCAGTTCTGGTCGCCTCACTACATGAAGGCTGTGGAAGCCATAGAAAGGGTGCAGAGGAGATTTACAAGGGAGTTGCCTGGATTGGGAAGCATGCCTTATGAGAATAGGTTGAGTGAACTCGCCCTATTCTCCTTGGAGCAAAGGAGGATGAGAGGTGACCTGATAGAGGTGTACAAGATGATGAGAGGCATTGATCGTGTGGATAGTCAGAGGCTTTTCTCCAGGGCTGAAATGGCTACCATGAGAGGGCAGAGGGTTAAGGTGCTGGGGAGTAGGTACAGAGGGGATGTCAGGGGTAAGTTTTTTACACAGAGAATGGTGAGTATGTGGAATGGGCTGCCGGCGATGGTGGTGGAGGTGGATACGATAGGGTCTTTTAAGAGGCTTTTGGATAGGTACATGGAGCTTAGAAAAATAGAGGGCTGTAGGTAAGCCTAGTAATTTCTAAGGTAGAGACATGTTCGGCACAACTTTGTGGGTCGAAGGGCCTGTATTGTGCTGTAGGTTTTCTATGTTTCTATGTTTTAGTAATTCAACTAAGACAACTGCGCTGCTCCAAAGAGCGCTACATGAGGTCACTGTTACCCTCGTCTGTTAGGCTCTATAATGAGTCAGCCTATAGCTGGGGAAGTGATGACATCCTCTTGTTAGACTGTTTATGGCAACTTATTTTTTATTCTTTCTAGTTCTCTTCTAATATTTATATCTGTGCACTTGTAATGCTACTGTGATACAGCAATTTCCTTTGGGATCAAATAAGTATCCAGCTATTAGTCAGGGAATTGAGTTCAATAGTCACGGGATAATGTTGCAGCTCTATAAAACCCTGATTAGACCACACTTGGAGTATTGTGTTCATTCCAGGCTCCTCATTATAGGAAGGATATGGAAACTGCAGAGAGGAGGTTTACCGGGATGTCGCCTGGGTTAGTGAACAGCAATTGAACGAGCTAGGCTTTTCACTTTGGACTGAAGGAGGGTGAAAGGTGACTTGATCGAGGTGAGGTAAGAGGCATAGATAGAGTGGACAGACCAGAGCGGAGACGACTTATTAGAGAGGGTATTACTTCAAGGCGATTGGAGTAAAGTATAGGGTGGATGTCAGAGGCAGGTTTTGATATCTTTTGTAACTTCAAAACATTAAACTAATTCAAAGACAGACGGTGTAACATTGAGTTTACTTTAAGCAAGGTATCATGTGTAGCTTTGTGCATATACAATTGACACATTTTTACATAAGACCATAAGACGTAGGAATAGAATTAGGCCATTTGGCCCATCGAGTCTGTTCCACCATGGCTGATCCTTTTTTTCCTCCTCCTCAACCCCATTTCCCGGCCTTCTCCCCGTAACCTTTGATGCCGTGTCCAATCAAGAACCTATCAATCTCTGCCTTAAATACACCCAACGACCTGGCCTCCACAGCTGCCTGTGGTAACAAATTCCACCATCTCACCACCCTCTGGCTAAAGAGATTTCTCTGCATCTCTGTTTTCAATGTTAGCCTCTCTACACTGAGCTTGTGCCCTCTTGTTCTGGACTCTCCCACTATGGGAAACATCCTTTCCACATCTACTCTGTCCAAGCCTTTCAACATTCAAAAGGTTTCAATGAGACCCTCCCCTCATCTTTCTGAATTCCATGTTCCTCGTATGATAACCCTTTCATTCCTGGAATCATCCATGTGAACCTCCTCTGGACCCTCTCCAATGCCAGCACATCTTTTCTTAGATAAGGAGCCCAAATTTGTACTTAATACTCAAGGTGAGGCCTCACCAGTGCCTCATAAAACCTCAGCATCACATCCCTGCTCTTTTATTCTAGACCTCTAACGTGTAATTACGTAATTATCTAAAGAAAAAGAATGCTTAATCAACCTAAATACTGCTCAAATATTATTGAAATATTAAATACGCAGTGCCAACTGGTGGTGTAGTGGTATCAGCACCAGACTTCGAGGCAAATGGTCATGGGTTTGAATCCTTTGCAGGTAACGTGGGAGGGAAGGGTGGGAGTAGGTTAAAATGTGGGCACGACATTGTGGGCTGAAGGACCTGCACTGGGCTGTAGTCATCTATTGTTCTGTTACAGAAACACAGCGAACTCCCGCTCTCGAGAGTACGGTTACCGAACGAGGAACCCTTGTGTTGAACGAGCAGTTGTTCTCTACACTTGCCTACTGAATATGCTCTCTGATCTTCAGCGGGTGGAGAACGCTGCTTGTAAGATACCAACCCCAAAGCATCACTGTAGTGGTGATTGAGGTCAATGTACTGTTGGTTCAACAACAATGAATCATACTGAAAGCCTTTGAACTCAGGCCCAAGGAAACATCTGGAAGAGCTCACACCGGGCGGGGGCTTGGGGGGGGAATTTTGAGAGGATTCTTAATTTTAATTTTATCTTAATTTTACCTCCTGTGAGGATTGCAGGCATCATTTCCTTGTAACAAACTAAATTACTGGCAATTTCCTCGCTGTGAATCAGAAAGGACCGCATGGCACAGTTCCCAGCAGGTTAACTCTTTCCCATCCGCAGTTCACGAGCCAAACCCAGCCCCCTACCCCCCTGCCCCACCAACCCCACCAACAGCACAGGTGGGTGATGGGTCCGAGCGCAGAGATGGTGCGTGTGGGAGTAAAAGGAGGAGTTATCTTTTGGGTTCCTGCACTCCCAGAGAGAGGTGATCAAATCGGCACTGGGTTGAAAGGGCCTCACTTTACACACACAAATATACATGCACACTCTCACACACACACTCACATACATGTACACTCAGACACATTCACACAACACAAATGTGCACACAGTCACACAACATACACTCAATACACATACACACACACACACACACAAATATACATGCACGCTCACACACACACACACTCACATACATGCACACTTGCACACACATTCACACAACACACTCAGACACACACACAACACAAAAATGCACAGTCACACACACACACCCACACTCAGTCTCACACACACATACAAATATACATGCACACTCACACAACACACATACACATATACACACACACATCCCCTGCACACTCACAGACAGACACACACACATACACAATCAGACACACACTCAGTCTCACACATACACACACACATAAATATACATGCACGCTCACACACTCTCACATACATGCACACTCAGACATACACACACACAACACAAACATGCACAGTCACACTCACACACCCACACTCAGTCTCACACACACATACAAATATACATGCACACTCACACACACTCACATAATGCACACTCAGACATACACACACACAACACAAACATGCACAGTCACACACACACACCCACACTCAGTCTCACACACACATACAAATATACATGCACACTCACACAACACACATACACATATACACACACACATCCCCTGCACACTCACAGACACACACACATACACAATCAGACACACACTCAGTCTCACACATACACACACACATAAATATACATGCATGCTCACACACACTCACATACATGCACACTCAGACATACACGCTCACAACACAAACATGCACAGTCACACACACACACCCACACTCAGTCTCACACACACATACAAATATACATGCACACTCACACAACACACATACACATATACACACACACATCCCCTGCACACTCACAGACACACACACATACACAGACACACACTCAGTCTCACACATACACACACACATAAATATACATGCACGCTCACACACACTCACATACATGCACACTCAGACATACACACACACAACACAAACACGCACAGTCACACACACACCCACACAGATACAAATATACATGCACACTCACACAACACACATACACATATACACACACACATCCCCTGCACACTCACAGACACACACACACACACATACACAATCAAACACACACTCAGTCTCACACATACACACACACAACACAAACATGCACACAGTCACACACATGCACAGACAGGCACACACTCTCACAAATATGGAGAAGTTGGTTGCTTAAGACAGCAGCACTGTCTTTTACAGTGAGAGATGTACTGGAAAGTTTTCTGGTCCAATTTTGCACCTCTTCGGGCACCCTATAGCCTGGACTTGGTGGGCTGACTTATAGGCAGAGGTTTGACAGGCTAATACTTTAATTATTGGATTGTTGGAGAATGAAGGGTGATCTTCCAGAGGCGTATAAAATCACGAGGGGCACAGACATGTGAATACAGGCAGTCTTTACAGTACTTTTCCTCCCAAATTGGAGCGGAGAGCAAGCTTGTAAGTCTTGCGGGAGCAATGGATGTTGGGAATGGCATGCCATGGTACAGGGGCAAAGGAGGAGTGCTGGGGTGGGGGTGCTGCGAGTGCAGACTCACCGAGCTCTGAGACGCCAGGCAAGGTCATTTGATTCCAAACAATTGGTTTATTGATCATTACAGAATGTCTCTCTGGTGCTTCCCGCTCCCTCCCCGCTCCCTTCCCCTTTTCCCAACCATGATCCCCCTCTCCCTGCCCCCTTCCCACTCCCAGTCCACAACAGAGACCCAGATCAGAATCAGGTTTATCATCATTCACATCTGTCATGATTTCTTTTATGTGGCTATGTGGATTCGTTCAAGATGATAGAAGCATGTATTGCTTCATAGGTACATGGGAAATAACCATCAGGAAATTCTTATGAAAGAATGCTATGACCTACATGTTGAGGTAATGGAAATTTTCCGTTTATGGAAAGATCTAGACTATCGATAGGAACATTCCCAACACATTGCAGGTTTCAACACCTGGAATACATCAATAATAATCACATTGGCGGTAAGAATAACTTAAACTCTGAATCAACCACCCTTGGTCATACCAAGGGAGGGGAGAATATTCCTTCCCACACCCAATGTGGCCTATCAGGCAGCAACCTTGCCTGTTCTTTAGCATTAGTCTGTTTTACGAGGCCAAATCGACACTCAGCTGAGCATGTTTGGATCTCACGAAAGCAGACAGCCGGCTTTGAACCTGGGAACTCTCGCTTCGAAGTCTGGTGCTGGTACCACCACACCACCTGCACGGACCAGGACAACTTCAGCTTTATCATTCAACCAGTGTGCAAAAGGCAACACACTGTGAAGATGCAAAAAAGATAAATAAATCAGTACGCAATAAATATTGAGAACGTGAGATGAAGAGTCCTTGAAAGAGAGTCCATTGGTTGTGGGAACATTTCAATATTGGGACAAGGGAAACTGAGAAAGTAATCCGCTTTGACTTAAGGTTGAGGATGGATTATCATCTAAATGGAGAGAAATGAGGGATATAGGGATTCTTGTGCACTGATCACTTGAAGTTTGCAGGTGGTTAAGAATGAAAAATTGCTTTTTTTTTTGCAGATGGGTTGGAGTTTAAAATTGGGGATGTTTTGTTACCATTGTCCAGGGTGTCGGTGGAGCACCGTGCACGGATTCCTTTCCCTGTGTCTATGCTGTAGTACATAACAGTCCAGCCTCCAAGAGGACCAGAACCTTGTCATAGGGCTCGGAGGCTTGAGTGCCTCGATGACCCGGAGAGCTATGTTGGCAAACAGGTCAAAGGGTAGAGGCCAGACCAAGTGTCCTCCGGACCTCCAGGTTCAGGGGTTCAGCTCAGGGCCAACTAACCTGACTGGTCAAAAAAAAAAAGTTGTTATGGAAACAGCAATGAAGAATGCTTCTCCATCTGAGTGTGACGGTATTCTTGAGTCTCCACCTGGGACTTGCATGACTGGCGGTAGTGAAAACCGAGAGGAAGCTACAGACACGATGAAGGAAGCCCTGAACACCGACAGAGATGGAGGACCTTCACTGCTGCTCTAAACACCAACAGCCCTGGAGACCCTTGATGCTAATACATTGTTGTGTCCTCCACCATCCAAATCCTGGGGGTGGAGAAGCACAAATGGATCAGGTACCTGCAGCTGGGAGAGTGGGTGAGGGCCGGCTGCTTGTGGTGAGAGACTCACCAAGGAATAAGTTGGGAAGTTCAAAGATTCAGGAATTCAAAATACCAGGGGTGATTGATAAGTCTGTGGCCTAAGGTAGAAGGAGTCAATTTTAGAAAACCTAGCACATTTACTTTTCAACATAGTCCCCTCCTACATTTACACACTTAGTCCAGTGGTCGTGGAGCATACGGATCTTGGACCTCCAGGAAGTGTCCACAGCAGGGGTGATTGATGAGTTATGAGGAGATGGGTTATACAGCTCTCGTTACAGGCACATGCAGGTCAACTCTTTGAGTGATTATGCAGAAAATTTGAAGTTATTAGCTCATCTCCTTCTACCTTGGGCCACAAATTTATCAATCACTCCAATGCATTATTAACTAATGTTATTAACTTCAAACGAACCCATGAAACCGTTCAAAGAAAAACAGCAAACTTTACTTTATTTACTTTACTTTATTGTCACCAAACAATTGATATTAGAGTATCCAATCATCACAGTGATATTTGATTCTGTGCTTCGCACTCCCTGGAGTACAAATCAAAGTAAATATAATAAAATAAATTTAAATTATAACTCAAATAGAAAATAGAAAAGGGAAAGTAAGGTAGTGCAAAAAGAAACCGAGAGATAGGTCCAGATATTTGGAAGGTACGGCTCAGATCCGGGTCAGGATCTGTTCAGCAGTCTTATCACAGTTGGAAAGAAGCTGTTCCCAAATCTGGCCGTATGAATCTTCATGCTCCTGAACGTTCTCCTGCAGGGAAAAGGGACAAAAAGTGTGTTGGCTGGGTGGGTCGTGTCCTTGATTATCCTGTCAGCACTGCTCCGACAGCGTGCGGTGTAAAGTGAGTCCAAGGATGGAAGATTGGTTTGTGTGATGTGCTGGGCTGTGTTCACTATCTTCTGCAGCTCCTTCCGGTCTTGGACAGGACAACTTCCATACCACCCTCCCCCACCGCATGCAAGTCACACAACCAGCAACGAAAAAAAAAAAGAGAGTCAAAAATACAGAACATAAAACACAAAATGGAAAAGAGTCCTGACATATTATTTCAGCTCAGTGTTCATTGTCCGCAGGCCGCCCCAATTCAAATTCACCCGAAATAGCAACAAAAAACAGGAGTGACCAGTAACTGTAAACACATGATAATGTCAACTACAGAGACCAGATCACAAACCGCACTGATCAAACCATGCACAAGTTAATGGAACAAGTTCAAACTGATCATTGCACGCGACGTTATTAAATTGTGGTAGCTTGGGGATCTCCATGATGTTGCAGTGAGCACGAGGTTGCAGGACTTGGTGGGATTGGCTGCACACAGAAGAGATTTGCTGGGTAGAAGGATTCTATGACGAGTAAGTTTGGAGTCAACAGGACCTCAACCTTGAGGAAGAGATTGTGGGTCTATAAGGTTTTTTGTGTAAGGAACAAGGACTGACAGAGCATTTTTTATTAAACATAGAACATAGGACAATTCAGCACAGTACAGGCCCTTTGGCCCACAAAGTTTTTCCTACTCTAAGATCAACCTAACCCTTCCCTCCATTTCTCTTTTATCCATGTGCCATCTGTGCATCTCTTCCATCACCCTTGGTAGTGCTTTACACTTATCCTCCACTTCGTGTAAAAATCTACCTTCGACATCCCTTATATCTGAGATGCAAAGGGACTTGGGAGTCCTTGAGCAGGACACCCTAAGCATTAACTTGCAGGTTGAGTCGGTGGTGAGGAAGGCAAATGCCATGTTAGCATCCATTTCAAGAGGTCTAGAGTACAAGAGCAGGGATGTGATGCTGAGGCTTTTTTAAGGCAGAGGTGAGGCCTCACTTTGAGTATTGAGAACAGTTTTGGGCTCCTCATCTAAGAAAAGATGTGCTGGTATTGGAGAGGGTCCAGAGGTGGTTCACAAGGATGATTCTGGAAATGGAAGCGTTCTCAGACGAGGAACATTTGATGGCTCTGGGTTTGTACTTGCTGGAATATAGAAGGACGAGAAGGGATCTCATTGAAGCCTTTCGGATGTTGAAAGACTCAGACAGAGTAGATGTGGAAAGGATGTCTCCCATGGTGGGGGAGTCTAAGACAAGAGGGCACAGCCTCAGGATAGAGGGGCATCCATTTAGAACGGAGATGCGGAGAAATTTCTTTCGCCAGAATTTGTGGAATTTGTTACCACAGGCAGCTGCGGAGGCCACATCATTGGGTGTATTTAAGGCAGAGATTGATAGGTTCTCGATTGGACATGGCATCAAAGATATTGGGGAAATGGCCAGAGAATGTGGTTGAGGAGGGGAAGAAAGGATCAGCCATGATTGAATGGTGGAGCAGACTTGATGGGCCAAATGGCCTAATTCTACTCATGTCTTATGGTCTTATACTTTCTTCCAATCACCTTAAAATTATACCTCATTGTTTTAACCATTTCCTCTGGGAAATAGTGCATGCCTCTTATCATCTTGTACAACTCTGCCAAGTCACCTGTTTTGCTCAAAAGGGAAAAGCTCTAACTGATTCAACCTATCGTCATAAATCATTTTCTCTAACCCAACGTTGCAGTGTGCTGGCAATATTGGAACCCTGGTGCAGATGAAAGACAGAATTCAATGTAGGGATAGCGACAAGAGTATATTCATAATAATTCCAAAAGAATATCATTGGCTTAGCCAAGTGACACAGAAAGAAGCCGCATTCTCCAAACTAGGACCCCGTGATTAGTGCTAATCAGGTGTCTGCTTAAATAATACAAGTAACACGGAATCCCTGACCCAATCGAAATAAACTTAACAAGCTTAAACAGAAGGCACCAGAAGATTGCATTACAACGAGTGAGTCACTCAAGAGAAAACACTAGAAACTTTAAATGATTAACAACTCTTCTTAAACAACAATTAACCAATTCAGCTGCTCTAAAAGCCTTGGCTCTCAGTGCACTCTGGCACCCCAAACAGGCCAGAAGAGCTCATTACATCTGGGCAGCAGCCAGGTAAATCTCCTCTGCAGCTTCCTCCAATGGAGCAAGCACAAGTTTGACATCAGAATTGGAGGTCATAGGTTAAGGGTGAAAGGGGAAATATTTAAGGGGAATATGAGGGTGGGAGTTTCTTCACTAAGAGTGTGGTGAGAATATGGAATGAGCCTCCAGTAGAAGTGGTCGATGTGGGTTCAGTCTCAACATTTAATAGGCATTTGGATAAGTACATGGATGGGAGGGGTATGGAGGGTTATAGTCCCAGAGTAATAGATCAGCATGGACTAGATGGGCTGAATGGTCTGTTTCTGTGCTGGAGTGCTCAACGACTCCATAACTATAGACCTGGTGTGGTCTAAACAGAATTTCATAGATCTGCAACATTACCTTGTGGCCCTTGAACTCAAACCCCTGATGTAGTCCAATAGTCCCTTGGCCTTCTCAAGGATAAACAAGGCTCAACTTTATTCGTCCTATACGTTTGGATGTATCAGGAAATCACGGTGGTTTGTTGTCACTACATGCAACAAAAAAAAACAACTTCAACAATTATAAACAATAAAGAATTATTTAAAAATGAAGTTATAAGTTATAATTATATTAAAATATATAAAGTTAAAGTTATAACTGCATAGTTTCCTGAAGATGGAATCTCATGTGGATAGGGTGGTGAAGAAAGCTTTTTGGTATGCTGGCCTTTATAAATCAGAGCATTGAGTATAGGAGTTGGGATGTAATGTTAAAATTGTACAAGGCATTGGTGAGGCCAAATTTGGAGTATTGTGTACAGTTCTGGTCACTGAATTATAGGAAGGATGTCAACAAAATAGAGAGAGTACAGAGGAGATTTACTAGAATGTTACCTGGGTTTCAGCACCTAAGTTACAGGGAAAGGTTGAACAAATTAGGTCTTTATTCTTTGGAGCATAGAAGGTTGAGGGGGGACTTGATAGAGGTATTTAAAATTATGAGGGGGGGATAGATAGAGTTGACGTGGATAGGCTTTTTCCATTGAGAGTAGGGGAGATTCAAACAAGAGGACATGAGTTGAGAGTTAAGGGGCAAAAGTGTAGGGGTAACACGAGGGGGAACTTTACTTAGAATGTGGTAACTGTGTGGAACGAGCTTCCAGTACAAGTGGTAGAAGCATGTTCGGTATTGTCAGTTAAAGTAAAATTGGATAGGTGTATGGACAGGAAAGGAATGGAGGGTTATGGGCTGAGTGTAGGTTGGTGGGACTAGGTGAGAGTAAGCGTTCAGCATGGACTAGATGGCCTGTTTCCCTGCTGTAATTGATATATGGTTATAACTACAGATAGAATATGCAAACCGGAGAGGATCTCCAGACACAGTTATTGAACAAAACAAGACACAGAACAAGAGGCTAAAATACAATGGCTATCTTGGGTGCCCTGTGCCTCCTTAGCCACACTGCCACTGGTTAGGGTGACCTTAAGGGATCTATAGATGTGGGTCCTGTTCTGAATATAATCAACATTCTGATCAGAGCAATCATTGGCACAATGATGCATCACTGCGCGATACACTCAATTCTTGAAGATTTCTCACATCTATGTACACTACATGGTCAAGAGTCTTTCCAAAGAATGTCACAGTAATTCTCAGGAAATCATGAGCCTATTTATCAGAGAAACCCAGGTGTTGCTGGAAACCCTCTGGAAATACACCTTGAGTGAATGTACTTTCCTCATCCTGAGTGGGCGGGCATAGCTGGAACAATACCGCCAGTAGTACAATTGCCTAAGATTCAAAGATATTAAATTCCGAGTACACTTATTATCAAAGTATGCATGCAGTACACAACCCTGAGATTCGCCCTCCCTACACGAACAGCCACGAGACAAAGAAAACCATGGAACCCGCCCACACTCAACAACAACAACTTGCGCATCCCAGGAGGAAAAAAGACCGAGAGAAAAACAGAGAATTCAAAACACGGACACATCAAGAGAGCCCAGACATATTCAGTTACCAGCTCGGTCAGTGCCACAACTCACCCTCTCAGCCGGCTGTGGCGCTGGTTCGCACGGTCACAGTCGGAGAAAAGAGCAGCAAGGAGCGGCCAGAAACCAGAAAGGGTTAACTGGCTTTGCAGAGGGCCTGTGAGAACGGTCCTGGGAATGAAAGGGCTAACATACGAGGAGCGTCTGATAGCTCTGCACCTGTATTCCCTGAAGATCAGAAGAATGGCGGGGGGGGGGGGTATCTCACTGAAACCTGTCGAATATCGAAAGGTCTTGGACGTGGAGACGATGGTTCCTATAGTGCTGTGGGGTGGGGGGGTTGAGGACCAAAGGGCAGCTTCACGGACATTCCTTTCGAGTGGAGATGAGGAGGATTGCTTCAGCCAGAAGGGTGATGAGCCTGTGGAATTCATTGGCACAGATGGCTGAGGAGGCAAAGTCTTTGGGGATTTATTACAGAAGTTGATAGGTTCTTGATTAACAAGGGTGTCAAAGATTACAGGAAAATGAGGTGGAGAGGGATAATAAATCAGACATGATGGAATAGTGGAACAGACTCAGGGGGCTGAATAGACTAATTACATTCCCCCTCAGGCCAATGTCAATCGGGCTTTAAATGATCTGAGCAATGGGATCAATGTGCATGGGCCAGCATATCCTTATGCCATCACTATCGTTTTGGGGGATTTTAATTGGACAAGTCTGAAAAAAAAATCACTAAGCAATTACCATCAACAGAACACTTGCAATACCAGAGGAAACAACACACTGGATCACTGTCACACGACCATCAAGAATGCCTACCGTGCTATTCCACACCCTCACTTCGGGAAGTCTGATCTCCTGGCTGTACTTCTACTCCCTGAGTACAGGCAGAGACCGAAGACTGCAGCACCGGTAGCGAGGACCAAGAAGGTTTGGACAAGGGAACCATGGGAGCACCTACAGGACTGCTTTGAATCGGTGGACTGGACTGTATTCAGTGATTCATCTTCAAACCTGGATGAGTATGCTGCAGTTGTTACCAACTTCATTAAAGCCTTATTTGATTTGCTCTCTCCAGCTCGGTGGATGATTGCATTTGCTACCTTAATGGCTAGAAGATCTATTCTATTGAACTGAAAAGAGATCAATATTCCAACCACATCTCAATGGTTCTCCCAAACCATATCTTGTTTAAATTTAGAAAAAATTAGAAGTGGTACATTTGACCCCCTCGGTTAAAGTTGAAGAAACTTGGAGGCCTTTTATTCAACACTTTCATAGAATGTAATTTGACCTTTTCCAATTCCTTTATTTTATTCATTGACTTGAGTAGAGGAGTGGAGTTAATGACATTAAAGATTTTAATTGATATAATTGAATAGCCCAGCTTTCTTTAGTTTTGTTCTAGTTTGGTTTAGTTTATTTTTGATTTCAATTTGGGTTCTTTTTCCATCTTTTTATTTTTTTTCTATTTTGGGTAGCAAGGGTTTGGGAGGTCAACTATATTGGTGCTATTAATAGCTTCTTTTTTCATATGTTAATTACCAACAATGTAATCCCACTCCCTTTATATTACTATGATTATTACTATTATGTATTTAGTTTTGAAAAACTTAAAGATTGAAAAAGATAACCTTACTGTACATTCCCAAACCAAAGTCTTAGATGAACCAAGAGGTACGTCATCTGATGAAGGCTCGATCTGTGGCATTTAAGTCTGGCAACCCAGGTCTGTACCAGAAAACCAGATAAGATCTGCAGAAGGCTAGTTCAAGGATGAGGATACAATTTCAAATGAGGTTGGAGGTGACATCGGATGTACGACAACTCTGGCAGGGTTTGCAAGACATTGCTTTCTACAAAGCAAAACCCAATAGCATAAATGGCAGAGATGCTTTACTGCCAGATGAACTCAACACCTTTTATGCCCACTTTGAAAGGGAGATTATAACTACAGCTGTGAAGATCCCTGCTGCACCTGATCTCCATCTCCAAGGCAAACATTATGCTGTCCTCTCACAAGGGGACAGGAGGCTGGACCCAAGTGCAGGACACAGGCACTGAAGTACTAAGGGCAGGGCAGGAACAACTAAACAATAGACAAGATGTGGTGACCATGGTGTGCATGAGGGACATGACATTCAATGTGATTCTGGGGTTTTGGGAGAGTCTTGGAGTTCATGGCAAGGCAGGATCTTGGTTAGGCTAGAGGATGGGTCTATGGGACAAGGAATGCTGGGAGGATAGCCCCCTGGACAGGGCCCAGCCTCCCAGGCAGGAACACAGGGGCCTGGGTAGGTCACAGGGCACCTGGGCAGGATGCAGGGCACAACCCATTAGAAGTGAGGGGTAGGAAAGGGCAGAGTTCCCCCCCCCCCACCAGGCAACAGCAGTCCAGCCTGCTTACCCAACAGAGGCAAGGGGTAGGAAGGGAGTTCAGTCCAGGGTGACTCCCAGAACTAGTTGATTAACAGTGGGTTCTCCAAGCCAGGGCAAACAGAACAAGCAGGGCAAGCATGATGAACAGGGTAAATAGGGCAACCAGCAGAAACAGGGCAACCAGGTCAAGACAGGCAAACTAGACACCCCCAACTAGACTCAGTCCCAAAGCCCCTTATATACACCTGCCAGCCGACAGGCATCAGGTCCACCTCCTTAAGCCAAGATGATCCAATTTGGGCTTAAGGGTGAGGAGGGATGGCTACAAGACCCGGAGTCCAGAGCCTGCGGACTGGATCAAGACCTGGAATGTGGGCTCTGGACCGGACCATAACATGTCCTTCGGAAGGCGGAAGGTCCCAAGGGAGTAACTGGTGAGGCTCTGAAAACCTGTGCCAACCAACTGGCGGGAGTATTCAAGGACATTTTCAATATCTCACTGGTACAGGGCGAAAGTTCCCACTTGTTTCAAAAAGGCAACAATTATACCAGTGCCTAAGAAGAATAATGAGATCTGCCTTAATAACTATTGCCCGGTAGCACTCACATTGACAGTGATGAAATGCTTTGAGAGGTTGGTCATGACTAGACTGAACTCCTGCCTCAGCAAGGACCTGGACCCATTGCAATTTGCCTATCGTCACAATAGGTCAATGGCAGATGCAATCTCAATGGCTCTTCACATGGCTTTAGACCACCTGGACAACACAAATACTTATGACAGGATGTTGTTCATAGACTATAGCTCAGCATTTATTACCACCATTTCCACAATCCTGATCGATAATCTACAGAACCTGGGCCTCTGTATCTCCCTCTGCAATTGGATCCTCAACTTCCTAACCGGAAGACCACAATCTGTGCGGATTGCTGATAACATTTCCTCCTCGCCGACGATCAACACTGGTGCACCTCAGGGGTGTGTGCTTAGCCCACTGCTCTACTCTCTATACACACATGACTGTGTGGCTGGGCACAGCTCCAATATCATCTATAAATTTGCTGATGATACAACCATTGTTGGTAGAATCTCAGGTGGTGACGAGAGGGCTTACTGGAGTGAGATATGCCAATGAGTGAGTGGTGTCACAGCAACAACCTGGCACTCAACGTCAGTAAGACGAAAGAGCTGATTGTGGTCTTCAGGAAGGGTAAGACGAAGGAACACAAACCAATCCTCAGAGGGATCAGAAGTGGAGGGAGTGAGCAGTTTCAAGTTCCTGGGTATCAAGATCTCTGAGGATCTAACCTGGTCCCAACACATTGATACAGTTATGAAGAAGGCAAGACAGTGACTATCCTTCATTAAGAGTTTGAAGAGATTTGGCATGTCAACAAATACACTCAAAAACTTCTTTAGATATACCGTGGGGAGCATTCTGACAGGCACGCAGCCTCACTGCCTGGTATGTGGGGGGGGGGGGTGGGGGGGAACTACTGCACAGGATCGAAAGAAGCTGCAAAGGGTTTTAAATTTAGTCAGCTCCATCTTGGGCACTAGCCTACAAAGTACCCAGGACATCTTCAGGGAGCAGTGTCTCAGAAAGGCAGCGTGCATTATTAAGGATCTCCAGCACCCAGGGCATGCCCTTTTCTCACTGTTACCATCAGGGAGGAGGTACAGAAGCCTGAAGACACACACTCAGCGATTCAGGAACAGCTTCTTCCCCTCTGCCATCAGGGAGGAGGTACAGAAGCCTGAAGACACACACTCAGCGATTCAGGAACAGCTTCTTCCCCTCTGCCATCAGGGAGGAGGTACAGGAGCCTGAAGACACACACTCAGCGATTCAGGAACAGCTTCTTCCCCTCTGCCATCAGGGAGGAGGTACAGGAGCCTGAAGACACACACTCAACGATTCAGGAACAGCTTCTTCCCCTCTGCCATCAGGGAGGAGGTACAGGAGCCTGAAGACACACACTCAGCGATTCAGGAACAGCTTCTTCCCCTCTGCCATCAGGGAGGAGGTACAGGAGCCTGAAGACACACACTCAACGATTCAGGAACAGCTTCTTCCCCTCTGCCATCCGACTCCTAAATGGACATTGAACCCGTGAATACTATCTCACTTTTTTAATATGTATTTTTTTGAATGATTTATAATCTATTCAATATACATATACTGCAATTTATTTATTTATTATTATGATAATTATTTTATTTTTCTTCTTCTAGATTATGTATTACATTGAACTGCCACTGCTGAGTTAACAAATTTCATGACACATGCTGCTGATAATAAACCTGATTCTGATTCTGATTTTTTATGCCCTTTTGTCTTATGGTCATGGTTTTAAAGTTGTACTGTCAGCATACAGTATGTCAGCAGCTACAACACATTCTGGAGAGAAAACATTTTATTAGCCATAACTCATTTTGATTTTCCCTAGCCTCTCACTTAATACAGTTCTGCGCAAAAATCTTAGGAACATATATATAGCTGGGGTGCCTAAGACTTTTGCAAAGTATTGTAGTAATTTTATGTATTGCGCTGTACTGCTGCCACATAAAAAGCAAATTTCATGATATATGTGAGTGATGATAAGCCTGATTCTGATCTGGGTCTCTATTGAGGACTGAGAGTGGGAAGGGGGCAGGGAGAGGGGAATCATTTTTGGGAAAAGGTGAATCATCGAGCATGTCCCTCTGCACCTCCTTCCTGATGGTAGCAATGAGGAGAGGGCATGTCCTGAGGGACGTGGGTCCTTAATGATGGATGCCACTGCTAACTGAAGTTAAAGTGCCGCAAGTTAACCAGAGTCGCTGAATTCAGCGCCGACATCTGAAGGCTGTGGTGTGTCCAGTCAGGAGATGAAGTGCTTTCTTAAGTTTCAACAGGGTGTCCTTGGTTCTGTCCCGAAAACCAGAGACAGAGAAAAGTCTTAGGCTCATAAACATAACCAGAGTAGCTGAGACTTTTGCACAGTACTGTATTTGCCAACATGGAGCAGAGAGCGAGTTTGTAAACCCGGCAAGGGAAAAAGGATGCTGGGAACAGTGAGGGTGGAGTGCCGTGGGAGGGGTGTGAATTGAATTGACTTTATTTCTTACATCCTTCACATAACGTAACAAATCTTTACATTACGTCTCTGTCTGAATGTGCAATCATAGTAATTTATAATAATTTATCATAAATAGAACAGTCAATGTAATATAGAATACACTCAAATCAGCGTGAGTTAATCAGACTGATGGCTTGGTGGAAGAAGCTGTCCCGGAGCCTGTCGGTCCTGGCTTTTATGCTGCGGTACCGTTTCCCGGATGGTAGCAGCTGGAACAGTTTGTGGTTCGGGTGACTTGGGTTCCCAATGATCCTTCAGGCCCTTTTTACATACCTGTCTCTGTAAATGTCCTGAATCATGGGTAGTTCACATCTGCAGATGCGCTGGGCTGTCTGCGCCACTCTCTGCAGAGTCCTGTGATTGAGGGAGGTACAGTTCCCATACCAGGCAGTGATGCAGCCAGTCAGGATGCTCTCAATTGTGCCCCTGTAGATAGTTCTTAGGATTTGGGGGCCCATACCAAACTTCCTCAACCGTCTGAGGTGAAAGAGTCTCTGTTGTGCAGACCACATGAGGTCCTCGGTGATGTTTATGCTGAGGAACTTAAAGCTGTTCACCCTCTCAACCCCAGATCCATTGATGTCAATAGCGGTTAGTCCGTCTCCATTCCTCCTGTCGTCCACAACCAGCTCATTTGTTTCTGCGACACTGAGGGAGAGGCTTTTTCCTTGACACCACTGTGTCAGGGTGATGACTTCTTCTCTGCAGGCCTTCCCTTTGGGACAGATGGCAGAGAAGGAGTGCCAGAGGTGGGGGGAGGGTGATGTGGTAGGGTGGGACAGGTGCAGACACACCCAGCTCTGAGACGCCAGGCAAGGTCATTTGATTCCAAACATCTGGTTTATTGATCATTACAGAATGTCTCTCTGGTGCTTCCCGCTCCCTCGCCTCTCCCTTCCCCCTTTCCCAACCAAGATTCCCCTCTCCCTGCCCCCTTCCCACTCTCAGTCCACAATAGAGACCCAGATCAGAATCAGGTTTATCATCACTCACGTCTGTCATGAAATTTGTTCCATTTTCGCCGCAGCAGTACAACGCAATACATAAAATTACCACAGTACTGTGCAAAAGTCTGAGACACGCTAGTTGTATATTTGTGCCTGAAACTTTTGCACAGAACTGTAGCTCATAATGGGAATCATGCAGTGTTTCTTGTTTGAGCTGTAACTTGAAACTAACCTAAGGAACACACAGAGAACACAGGAGGAACTGAGCAGTATCTATGGAAGTGAATAAACAGTCGATGCTTTGGGCCGAGAAGGAGGGGGGGCGGGGAATCCCAGAATTAGAAGGTGGGTAGAGGGGCAGAAAAATAGCTAGAAGGTGATTGGTGAAGACATGTGCGAAAGGTCAAGGGCTGGAGAGGAAGGAATCCGATAGGAGAGGAGAGCGGACCGCGGGAGAAAGGGAAGGAGGAGGGGACCTAGGGGAGGTGAGAGACCAGAGTGGGGAATAGAAGAAGAGGAGAGGATTTAACCGGAAGGAAAAATCGATGCTCATGCCATCAGGTTAGAGGCTACCCGGTTGGAATATGTGTTGCTCCTCCACCCTGAGGGTGGCCTCGTCATGGCAGGAGAGGAGGCCACAGACCGACATGTCGGAACTGGAACGGGTATTGCAATTGAGATGTTTGGCCACTGTGAAGTCTCGCTTTTGTCTGATGGAGCCGAAGTGCCAGATGAAGCCGTTCCCCAATTTGCAGCGGGTCTCACCAACGTGGAGGCTGCTTCGGGAGCACCGGACACATTAGATGGACCCCAGCAGGTTCGCAGGTGATGTGTTGACTGTTCACTTTCCCAGATGAATGTTAACTTTGCTTCTCTTTCCGCAGATGCTGCCTGACCTGCGGGGTGTTTCCGACACATGTTGCTTTTTGTTTTGGCACTCTGGCATCTGCATTATTTGATTTCTAGTTAATTAATGTCCTGGTAGTTACTGGTCTTTAGGGAATGGGGTTCACAATGTAATATAGTTTTAGGTTTATTTGTCATATGTACATTGAACCATCAAAATATACGGTGTCATTATTTGCGCCAAATCAAATTGGTGAGGATTGTGCTGGGGAAGATTGGCACACTTCCAGTGCCAATTTATCACCCCTAATCATGTGTCTTTAAGGACATGGGAGGAAACCAGAGCACCTGGAGGAAACCCACACAGTCACGGGGAGAACAGCAACTCTTTACAGAAAGACGCAGGAATTAAGTCCGGCCACCGGTACGGTAAAGTGTCATGCTGCCTATTACTCTGCCGTGCAGATTTTAATCGAATTTCAATTATTTTTCTATCCTACTTTTAATCTGTGCTGTACAATTTACCACATCTGCCCTGAAAGTGAATGAATTTGGTTTATAAAAGAAATCAACAAGTCATTTGTTATAAATCTTGGACTTTACACACTGACTTTAACCCATCTATATTCTGAATATGTTTATTTATTGAGATACAGTGCAGAATAGACACTTCCGGCCCTTTGAGCTGCACTGTTGATTTTAACAATCCTCTGATTTAACCCTGTTGCAGTCTGTTGTGAGTAACTTTCCTGGAGAGGTGTCCGTCACCCTGCTGCATAGGGTACAGCGTAGGTACGGCGTAGGGTACACGACACCTACGGCGTAGATGCAACGTGCAAGTATAGGTCAGCCTTAATCCATGGGGTAATTTACAGTGACCAATTAACCTACTAACCGGAGCACCCGGAGGAGACCCACACGGTCACAGGGAGAATGTAGAGACTCTTTACACAGGGAGGTGCGAATCAAGCCCGATTCGTGATCCCTGGTGCTGTAACTCAGTTCCGCTAACCACTACTCCAGCATGCTGCCCAGATTCCATATTTAAAATGAAAAGTTCAAATATGAACCCAGCATCTTAAAATTGTGTAAAGCCCACTGGAGCCGATGGTGGTGCAGTGGCATCAGCACTGGACTTTGAAGCGAGTGGCCCGGGGTTCGAATCTGGCCTGCTCCTTGCACGCTTTCCATCCTCGATAAAAAACAATATAAATGCTGAAGAAATGGCGAGGTTGCCACCTGATGCAGCACACACAAGGCGTGGAGAGGAACACAAAGCCCACAGTTGACTGGGAAATTCCACTGAAAGGTGTGAATAAAGAAGGTTATGAGGAACGTTTAAAGATCACGTGTCATCAGGAATTGCGGTCCAGTAATGGCTATCGCAAGAAGTTCAAGGCTCTATTGGACATGAAGGAAACTTAGAACGTTGCCAGGAAAAGCAGGAATGGGGAAAATGTTGCAGTTGGCAACCAAACACAAGGAAATTGATAAAAGGGTTATTTGTGCATTAGAATAATATACAGTGTTTAAAATTCAAAGTAAATTTTATTATCAGAGTACATGTATGTCACTACATACAACCATGAGATTCATTTTCCTGCGGGCATACTCAGCAAATCTACAGAATAGTTACAGTAACAGGATCAATGAAAGATCAACCAGAGTGCAGAAGACAACAAACTGTGCAAGTGCAAATATAAATAAATAGCAAAAAATAACGAGAACATGGGATAATGAGGCAAAGAGTCCTTAAAGTGAGGTCATTGGTTGTGGGAACATCTCAATGGATGGGCAAGTGAGTGAAGTTATCCCCTCTTGTTAGCCTGATGGTTGAGGGGTAGTAACTGTTCCTGAACCTGGTGGTGAGAGCCCTGAGGCTCCTGTACCTTCTACCTGATGGCAGCAGTGAGAAAAGAGCATGATCTGGGTGATGATGATCTCTGGTGATGGATGCTGCTTTCCTACGACAGTGTTTCATGCAGATGTTCTCAGTGGTTGGGAAGGCTTTACAGTACTTGTGATGGACTGGGCCGAATCCTATACTTTCTGTAGGATTTTCCGTTCAAGGTGTACCCATACCAGGTTGTGATGTGGCCAGTCAACACACCCTCCACTACACATCTATAGAAGTTTGTCAGAGTTTTAGATGCTGAATCTCTTATGCTGTGTTGATTCCACTGTTTATGTTAAAAACATAAAGGAATGCTGCAAACACTTCAGATGAAAAATGGAAAATGAAAAGGTTAATTATGGTTGCTATGGTTTCTTTGCAGTAAGACCCAGGAAGCATGATATTGGGGAATAAGGAATTCTTTCATCCTTCCTGGATGAAATTGCAGGAAACTCCCTGGGAATAGCATACATTACTGGTATTGGAATTGATTTATTATTGTCACATGTACCGAGATACAGTGAAGAGTTTCTCTTGCAAACTGTTCATGCAGATCAGATCATTACACAGCGCACTGAGGTAGAACAACAACAATGCAGAATAAAGTGTAAAAGCTGAGAGAGTGCAGTGCAGGTGAACTACGAAGTGCACAATAATAACAGACATGCAGGTGTAGTGGCGTCCACACCTGTCTTCGAAGCGAGAAGACCCAGGTTCGAATCTGGCCAGCACACATCTGTGCTGAGTTGAACATCGAGCTAGCAACTCGGCCTCATAAAAAAATAGACAACATACTTCAGAAGTGGCAAGATTGCTGCCCGCTTTGTCACAGGATGCAAAAGAAACACCCACTGCAGATTGGGAGGTCAAAGAAATCCACCATATCATGCTAAAGGACTATTGAATAGTCTTACAGCAGTGAGGCAGAAGCTGTCCTTGAGCCTGGTGGTACGTGCTTTTAGCCTTTGTTGTATCTTTGATCCAACAGGAGAGGGCTGAGGAAAGAATGTCCAGGGTGGGTGAGGTCTTTGATTATTTTGGCTGCCTTGCTGAGGCGAAAAGAGTCTCTAGAGGGGAGGCTGGTTTCTGTGATGAACTGACCCCACAATTATTTTATGAATGAGAACCTCAAACAAATAAAAAATAGTAATACTAACGTCATCATCATCATCATCATTATGTGCCGCGTCATATGACATCATCATTATGTGCCGCGTTGTATGACTCAGCCAATCATCATGACCATGATGGTTTTTGGCAAAAACATTTCTACAGAAGTTGTTTGCCAGAAGAAGGGTCTTGGCCCAAAACATCAACTGTTTATTCATTTCCATATATCCTCTTGACCTGCTGAATTCCTCCGGTATTTTTGTGTGTGTGTTGCTGTAGATTTTTGACATCTACAGATTTTCTTGTTTTCGTAAATATCTTTACAAGATGGTCAACAAACCTCCCCCCCACCCAGCCATTATCAATACTCTTCAGAGATTGTCTGCCTGGTGTCAGTGGTCGCATCACCAGGACTTGTGATCTGCACCGGCTGCTCGTACGACCATCCACCACCTGCCCCCATGGGTTCACATGACCCTGATCGGGGGCTAAGCAGGTGCTACACCTTGCCCAAAGGTGACCTGCAGGCTAGCAGAGGGAAGGAGCACCTTACGCTTCCTTCATTGGAGACATATCTCCACCCCTGCGAAGCTAATAGAAGTGATGGGTAATAAATTCCCAGAAGTTGTAATCAGTATCCCAGACTATGGAGATAATGGTTGCAGAAATGTTTATCTTCCATTGCTTCTTGAACGCCCCTGACAAATGGAAGGTAGCGAAAGGAACTTGACTTTTTAAGAAAGAGGAGAAAGGGAGACGGACCGAAAAAAGAAGAAACTAATGTTTGATGACTGAACATTATTCAATTTTATGTTTTATTTAGAGACGCCGTGGAGTCGGAGCTAGAAGTCACACAATTAGCAGTTTGAAGGTGTCCGGGTCAGGAACTGCACGGACGGCGGTAGAATCTGGCTGGCGGTGTAGTGGTATTGACACTGGAGAGGAGAATGCCGCTGAGCAGAATGGTCCCAGCTTTGAATTCACAAGCTTTTATTATTAGGTATTGTATTGTACTTGTAACACTTACGCGATTGGCTGGTGTATGTCTAGGGGAAGTTTTGTCCACCCACCAAACCGCACCTCCCGTATACGTGGATACTGTGAAATGCACACTGGTACAAACTCGCGCACACAATATCAAACCGCACACCATGTACATTTACAGAATACACTTTATAAATCTTACTGGAACTAAGTGATTAATAGCGATACAATATATATGAAAGAAAAGAAAGGAAAGAAAAGGCACCAGAACTTATCAGGGTTCAGTCAATTAGTGCACATCATTGGAGCTCAGCCATCGAGTCTTCCGTCCACTCTTCGATCCTCTCCGACCTCCATGACCCGCGCACCTGGGACCACCCTCGGTGATCGACCAGCGGCGCCTCCAGCACCCATCTTCACAATCTCCTCCCCGACTCTCCAAAAGTCCGCGCAACAACAGCTCACAGACCCACAAGAACGAATAACATCAATCCCAATTGGTTAACAAATGAATACAATTTTCATTATCAGTAACTATAACCCAAACAAGATTCGAGAGTGCTCTGCAAGAAAAAGCACTCTCTCACCAGTTAGCATAACAAAGAAGCATTTTTACTTTTAACAAACAAAGAAGCCATTTTGAATAACATACACTGTACATACTGTTGCCATATAACAACAAAATTCACTACACATGCCAGTGATATTAAACCTGATTCTGATTCTGAACTTACCCTAGAAGCAAACCTTGCGTCACTCTATAACAATACTTCTTTCATCCTATCTGAGACCTAAAATTGTTTCCTCATTGTCCCACTCACTGATGAAGATTCTTTGACCTGAAATATTAGCCTCTGTTTCTCTCTGCACAGATGCTGTCTGACATGATGAGCACATCATAAACACAAGACGTTCTGCAGAAGCTGGAAACCCAGAGCAACACTCAATTCCTCCAGCATTTTGTGCGCACTATTCTGACCCGCTGAGAGTCTCCAGCAATCACTTCATTGATAAATTTTAGCTAAACAATTGATCCTTTCTCAGTCCACAGTGCTAGACCTAAAATCTACAGACCAGTCCATGGTCACCTCTTGTGCTAAGATGAGGCCACCCTCAGGGTGGAGGAGAAACACCTCATATTCCATCTAGGTAGCCCCCAACCTGCTGGTATGAATATCGAATCCTCCTTCCGGTAAAAAAGATTTTCTCTCTCCGTCCCCTCTTCTATTCACCTCTCTGGCCTCTTCTCACCTGCTTATCACCTACCCCCTCCTTCTTCCCTTTCTCCTACAGTCCACTCTGCTCTCCTATCAGATTCTTTCCTCTCCAGCCCTTTACCTTTCTCACCCACCTGAACTAGAACTTATTGTGGACTTCAGAAAGGGTAAGACGAGGGAACACAGATCAGTTCTCATAGAGGGATCAGAAGTGGAGAGAGTGAGCAGTTTCAAGCTCCTGGTGTTAATATCTCTGAGGATCTAACCTGGGCCCAACATATCGATGCAGCGACAAAGAAACGGTTAGATTTCATTAGAAGTTTGACGAGATTTGGTACGTCAGCAAAGGCACTCAAATTTCGGCAGATGTACCACAGAGGATTCTACCTGGTTGCATCACTAAGTGGCGTGGGGTTTACTGCACAGGATCGAAGTAAGCTGCAAGAGTTGTAAACTCAGTTAGCCCTGTCGTGGGCACTAGCCTCTGCAGTATCCAGGGGCGACGCCTCAAAAAGGCAGCATCCATCATTAACTGCCCCCATCACCCAGGACATACCCTCTTCTCATTGCTACCATCAGGAAGGAGGTACCGGAACCTGAAGGCACACACTCAACGATTCAGGAACAGCTTCTTCCTGTCTGCGATCCGATTTCTGAATGGACATTGAACCCATGAACACTACCTCACTACTTTTTTGCACTACTTATTTAATTTAACTATATAATATAAATATATAAAATCAATGACTTTCACGGAATATGCCGATGATATTAAACCTGATTCTTACTCTGAAGTGAGAGTGGGGTCGGAGAGAAGAGAATGGGAAAGAGAGTAACCAGATTGTGGAAAGACAAAAAAAAACTTCAGGAATGTAATTTAAACTCTCCTTTATAATCATGTTAGCCATGATACATACACCTCCAATTTCCTGATTTATATCCTCTCCAGATTGTCACTCCTGTTTGGGCCTCTTTTAATCTCATTTGCTTCTTGTTATGTTTTAGCTCCACCTAAACTAATTTCACTTCTTGACTTTCAGAATTAAAATATTTCCTCTCTACTGCTTTTAACTCATTCTTTAATACGATGTCTCCTTTTCCATTTAGATTATGTCTTCTAAAAGTATACCATACCAGAATATCTAATTCCCAGTTTTGATCTAGATGTAAACTGTTATTAGATCATACCCATTTATATCTACTTTTGAGCAATTCACCTATCTTGTTACAAATAATGTGCATATTCCAATAAAGAGCCTTCAATTTTCTATGGCATGACTATTGATTTCTCCGTCCGGTAAAATAAACCTTCCCTCTCCCTCCCTTTTTCTTCTATTCCCTACTGTGGCCCCTTACCTCTTCTCACCTGCCTATCACCTCTCCCTGGTGTCCTTCCTCCTTGCCTTTCTCCTGTGGTCCACTCTCCTTTCCTGTCAGATTCCTTCTCCTCCAGCGCTTTATCTCCCCCCCCCCCCACCTGGCTTCACCTGTCACCTCTAGCTATCCTTCTTCCCCTCCGTCCAACTATTTTTATTCTGGCATCTTCCCCCTTCCTTTCCAGTGCTGAAGAAGAGCCTCAGCCTGAAAGATCACATGTTTATTTGTTTCCATAGATGCTGCCTGAGCTTCCGAGTTCCTCCTGAACACCGCCAGAGATGGAGGGCCTTCCTTGCTGCCCGAAACGCCAGCGGCATAACGGGCGGGAAAACAAAGCAGCTTTATAAAGTGCTGCAAGGACGACGATCAAAAAAGGACCAGCCAAGAGAACAAACAGAAGAAAAGGGAAAAAGCAGTTGCTGTCATTTCATACTCAGGCGAGAGATAACGCACATTCCAGTGATAACAATTTAACCTACGAAATAGCCAGATTCAATTGGTGTGACACCTACAACTTGAAACTAAGAAGTTTCTAGAAAAATACAGAAGCAATATACCGTAATCGCTGGAAAATTCACTGAATAATTACAGGCAAATATGTGATTGCAGGTGTCGGAGTGGAGATGCGTCTCTACCAAAGGAGTTGTAAGGAGCTCTTTCCCTTGACTATCCTACAGGTCACCCTGGGGCAAGGTGTAGCACCTGCCTAGCCCCCTGATCAGGGTCATGTGAAGCCATGGGAGCAGCCGGTGTACGGTCGTACGAGCAGCCAGTGCAGATCACAAGTCCTGGTTGTGCGACCACTGACAGCAGGTAGACAATCTCTGAAGAGTATTGATAATGGCTGGGGGGTCACCCATCTTGTAAATCAGAATCAGAATCAGGTTTATTATCATAGGCATGTGTCGTGAAATTTGTTAACTTAGCAGCAGCAGTTCAATGCAATACATAATATAGAAGAACCAGGGAAAGAATTATAATAACAAATAAGTAAATCATTGTATATTGAATAGATAAAAAATCATGCGACAAACAGAATCAATTGTATATTAATTAAGTGAGGTAGTCTTCATGAGTTCAATATCCATTCAGAAATCAGATGGCAGAGGGGAAGAAGCTGTTCCTGAATCGCTGAGTGTGTGCCTTCAGGCTCCTGTACCTCCTACCTGATGGTCACAGTGAGAAAAGGGCATGCCCTGGGTGCTGGAGATCTCTAAAATGGACACCACCTTTCTGAAGCACCACTTCTTGAAGATGTCCTGTGTACTTTGTAAGCTCGTACCCGAGATGGAATTACAACCCTCTGCAGTTTCTTTCAGTCCTGTGCAGTAGCCCCCCACCCACCCCCCCCATATCAGAAAGTGATGCAGCCTGTCAGAATGCTCTCCACGGTACAACTATAGAAGTCTTTGAGTGTATTTGTTGACATACCAAATCTCT
Organism: Hypanus sabinus; assembly: GCF_030144855.1. Classification (NCBI taxonomy): domain Eukaryota; kingdom Metazoa; phylum Chordata; class Chondrichthyes; order Myliobatiformes; family Dasyatidae; genus Hypanus; species Hypanus sabinus. The sequence continues at coordinate 40,986,790 of NC_082731.1, read as the reverse complement.
TCAAACTCCTAAGGAAGTATAGTCACTGTATTGCCTTCTGTATAACTACATTGACATGTTGGAACCAGGTTAGATCCTCAGAGATCTTGACACCCAGGAACTTGAAACCGCTCACTCTCTCCACTTCTGATCCCTCTACGAGGATTGGTATGTGTTCCTTCGTCTTACCCTTCCTGAAGTCCACAATCAGCTCTTTCATCTTACTGACATTGCGTGCCAGGTTGTTGCTGCGGCACCTCTCGTCACCATCTGAGATTCTACCAACGATAGTTGTATCGCCAGCAAATTTGTAGATGGTATCTGAGCTGTGCCTAGCCACACAGTCATGGCCCAAAGACGCTGCCTAGAATCAGCCAATGGCAAACCACTTGTGTAGAAAAATTTGCCATCATTAGAAGAATTTCATCATTAGCCTGGCATTATTGGCAAAATATTCTGCTACTTAATGGATGAGCTTCAGTTTTGTTGATAGCAAGTGTTACAGGAGCTACGCTCGAAAGAAGTCACTGGCTGAGGTTATCGGCTGGGAGATGTTAATGATGGACTGCAAACAGACTTGAAATTTCTTCTTTCATAAATGCCACTGAACCAGCATGGCAACCTGTCATATATGGTGTTCCATCTGTGCACAAGAAATCAGAATGCTTCATCATCAATATATATTCTGAGCTTGTCATGGACTGGTTCTGCATTGATATTTGTTTTTAAATTATCACAAAAGAGAATCTCTTCATAAACTTTTTCATTTTTGATAAACTGTACATAAGCATGAGCATTGCCTCATTGTCTCGCATAGTTGAATCATCCATTTGTATCCCAAACTCTCTTTTTTTGTAACTCTGTGCATAGTCAATACTCAATGTCTTCACTCACTTTCTCAATACGACGAGCTACAGAGTTATTACTCCGAGGAATTGATTTTAAAGTACTGGCATCCATTTAGAGAACAGTGGTGAGCACTTCTGATTCAGCAGGCATTACTAACCTTCCACCTGTTGTATGAGATTTTCCACACTTTGCTATCATTTTGGAAATGTTATTAGAAGCAATGAGACCACTATCAACTCCTGATGAAGGGTTTCGGCCTGAAACGTCGTCCCTACCTCCTCCCATAGATGCTGCCTGGCCTGCTGAGTTCTGCCAGCTCTTTGTGCTTTTTAGACCACTATCAAGGTCATTTTTAGTTTTCTTGGCAAATGACTTGAGTGTGCATCTCTTCTCAAATGCTTCCTTCATCTTTGGGAACTGAGTAATGCCATAAGTAGCCTTTTCAGGGTGTCTTTTATGGGAGCGTTCCTGCAACCTTGATGGTTTCACGTCTTCATTAGACAGTACAGTGTTACAAATAGGACACGTGGGGCATTGCTGATCGGATGGGAATGGAATAAAACCATACTTCAGGTATGTAAAATTGTATTGAAACATTTTCAGTAGTTTCTTATAGGATTAGAATACAAGGCTTCAGCACCTTCAGTCTTTTAGAAATCACACCATACCTATTTACCCATCATTAACAGGGCTAAATTAAAATAAAAAAAAATACAAATTGTGAATGTCTATCAGATGTTGATGATGGCCCTGAGTTGACACTGTCGGTCAGGTCTCGTGCCTCAAATTAGGGTGCCACTTACCACCCCCCCTCAAGAATCTTGAATGCCCACTTGATTACTTCTATGTCCCCGAATTCTCCTTTAGGCACATTACCACCTCCTGTTGGGAATCACTGATGTAGATGCATTGTGGTTTGTAAATTTCAGTCCAAAACTAACCAAAGGACTGTAGGGTCTCAGCCTGAAATGTCAATTCTTTATTCCTCTCCACCGATGCTGCCTGACCTGCTGAATTCATCCGGCATTTTATGTGTGTTGCTCTGGATTTCCAGCATCTGCAGAATCACTTGTGTTTGCAGTGTATCACTGCACAATAATCGAATTCCAATGGTTCACCAACACAGCGTACTGTGATCCCAGTGCCACAGATACTATTTATCAGCCTTCGGGCACGTCAGCATTCTTTAAAACTGTCATCTGAGGCAGTGCTATGAACAGAGTGACCTCTGTCCTTGTTTAGTCAATGATTCTCAGGGTAGTATTTGGTGTCGTATGTGGACAATTACATCAGTCAATTACCCTATCAGTTTTACCTTTGACTGAGCCCGCGTGTGCATGTGCGAATGTGTGTGTGCGTGTGTGTGTGTGCGTGTGTGTGTGTGTGCGCGAGTGTATGTTTGTGAGTGTGTGTGTGTGTGAGTTTGTATGTGTGTGTATGTGTGTGTGTTAGTGTGTGTGAGTGTGTGTGTGTGTTAGTGTGTGTGAGTGTGTGTGTCTGAGTGTGTATGTGTGTGAGTGTGTGTGTGCGCGTGTGAGTGTGCGTGCGTGTGTGTGTGTGTGTGTGTGCGCGCGCGAGTGTATGTTTGTGAGTGTGTGTGTGTGAGTTTATATGTGTGTGTATGTGTGTGTGTTAGTGTGTGTGTGTGTTAGTGTGTGTGAGTGTGTGTGTATGTGTGTGAGTGTGTGTGTGCGCGTGTGAGTGTGCGTGTGTGTGTGTGTGTGTGTGTGCGCGCGCGAGTGTATGTTTGTGAGTGTGTGTGTGTGAGTTTGTATGTGTGTGTATGTGTGTGTGTGTTAGTGTGTGTGTGTGTTAGTGTGTGTGAGTGTGTGTGTGTGCGTGTGAGTGTGTGTGTGTGTGAGTGTGTGTGTGTGTGAGTTTGTATGTGTGTGTGTGTGAGTGTGTGTGTCTGAGTGTGTATGTGTGTGTGTGTGTGTGCGTGTGAGTGTGTGTGTGTGTGAGTGTGTGTGTGTGTGTGAGTTTGTATGTGTGTGTGTGTGTGAGTGTGTGTGTCTGAGTGTGTATGTGTGTGAGTGTGTTTGTACGTGTCACAATGTGCGCCAGCAACATCGGAACGCAACTGCGAAGAAAATACGGACTCAGACATAGAGATGGTGACAAGAACTCATTCATAGTGATTCCAAAAGAATATCAGTGGCTCGGCTGAGCAACTCCACTAGAAGTAACATTCTCAAAACCAGGACCCCGTGACTGGCGCTAATCAGGCGTCCGCTTTAATAATACAAGTGTGACTCCCTGGTTAAGAGTTTTACTGCCATGCTTTAGGTATTCCATTTTAGCAGGTCTGTAAGAGCAGCTTTCAGCCTGTTTGGGTCTGAGCTGAGCTAAGGGGCTTTATTGTTCAACTTTGGAACATGGTGTCAGCCAGTCAGGATGGTGGAATTGGGAGAAGGTTCTGGAGAATGCTGGGTGGAGAGTTTTTTTTCTTGTGGCATGGGCTGAGGTCTTTGTTGGCGGGAACTGGGAGAAGACAGGAGGGAAGGTGGCTGAGGAGGCTGGCCCTGTCGCACAAGGGGCTTTGTGCAGATGAATAGCTTCAAGGAGGAAGGACCAGAATTCCTGTGGGAGAATCAACGCGTACAAACAAGCTGGATGAAGTCCTGACGATGGTCTCGGCCCGAAACGCTGACTGCTCCTTCCAACGGATGCTGCCCGACCTGCTGAGTCCCTCCAGCTTGTTTGTACGTGTTGATTTGACCCCAGCATCTGCAGTGTACTTTGTGTTTCCGATAGGAGAGCCAGTTAGTTTGAGATGAATTTCGAGTGACATTCGGAAGATGCAATGTGTACATCGAAAACACTGGTTTCTGGAACATTTGAGCTCCACCCTGCACATGTGACTGCTTAATGGGCCCTTCTTGTTTATTTTTAATAACTGTTAACCATTCTTAAATATACTTTATAACTGTATGCAATGTACGATCTGTTCTTTCCTGCCGACAGGCAGTTGCCGGGGCTAGTAACTGACACAGCATTCACACACAACAGGGTTTGGGTGGCTGTGACGTCCCCGCATGGGTTTGGCAGGACCAAAGTCGTACACACCCTAGATGTCCGAAGCCCGAGAAAGGTGGGCTTCCTGCCGCGGAGTCCAGCGGCTGTTAGGGAGAGGCTAACGAGCCGCGTTTCCATCCATGCTCAGTAAAAAGGGGTTTCACAAGTAACACGGAATCCCCGAGCCAATCAAGCTAAAGCAGGAAACATCAGGAGACTGCATTGTAAAGACTGAGTCCCTCAAGAAAAACATTAAGAACTTGAAATGATTGATGACTCTCATTAAACAAAAATTAACCAATTCAGGTGTTCTTAAAAACCTCGGTGCCTGTTGCTCTCTGGCGCCCCACACAGGCCTGAAGTGCTCATTACAGTATGTTTGTTCACAAATATCAGAATCAGGTTTATTATCACAGGCATATTTTGTGAAATTAGTTGTCTTTGTGGCATGCATGCAAGTATGAATGTTTCTTGCCTGATTGTCGTACACCAAAGTCAAAGTCAAAATTGTTTAATGTCATATGCATTTGTATGCGCAGGCTTATTGAAAAGCTTTGAGACAGAGAGCATCGGAAAGTTTAAAGTAAATTTACAAAGTATTATTGAACTACGCATATGACACCAAATAAAATCCTGAGAATCATTGACTGAACAAGGACAGAGGTCACTCTGTTCATAGCACAGCCTCAGATACCAGGTAAGTTTTAAAGAATGCTGAAGTGCCCAAAGGTTCATAAATAATATCTGTGGCACTGGGATCACAGTACGCTGTGTTGGTGATCGATTGGAGTCCGATTATTGTTGCCTCATGTGCAGAGATACACTGTCAGGCTTTTGCAAGCACGAGAGATTCTGCAGATGCTGGAAATCCAGACAAACACACACACAAAACATCGGAGGAACTCAGGAGGTGGGGCCACCTCTGTGGAGAGGAATAAGGAGTCGATGCTTCACAGTGAAAACCTTCAATCCTTCGGTTAATTTTGGGTTGAGGCTGATAAAGTACAATTCACACGCACCAGTAGTTGTAGAACTGGGTAGCAAGGGCAACAGTTTGGTCCAGGGCAGCACAATCCCAAAGCCTGAAAAATGGCTGCCGCAGGTCAAGTCAAGTCAAGTCAAGTTTATTGTCATTTCGACCATAAACTGCTGGTACAGTACACAGTAAAAATGAAACAATGTCATTGCGGGCAGTGGAGTGAGCCGGGAGTAGAGTGGAGACCTAGGGGCTTTGGCTCAATGGGCTTCGGCGGAACCGGGCGAGGCGAGGAAGACCGGAGCTGCAGAGCTCTCACAGCTAGTTGCTTGGTAAGTAACTGGTAAGTAGTCCTGCTTCCTTTTACACTTATAACTTTAAAAGTATTGTTAAATAGTGTGATTGTTAGCTGTATTGGGGCAAAGGGTTCTTGCATAACTAATATTAGTACATTAAATTAACTATATAGCATGGAGCAGGTGATGTGTTACTGCTGCGAGATGTGGGAACTGGTAGACCCCATTGAGGGACACGGCGACTACATTTGCAGCAAGTGTATGTTGCTCGAGGAACTCCAGCTTCATATTGATGAGCTGCAGTCCGAGCTTCAGACACTGCGACACATCAGGGAAGGGGAGAGTTACCTGGACTCTGTGTACCAGGAGATAGCCACACCTAATAGGTTTACTAATGTAGATTGCAGTCAAGCACAGGATGGTGTGGCTATGAGGGAGGAAAGTAGGGGAATCCAGGAGGTAGGGCTGGAGGAGGTGCAGGCCTTGCTCTTGTCCAACAGATTCGAGGCTTTAACTCCCTGTGAGGGCAGGAGCGGGGACTGTGGGGAGGATGAGCAACCTCCCCATAGCACCATGGAGTGGGGGGCCATTCCAGAGGGGGAGTCAATAGAAATGTTGTAGTAATAGGGGACAGTATCGTCAGGGGGATCGATAGGGTTCTCTGCAACCGAGAGCGAGAGTCCCGAAGGCTATGTTGCCTGCCTGGCGCCAGGGTTACGGACATCTCTTCTGGGCTGGAGAGAAACTTGCAGTGGGAGGGCCAGGACCCAGTTGTCTTAGTACACGTCGGTACTAATGACATAGATAGGACAAGGAAGAAGGTTCTGTTACAGGAATATGAGCAGCTAGGGGTCAAATTAAAAAACAGAACCTCAAGGGTAATAATCTCTGGATTATTACCTGAGCCACGAGCAAATTTGGCTAGGTTAAATAAAATTAGGGAGTTAAACACGGGCTCAAAGACTGGTGTGGGAGAAGTGGTTTTTGCTTCTTGGGACACTGGCACCAGTACTGGGACAGGAGAGAACTGTTCCGGAGGGATGGGCTTCACCTGAACCGGGCTGGGGTTAGTGTCCTGGCGAATCATATAACTAGGGCTGCAGAGAGGTCTTTAAACTAACTAGTGGGGGGGAGGATTCTAGAGAGCAAATAATTAAAAAGACAATGGAGAAGGTAATGGATGTAGGTAAAAGTGGAGGAATAAAAAGACAGAGTGTGTCAGGAGGGGAAAGAATGTACTGAGATAAGCATAAAGTTGTACAAAAGGAAAAGGTAGGAAATAAGTGAGAAAAATATTTGAAAGTCCTTTATTTGAATGCACGTAGTATTAAGAATAAAATTGATGAGTTGACGGTACAAATAATTACATATGGTTATGATATTGTGGAAATTACGGAAACATGGCTGCAGGGTGACCAGGACTGGGAATTAAACATATAAGGGTATTCGACAATTAGGAGAGACAGGCAAGAAGGAAAAGGAGGTGGGGTGGCTATGTTAATAAAGCAAGAAATCACTGCAATAAAGCGAAATGATATTGGCTCAAAGGATCAGGATAACGAAACAATTTGGGTAGAAATAAGAAATAGTAAAGGGAAAAAAGCAGTGGTGGGAGTAGTCTATAGGCCTCCAAACAGCTGTAACTCAGTTGGTCAGAGCATAAATCAGGAAATAGTTGGGGCTTGTAATAAGGGAACAGCTATAATTATGGGGGATTTTAACTTCCATATTGACTGGACTAATCAAGTCGGACACGGCAGCCTTGAAGAAGAGTTTATTGAGTGTATTCGGGATGGGTTCCTTGAACAATACGTTACTGAGCCGACAAGGGGGCAAGCAATCTTAGATCTGGTCCTGTGTAATGAGACAGGACTAATAAAAAATGTCCTAGTAAAGGATCCCCTTGGAATGAGTGACCATAACATGGTCGAATTCCATATTCAATTAGAGGATGAGAGGGTTGGATCTCAAACAAGCGTACTGAGCTTAAATAAAGGAGACTATGATGGTATGAGAGCGGAATTGCTTAAGATGGATTGGGAAAATAGATTAAAGGGTAGATCGGTACTTGATCAGTGGTGTATATTTAAGGAGTTATTTTACAACTATCAAGAAAAATATATTCCACTGAAGAAAAAAGGGTGTAAAAGAAAAAATAGTTATCCGTGGCTAAGTAAAGAAATAAAGCAAAGTATACGACTAAAAAGAAAGTTATATAAGGTAGCTAAATCTAGTGGGAAGATTGAAGATCGAGAAGCTTTTAAAGATCAGCAGCAAATAACAAAAAGATTGATTAAGAAGGGGAAGATAGATTATGAAAGTAAATTGGCGAAAAACATAAAAGCAGATAGTAAGAGTTTTTGTAGTTACATAAAAAGAAAAAGGGAGGCTACAGTAAATGTTGGTGCCCTAGAAGATGAGACTGGGAAATTAATGGTAGGGGACATGGAGATGGCGGAAACGCTGAACAAGTATTTTGTATCAGTTTTTACAGTAGAGGACACTCAAAGTATCCCAACACTGGATAAACAGGTGGCTCTAGGGGGAGAGAAGCTAACTATGATTCAAATCACCAAGGAAATGGTACTTGATAAATTAATGGGACTAAAGGTGGATAAATCCCCTGGACTGGATTTAGGTTTAAATCCTTGGGTTGCATCCTAGGGTCTTAAGGGAAGTGACGGTCGGGATGTGGATGCATTAGAGATAATTTTTCAAAACTCGCTGGACTTGGCAATGGTCCCAGCAGATTGGAAAAATGCTAATGTAACTCCTTTATTTAAAAAGGGCAATAGACAGAAGGCTGGGAATTATAGGCCAGTTAGCCTAACATCTGTGGTTGGCAAAATGTTGGAATCGATAATTAAGGAAACAGTAACAGGGCATTTGGATAAACATAGCTTAATAGGACAAAGTCAGCATGGCTTTACAAAAGGGAAGTCATGTTTGACCAATTTGTTGGAGTTCTTTGAGGACATAACATACAGGGTAGATAAAGGGGAACCAGTGGATGTGGTGTATTTGGACTTCCAAAAGGCATTTGACAAGGTGCCACACCAAAGATTATTACTTAAAGTAAAAAATCATGGGATTGGGGAGAATATTCTGGCATGGGTGGAGGATTGGTTTTCTAACAGAAAACAGAGAGTTGGGATAAATGGTTTATTCTCAGACTGGCAGTTGGTGACTAGTGGTGTTCCACAGGGGTCGGTGTTGGGACCACAACTCTTTACAATCTATATTAATGATTTGGAGAAAGGGACTAAGTGCAACGTATCGAAGTTTGCTGATGACACAAAGATGGGAGGGAGTGTAATGAGTGTGGAGGACATTGAAACCCTGCAGGGGGACATAGATAGGCTGAGTGATTGGGCAGACATTTGGCAGATGAAATATAATACTGACAAGTGTGAGGTCTTGCACTTTGGCAGGAAAAATAATAGAGCAAGTTATTATCTAAATGGGGAGAAACTGGAAAGTGCTTCTGTGCAAAGGGATCTGGGGGTCCTGGTGCAGGAAACACAAAAAGTTAGTATGCAAGTGCAGAAGGTGGTCAAGAAGGCCAATGGAATGCTGGCTTTTATTGCTAGGGGGATAGAGTGTAAGAACAGGGAGGTCTTACTGCAGTTGTACCGGGTATTGGTGAGACCACACCTGGAGTACTGCGTGCAATTCTGGTGTCCATATTTAAGAAAGGACATACTGGCTCTCGAGGCAGTGCAGAGAAGGTTCACTAGGTTAGTTCCGGGGATGGGTGGGTTGATGGATGATGAGAGGTTGAGTAGATTGGGGCTCTACTCATTGGAGTTCCGAAGAATGAGAGGCGATCTTATTGAAACATATAAGATTGTGAAGGGGCTTGATTGGGTGGATGCGGGGAGAATGTTCCCAATGATGGGTGAATCTAGGACTAGGCGGCATAATCTTAAAATAAGGGGATGCCGTTCCAGGACTGAGCTGAGGAGAAATTTCTTCACTCAGAGGGTAGTGGGGCTGTGGAATTTACTGCCCCAGAGAGCTGTGGAAGCTACTACACTCAATAAATTCAAAACGGAGATAGACATTTTCCTGGATAAAATGGCATTAGGGGATACAGGTAAGTGGACATGAGGCTAGGTTTAGATCAGCCATGTGATCTCCTGGACCAGTTTTCGATAGCTTGGATGGGTCGTAGAGGAATTTTCCAGATATTTTCTCCTCAATTGGCAAATCGTTTTTTTTTCCCCGGGGTGATCACATGGGTTTGGGCGGGATGAATAATAAAATAAAATGGGCGGCATGGTGCCCTGTTGGTTGGCACTGTTGCCTTGTGGGATGCGGTGAAAACTAGAGTTAAGATTGGATCAGCCATGATCTTGTTGAATGGCGGAGCAGGCTTGAGGGGCCAATTGGCCTACTCCTGCTCCTATCTCTTATGTATGTTCCTCCAGGACCATGGTGCTACATGAAACAACACAAAACTACACTAGACTACATAAGACAACACAAAAACTGCACTAGGCTATGGACCTACACAGGACTACATAAAATGCACAGAGCATTGTAGGGCAGGACAATAATTAATAAACAAGACAATAGACACAATAGAGAACAAGTTTCAATATAATAATAAATGACGTAGGTGTCAGTCTAGACTCTGGGTATTGAGGAGTCTGATGGCTTGGAGGAAGAAACTGTTACACAGTCTGGTCGTGAGAGCCCGAATGCTTCGGTGCCTTTTCCCAGACGGCAGGAGGGAGAAGAGTTTGTATGAGGGGTGCGTGGGGGCCTTCACAATACTGTTAGCTTTGCGGGTGCAGTGTGTGGTGTAAATGACCATAATGGTGGGAAGAGAGACCCCAGTGATCTTCTCAGCTGACCTCACTATCCACTGCAGGGTCCTGCGATCTGAGATGGTGCAATTCCTGAACCAGGCAGTGATGCAGCTGCTCAGCATACTCTCGATACTTCCTCTGTGGAATGTGGTGAGGCTGGGGTGTGGGAGATGGACTTTCCTCAGCCTTCACAGAAAGTAGATACGCTGTTGGGCTTTCTTGGCTATGGAGCTGGTGTTGAGACACCAGGTATGATTCTCTGGTACCTGGTTGTAATTTTCTTTTTGACAGAGTACATGTGCATGCGTGTGTTTGTATGTGCGCATATATGCGCAGGTTTGTCACAAACAAGCTTTGTTGGCGCACGGCCTAGTGGGCAAGACTAGTAACCTGAAGGTCACTGGTTCGAGCCTCATCTGAGGCAGCGTGTTGTGTCCTTGAGCAAGGCACTTAACCACACATTGCTCTGCGCCGACACCGGTGCCAAGCTGCTTGGGTCCTAGTGCCCTTCCCTTGGACAACATCGGTGGCGTGGAGAGGGGAAGGCCTGCAGCTTGGGCAACTGCCGGTCTCCCATACAACCCTGCCCAGGCCTGCGCCCTGGAAGCTCCAGGCGCAGATCCATGGTCTCTCGAGATCGACGGATGCCATCAATTGTCACAAACATGACTGTGAATGTTCAAAGTTCAAAGTAAACTTTTTATCAAAGTACATATATGTCACCATATACAAGCCTGAGGTTCATTTTCCTGCAAACTCTGTAAACTGATGATGATAACAGGATCTGTGGAAGGTCAGCTAACTAGGGTGCTTGGCCATTGTGCAGAAGACAACTGTCCAAACACAAGAAAGAAATGATAATAGTGAGTAAATTGGCAATAAATATTGAGAAAACGAGATGAAGAATCCTTTTTTTAATTTTTCAAATTATTTATTTATTAAATTTTAGAAAATTACAAGAATAAATGTGATGATAAAATAGTAAGAAAAATAATATTAACCCTCTCCCCTCCCCTTAACCCTTTCCCCCCTTAACCCTTGCCTAACGAAAGAAAAAAAAAGAAAGAAGAGAAAGATTGCTTCAAAGAATCCTTCAAAGTGAGTTCATAGGTTGTAGGAACATTTCAATGATGGGGTAAGTGAAGTTGAGGAAAGTTATCGCCTTAGTTCAAGAGCCTGATGGCTGAGGTGTCGTTGCTCTTCCTGAACCTGGTGGTGTGAGGCTCCTGTACCTTCTTCCTGATGGCAGCATCGAGTAAAGAGCTTCTTTTGGGTGGTGGGGGTCCCTGATCCCAGCTGCATCACTGCCAGGTTCGGAAATTGCAGACCCTGCAGCGGATAGTGAGGTCAGCTGAGAAGATCATCGGGGTCTCTCTTCCCGCCATTACGGACATTTACACTACACGCTGCATCCACAAAGCAAACAGCATTACGAAGGACCCCACGCACCCCTCATACAAACTCTTCTCCCTCCTGCCATCTGCGAAAAGGCACCGAATTATTTGGGCTCTCACTACCAGACTATGTAACAGTTTCTTCCCCCAAGCTATCAGACTCCTCAATACCCAGAGCCTGGACCGACACCAACTTACTGCCCTGTTGTCCTGTTTATTATTTATTGTAATGCCTGCACTGTTTTGTGCACTTTAAGCAGTCCTGGGTAGGTCTGTTGTCTAGTGTAGTTTTTTTTCTGTGTTGTTTTTTATGTAATTCAGTCTAGTTTTTGTACTGTGTCATGTAACACCATGGTCCTGAAAAAAGTCTCATTTTTACTTTGTACAGTACCAGCAGTTATGGTCGAAATGACAATAAAAGTGACTTGACTTGACTTGGTGATTAATGCCGCTTTCCTGCTGCAGAGTTTTATGTAGATGTGCCCAATTGTGCAGGAAGGATATCCTGGTTTAGGAGGCAGAGCAGAGGAGGTTCACTAGGTTGATTCCAGAGATGAGGGGGTTCGACTATGAGGAGAGATTGAGTCGCCTGGGACTGTATTCACTGGAATTCTGAAGAATGAGAGGAGATCTTATAGAAACATATATAAGATAGAGGCAGGAAAGTTGTTTCCACTGGTAGGTGAGACTAGAACTAGGGGACATAGACTTACGATTGGGGGAGTAGATTTAGGACGGAGATGAGGAGGAACTGCTTTTTCCAGAGAGTAGAGAACACATGGAATTCTCTGTCCAGTGAAGCAGTGGAGGCTACCTCAGTAAATATATTTATGACAAGGTTGGATAGATTTTTGCATAGTTGGGGAATTAAGGGTTATGGTGGAAATGCAGGTAGGTGGAGATGAGTCCATGGGCCGATCAACCATGATTTTATTGAATGACGGAGCAGACTTGAATGGCCAGATGGCCGACTCCTGCTCCTATTTGTTATCAAGTCAAGTCAAGTCACTTTTATTGTCATTTCACCCTTAACTGCTGGTACAGTACATAGTAAAAATGAGACATTTTTCAGGACCATGGTGTTACGTGACACAGTACAAAAACTAGACTGAACTACGTAAAAAAACAACACAGAAAAAAAACACACAACAACTACACCAGACTACAGACCTACCCAGGACTGCATAAAGTGCACAAAACCGTGCAGGCGTTACAATAAATAATAAACAGGACAATAGGGCTGTAAGGTGTCAGGCCAGGCGGTGGGTATTGAATTCTTATTATGTTCTTATATGTTGTGTCTTCTTATGTGAGCCTGTTTCTGTGTATGTGTGCATTAGTATGTGAGTATGCGATTGTGTGTGTTTGTCAGTGAGTGTGTGTGTATGTTTCTGTGTGTGATTTTATGTGTGTGCGAGTGTGTGTGTCATTGTGAGTGTATGAGTGTGTAAGTGAGTGCATGTCACTGTAAATTCGGGCGTCTCTCTGTTTTTGTGCACATTGCTCCCCCTTTCCACAGCCCAGCCACACTGTGAGCTACCGAGTTACGATGCAGGAACACTCAGTGTATTTAATCTATCAAAACTTGTTCTAAATGGGGTGGAGAATGAGGGGAAGGTTGTTTTCTATCTGTGCCTACATTTAGCACCAGTTGGCAGCTGATTAGAAGGGTGTTAAGGATTGCGGTACCAATTTATCATTGACCACTTCCTCCCAGGAAACACATTTTCATGCAGGAGATGAGTTTGAAGTGATACACTCTACAAGCAAATAACAAATTCCATGGTCTGGGTTCAAATATGAAGTCGTCACTTAAATTTTTTTCTCAAAAATATACACTCTTCATTTAAATTTACAGCAACTTCCAACTGAGGGCCACTCTGTTTCCTACAACTAAGTGCAGTGTGTAGCAAGGAGAAGCTGCTGAGAGGAGAAAATCGCAGTTAACAGGATGGGTTGCAATGTAAGAGGCGGACAAAATTGAAAAGGGTGAATACAGGACGGAACGTTTTATACTTGAATATGCGCAGCATATGGAATAAGGTAGACGAACCTGCAGCACAGTTAAAGATTGGCGGGTAAAATGTTGCGGGAATCACTGAATCATGGCTGAAAGAAGATTAAAGCTGAGAGCTTAATGTCCAAGGATACACATTATATTGAAAGGATAGGCAGGAAGGTTTGGGGGGGGGGGGGCGGTGGTATTGCTCTGTTGCTAAAAAATGAAATCAAATCATTGGAAAGAGGTTACAGAGGGTCGGAAGGTGTTGAATCATTGCGGATGGAGCTAAGGAACTGCCAAGGTAAGAAGACCCTGATGGGAGTTGTATACAGACCCCCAAACAGTAGTAAGGATGTGGTCTACAAATTCAAATGGGAGGTAGAAAATGCATGCCGAAAGGGTAATGTTACAATAGTCACAGAGCCTTCAATATGCAGGTAGATTGGGAAAATCAGATTGCTGCTGGGTTCCAGAAGCAGGGGATTTCTAGAGTGCTTTCAAGATTTGTTTTAGAACAGTTCCTTGATCAGCCCACTAGAAGTTCTGGATTCTGGATTGGGTGCTGTGCAATGAACCAGAATTGATTAGAGAGCTTAAGGTAGAAGAACACTAAGGAGAAAGTGAATATAACATGATCAAATTCACCCTGAAATTTGAGAGGGAGAAGTTAAAGTCAGATGTGTCAGTATTACAGTGGAGTAAGGGAAATTACGGAAGCTTGAGAGAGAAGTTGGACAGAATTGATTGCAAAAAAAAAAACACTGGCAGGGAAGATGGCAGAGCAACATGGCTGGAATTTCTGGAATTAATTTGGAAGGCACAGGGTATATACATCCCAAAGAAGAAGAAGTTTTCCAAAGGAAAGATGACACAACCTTGGCTAACAAGAGAAGTCAAAGCCAACACATAAACCAAAGAGAAGGCATATAATAGAGCAAAATTTAGCGGGAAGTTAGAGGATTGGGAAGCTTCTAAAAACCAACAGAAGTCACTAAGAAGGTAAAGATGGAATACAAAAGTAAGCCAGCCATAATATTAAAAAGGACACCAGAAGTTTCTTCAGATACTTAACGTGTAAAAGAGGGGCAAGAGTGGATACTGAACTGGTGGAAAACGATGCTGGGAGATAAGGAAATGGCAGATGAACTGAATAAGTGTTTTGCATCATTATTCACTGTGGAAGACACAAGCAGTATGATGGAAGTTCCAGGTGTCGGGGGTAATGAACTTTGTGAAGTTACCATAACTAGAGACAAGGTTCTTGGGAAACTGAAAGGTCTGAAGGTAGTTAAGTCACCTGGACCAGACGTTGTACACCACAGGATTCTGAAAGAGGTGACTGAAGAGATTGTGGAGGCATTAGTAATGATCTTTCAAGAGTCACTGGATTCTGGAATGCTTCCAGAAGACTGGAATAATGAAAATGTCAGACAGACATACTTTATTGATCCCGAGGGAAATTGGATTTCGTTACAGTCGCACCAACCAAGAATAGTAAAGAAATATAGCAATATAAAATCATAAATAATTAAATGATAATAAGTTAATCTTGCCAAGTAGAAGTAAGTCCAGGACCGGCCTATTGGCTCAGGTGTCTGACACTCCGAGGGAGGAGTTGTAAAGTTTGATGGCCACAGGCAAGAATGACTTCCTATGCCACTCAGTACTATATCTCAGTGGAATGAGTCTCTGGCTGAATGTACTCCTGTGCCTAACCAGTACATTATGAGTGGATGGGAGTCATCGTCTAAGATGGCATGCAACTTGGACAGCATCCTCTTTTCAGACACCACTGTCAGAGAGTCCAGTTCCACCCCCACAACATCACTGGCCTTACGAATGAGTTTGTTGATTCTGTTGGTGTCTGCTACCCTCAGCCTGCTGCCCCAGCACACAACAGCAAACATGATAGCACTGGCCACCACAGCCTTGTAGAACATCCTCAGCATCGTCCGGCAGATTGTCTGTCACTCTGCTCTTTAAGAAGGGAGAGAGTCAGAAGAAAGGAAACTGCAGGGAATGATGAAGGTAGAGCAATAGATGTAGTGTATATGGATTTCATTAAGGAATTTGAAAAGGTTCCCCATGCAAGGCTCATTCAGAAGTAAGGAGACATGGGACCTTGCTTTGTGGTTCCAAAACTGGCTTGCAAAGGTTGGCTGTAGATGGTTTGTATTCTGTATGGAGGTTGGTGACCAGTGGTGTTCCACAGGGATCTGTTCTGGGACCACTCCCTCCTTTGTGATTTTCCTGAATGACCTGGATGAGGAAAAAGCAGGGTGGCTTAGTAAGTTTGCTGATGATGCAAAGTTGGGGGGTGTTGTGCATAGTCTGGAGGGTTGTCAGCGAGACATCGAAAGGATGCAGAACTGGGCTAAGAAGTGGCAGACAGTGTTCAACCCAGATAAGTGTGAAGTGGTTCATTTCAGTAGGTCAAAATTGAAGACAGAATATAATATTAATGGTAAGACTCTTGGCAGTGTGGAGGATCTGAGAGATCTTGGGGTATGTGTCCATAGAACGCTCAATGCTGCTGCACAGGTTGACAGTGTTGTTAAGAAGACGTATGTTGTGATAGCCTTCGACACCAGTGAGATTGAGTTCAAGAGCCATGAGGTAATGTTACGCTCTATAAGACCTTAGCTAGACCCCACTTGGAGTACTGTGTTCAGTTCTGGTCACCTCACGACAGGAAGGATGTGGATACTATAAAGAGAGTGCAGAGGAGATTTACAAGGATGTTGCCTGGATTGGAGAGCATGCCTTATGAGAATAGGTTGAGTGAACTCGGCCTTTTCTCCTTGGAGCAATGGAGGACGAAAGGTGACCTGATTGAGGTGTATAAGATGATAAGAGATGTTGATTGTGTGGATAGCCAGAGGCTTTTTCCCAGGGCTGAAATGACTAACATGAAGGGGCATAGTTTTTTTTAAATTTTTTTATTAGTTTTTCAAAACATTTTACAAATTAAAAACCCCAAATCCCAATGAGGAACATTAAAACAGTGCAAAATTAAGTATACAATAACAATATGCTACAAAGGAAGAGAATTTAGCAAAAAAAAAAGCACCTGAATTAAAGACAAGTAAGCTTAGTGTCCTCCCCAAGCCCCACAACACAAGAAATAACAGCAACTCCAGACCAACCACAACACAATATAGAGAGTATAAGTCAGGACAGCCAAACTCCCAGACTGTGAATACACTCAGCAACAGAGGATAATAATGCCTTCTACCAGAAAAAAAGGAGCTGAAAGCAAGGGACCGAAAAGAAAAAAAAACCCTAGTCAAGAGGAAGGTTATGAAAGTACTCGATAAAAGGTCCCCAGACCTTATGGAATTTTAGATCCGAATTGAGAACTGAATAATGAATTTTTTCGAGGTCCAAGCAGGACATGATGTCGTTAAGCCATTGAGCATGAGTGGGCGGGGCAACATCTCTCCATCTGAGGAGGATCAAGCGTCTAGCCAGGAGAGAGGCAAAGGATAATACTCGGCATTTGGTCGGACCCAGACATAAATCTGTCTCGCCCCAAAAACCGAACAGAGCAATTAAGGGGTTTGGTTCTAGGTGCTGATTGAGAATACACGATAACGTAGTGAAGACATCTTTCCAGAATTTCTCCAAGCTAGGACAGAACCAGTACATATGGATGAGAGAGGCCACGCCCCTCTTGCATTTATCACAGAGCGGACTAACGCTAGGGTAGAATCGAGATAGTTTAGATTTAGACATGTGGGCTCTATGAACAATCTTAAACTGTAAAAGGCAGTGGCGAGCACAAAGAGAGATTGAGTTAACCGATTTGAGAACTGAATCCCAGCTCTCCTCAGATAAGGAGATATTTAAATCCTGCTCCCAGGCCATTTTTATTTTATCCTTGGGGGCCCGTCATAAGGCTGCTAGTTTATCTCGGATGATTGATATTAAGCCTTTACCTAGTGAATTCATGGAAAGAAATAGATCCATAGCATTTGTCGCAGGCATTTCAGGAAAGTTAGGAATTAAAGGAGAAATAAAGTGTCGGATTTGGAGATATCTGAAAAAATGAGCATTGGGCAGATTGAACTTAACAGAGAGCTGCTGAAAAGAAGCAAAGCAATTATCAATGAAAAGATCTTCAAAATGTCTAATGCCCTTCCTATACCAAACCTGGAATGCTGAATCGTATGTAGTAGGTAAAAAAAGGCGATTATGAGCAGCAGGGCTGGAAACTGAAAACCCCTGGAAACCATAGCATTTCCTGATCTGAGCCCATATATGCAAAGTGTGTCTAACAAGAGGATTAGCTATTGATCTGGGCAGACTACTAGGGAGTGCAGAGCCAAGAAGTGCAGAGATAGATAATTCTTTAGTGGAGCTCAGCTCCATCGCCACCCAGTTAGGGTACTCGGGTTGGCCATGGAAGAAAGAGCAAAAGGTGGCACAATGTATATTAGCTGCCCAATAATATAAATGAAAGTTAGGTAAAGCCACACCACCCTCTTTTTTAGATTTTTGGAGATGGATTTTATTAATTCTGGAGCACTTATTCTGCCACAGATATGACAAAATAATAGAGTCTAAGGAATCAAAAAAAGATTTAGGAATAAAAATTGGGATAGATTGAAATAGGTATAGAAATTTGGGGAGAACATACATTTTAACAACATTAATACGACCTACCAAAGACATAGATATAGGTGACCATTGTACCAGACTCTGTTTTATAGCATATGAAAGATTGGCAAAGTTTTCACGAAAGAGATCTTTAAACTTCCTTGTGACTGTAATTCCAAGATAAGTAAATTGATTATGGACTACTTTAAAAGGGAGATCATGAAATGTTAGTTCTTGTGCTTCTTTATTAATTGGGAGAAGTTCACTCTTATGTAAATTAAGTTTATAGCCAGAGATCTGGCTAAACTGGTCAAAAAGTGAAAACATCAGAGGTAAGGATGTAGACGGATTTGAGAGAAAGAGTAATAAGTCATCAGCAAAGAGAGAAACTTTATGCTCAACACCCCCTCTCCAAATCCCAGTCAATTCAGGGCAGTTTCGAAATGCTATCGCCAGAGGTTCCATTGCCAAATCAAAGAGAAAGGGACTTAAGGGGCATCCCTGGCGGGTGCCACGTTTGAGATTAAATACTTGGGATTTCTGAAAATTAGTTAAAACAGAAGCAGTAGGACACAGGTACAGCAATTGGATCCAAGAGATGAAGCTTTGGCCAAGGTCAAATTTTTCTAAAAAGGTAGTTCCACTCTATACGATCAAATGCTTTCTCTGCATCGAGGGAAATAACACATTCAGGAATCCCAGTTGGAGGTGAGTATAAGATATTAAATAAACGCCGAATGTTAAAAAAAGGGAGACAGTTTTTAATAAAGCCTGTTTGGTCATCAGAGATAATGGAGGGAATGACAATTTCTAATCTATGAGCCAAAACTTTAGCTAAGATCTTTACATCAACATTGAGCAGAGAGATTGGCTTATACGAGGAACACTCTGTTGGGTCTTTGCCCTTTTTTAAAAGAAGAATAATAGATGCCTCACTGAAAGAGGGTGGCAATTTCCCGTAATTAAATGAGTCAGATAATACTGAAAGTAACTGAGGAGAAAGAAGAGAAGAAAATGATTTATAAAATTCTACAGGGAACCCATCAGGTCCAGGAGATTTCCCTGAGGACAGTGCAGAAATTGCAGTAGATATTTCTTCTAATGACATAGGCGCATTGAGTTTGGCTTTAAAATCAGATGAAAGTGAGGGGATATTCAGATTCTGTAAAAATTGATCAACAGAGATATTGTCATTCAGAGATTCAGAGGAATAAAGCCGAGAATAAAATTTTTTAAATGCGTCATTAGTTTCTAAATGATCCGATGTAAAGTCTCCGTTCTCCTTCCGGATCTTTGTAATATGTTGTTTGGCTTTGGAACGCCTCAGCTGATTGGCTAGGAATTTACCAGACTTATCCCCATGAATGTAAAAGCGACTCTTGCTTTCGAGAAGTTGGCGTTCGACAGGTTGAGTGGATAGAAGGTTAAATTTAGTTTGGAGTTCAACACGCTTCTTGTATAATTCAGGGTTCTTAGTTTGGGCATATATTTGATCCAATTCTTTAATCTGGTTAATGAGGTCTAGTCTATCTGCACGGGATCTTCTGTTGAGATTTGTTGTGTAAGAGATTATTTGCCCCCTTAGATATGCTTTCATGGCATCCCAGACAATCTGGGATGGCACTTCAGGTGATGTATTAGTGTTAAAATAAAAGGTTATTTGATCCTTAATAAATTTTTAAAAATCATCATCCGATAGTAAAGTTGAATCAAACCGCCAGTGTTTATTCCTCTGAGGGAGACCAGGCAAATTCAGAGAGAGAGTAATTGGGGCATGGTCAGAGATCAGCATACTCTGATAGTCACAAGAGTGGACAAATGGAATAAGTTGGTTATCGAGTAAGAAATAGTCAATTCTAGTGAAGGTATGGTGAACATGTGAAAAAAAAGAATAATCTCTCTCCGTAGGATGGAGGAAACGCCATATATCAGAGATACCATAATTAGAGGGAAACGATTGGATAGCTAAGGCAGATTTAGTAGGTGGTCTAGTAGCAGAGGACGATCGATCCAAATTAGGATCTAACCAACAATTAAAGTCACCACCCAATATAAGAGAGTATGAGTTTAAGTCTGGTAGTGAGGGAAAAAAAACGTTCAAAAAAATTAACATCATCAAAGTTGGGGGCATACAGGTTTGCTAGTGCAACTTTAGTGTTACATAGTTTGCCAGAAACAATAATAAAACGGCCATTTATATCAGATATTTTATTATGGAGTTCAAAAGGAATATTTGAGTTAATAAGAATGGAGACTCCCCTAGCTTTAGCGGTAAAGGATGAATGAAAATGCTGACCTGCCCACTTTGACAAAAGCCGGGAGTTATCAGAACAACGAATGTGAGTTTCTTGAAGGAAAGCAATGTCAGCTTTGAGTTGTTTAATATGTGAGAATACCTTCCTCCTTTTAACAGGGTGATTCAATCCCTTTACATTCCAGCTCACGAATTTAAGTGCACTAGCCATTATCGATGACTAATGCATAAAAGGCAGAAGGCATATAAAAAGTCAAGCAGTACAATAGCAGCCTGGGAGCAGAGATGTAAACATAGATTCGTAAAATCAAAACATATACATGTCCTGAGCAATAAAGAGATATAATATATACAGTGAGTGATGTTGGAACTAGAAAACCCACCCCACTCACACAACCCAAAACTAGACGGCTACCAAAACAAGTAGCTAGCTCTACCAAAAAAATTAACCCAAATACAACTTCCAGATCTGTGTCATTAACAGCAGTTCCGTGTAAATACTATAACAAATAGTAACTAGTTTATGCACTAGAAAACATATCTACAGATTAGAACACCTTCTGCAGGAATATAAAACTTAATACAGAGAAAATCGGAAGAGGACCAAAACTAACCTGCCAACGAAAAAATTATAGAAGAATAATGTAAGAGAAAGGAAAAAAAAAGACTAAAAAAAGGAGAGGAAGGGGAAAATTATAAATTCAAGATGAGTATTTATCAACCATTTACAGAGAAGAGAGGAAAGAATTCAGAGTTTAGAAAAAAGGTGAGAAAAAGAAAAAAGTATAATAAAATAAATAAATATTAAAAGAAGGAAAAATAGATCTGCAATTAAACTGTGAACCAACAAACAGGAAGGCCTTCACTGAAGACTTCAAACCTCCAAAACAAGTTAGAGTCAGTTGTAGAACTCTGTAGATAAAGTTGTACAAAAATAAAAAATAGATTACACACACACCAAATCCAGGGAGAGATTGTCAACAGCCCTTAGAGTTTCGATGAATAATGTCTGAATGATTCAAGTAAAGTCTGAGTCCAGAAAAAGTAATTTTACGACAAGAAGTACTTATCCACCATTTTAGGAGGTCCGATCGGGTTCCGAAGATGGCTGGATAGCCGGAAGACTTGCCACAAATGCTTCAGCTTCCTTGGCTGACTTAAACCATTTGTATTTCCCAGTGTTAAGCTTGATTCGTAGATCAGCAGGGGAACGAACAGAGGGTTTAAAACCACGATCAAACTTTAAACTCAGCGCGCATCTTTAAGGTCTGGGGTGCAAAATCTTCCACAAGGCGAATGGTTGTATCCTGGAAAATATAAGAACCTCTGCGAAGTGCCTCTATGATCAGACAGTGTTTTACCTGGTATTGATGGAAGCACAAGATTACTGGTCGCAGGCGGTTGCCCAGAATTCCAGCGGGAACATGGACACGGTGTGCCCGTTCGAGCTCAGGCGGGTTCGGAAGCAAATCCTTCCTGAATATCTCACAGAGAAACTCGGCAAAAAACTTCACTGTTGATCCCTGTTTGGTGGCCTCTGGCAATCCAAGAATTCTAAGATTGCGGCGTCTGCTGCGATTTTCGAGATCCACCGTTTTGAAAAGGAGTTTGCCACACTTTTCCTCCAAGCTGGAACAGAGAGTCTCCAAGTATCAAACACAACTTTCTAAATCTTCAGAAGTCGAATCGATGCGAGATAAGTGTTGGGCAGATCAAGCTTGTCCTCCAACTGTTTGAAAGCAGTTTTGAATTCCTTTAAAATTTCGTCTCGGAGCTGACCGAGCGCAGCCAGGGTCTCGTCTGAGAGAGCCGGAGCTTCCTTTCTCCTGGATTTAGAGCTCTTGCTAGACATTGTAAGTTAGATGTGTTCACAGGCAAGTAAGAGGTACCGAAAAAGTTCCCGACTAAGGTTTAAAAAATGGAGACATTTAGTGCAAAGATAGCGACAGTAACGGAACAAAAGTTCGGAGCAGCTAAGCAATCGCCATCTTACCAGAAGTCGGGGCATAGCTTTAAGGTGCCTGGAAATAGGTACGGTGGGATGTCAGGGGTAGGTTTTTCACACAGAGAGTGGTGGGTGCATGGAATGGGCTGCCAGCAATGAATACTATTGGGTTTTTTAATAGATAGGTACATGGAGCTTAGAAAAAGAGGGCTATGTGGTAGGGAAATTGTCCAGAGTAGGTTACATGGTTGGCACAACATTGTGGGTTGATGGGCCTGTAATGTGCTTTAGATTTCTGTTTTCTATGTGCTATGTAGGCAGGTTAGTCTGACCCCAGTGGTTGGGAAGTTGTTTGTGTCGATTATTAAGGATGAGGTTTCGGGATACTTGGAGGCACATGATAAAATAGGCGGTAGTCAGCGTGGTTTCCTGAAGGGAAAATTTTGCCTGACATATCTGTTGGAATTGTTTGACGAAATAACAAGCGAGATAGACAAAGGAGAATCGGTTTGTGTTGTGTACTTGGATTTTCAGAAGACCTTTGACAAGGTGCCACATGAGGCTGCATCACAAGCTCCAAGCCCATGGTATTACTGGAAAGATTCAAGTATGGATAAACCAGTGGCTGATTAGTGGGATGCAAATAGTTGGAATAAAGGGAGCCTTTTCTGATTGGCCGTCGGTGACTAGCGGTGTTCCACAGGAGTCTGCATTGGGACTGACACTTTTTAGATTATTTGTAAAATGATTTGGATGATGGCATTGATGGCCTTGTTGCAAAGTTTGCAGTTGATATGAAGATAGGTGGATGGGCAGATAGATTTGAGACAGTAGAGAGGCTACCAAAAGATTTACACAGAGTAGGAGAGTGGGCAAAGAAATGGCAGATGGAATACAGTGTTGGGAAGCGTATGGTCATGCACTTTGGTGAAGAAATGAAAACATTGACTTTCTCAGCATAGAGAAAATACAAAAAAAGCTGAGGCGCAAAAGGACTTAGGAGTCCTTGTGTTGGATTCCCTAAAGGTTAACTTGCAGGTTGAGTCGGTGGTGAGGAAGGCAATTGTGATGTTAGCATTCATTTCAAAAGGACTAGAATATAATAGCAAGGATGTAATGTTGAGACTTGATAAAGCACTGGTGAGGCTTCACCTGGAATATTGTGAACAGTTTTGGGTCCCTTGTCTTAGAAAAGATGTAGTGAAACTGGAGAGAGTTCAAAGGAGGTTCATGAAAAGGATTCCAGGATATGGCGTCATATGAAGAGCTCTGGGCCTGTAGTCACTGGAATTCAGAAGAATGGGGGGGGGTGACCTCATTGAAATCTATCAGATGATGGAAGGCCTTGATCAAGTGGATGTGGAGAGGATGTTTCCTGTGGCCAGCCAGTCTTAGACCAGGGGACACAGCCTCAGAACAGAGGGACGTCCTTTTAGAATGGAGCTGAGGAAAAAATTCTTGAGCCAGAAAGAAGTGAATCTGTAGAATTCTTTGCCGCAGGTAGCTGTGGAGGCCAAGTCTTTATGCACATTTAAGACAGAGTTTGATAGATTCTTGATTGGTCAGGACATGAAGGGATACGGGGTGAAGGCAGGAGATTGGGGCTGAGAGAGAAAATGGACCAGCCATGATGAAATGGTAGAGCAGACTCGATGGGCCAAATGGCCTAATTATGCTCCCATGTCTTATGGAATTTTCTGATCCAGTGCCTCAGTGCTGAGGAGGGCTTACCTCCAGTTTAGGTTTTGTGGCCCCTGATGGGAGCTATGAGACCACCGTGAAAACTTGCCGCTGCCCAGCTTTGAAGTTCAAAGTGGAGTTTCTTATCAGAGTGCATGCACGCCACCACATATAACCCTGAGATCTTTGTTCCTGTGGATGTACGTGACTTAGCAAATCTGTAGAACTGTAACTGAAAGCAGGAACACTGTAAAAGCAAGAGCATAGAAGACCACAAACAGTGCAAATGCAGAATTAAATACATAACAATAAATAACAAGAGCATGAGATAATAGACAATAGACAATAGGTGCAGGAGTAGGCCATTCAGCCCTTCGAGCCAGCACCGCCATTCAGTGTAATCATGGCTGATCATCCACAATCAGTACCCCGCTCCTGCCTTCTCCCCATATCCTTTGACTCTTTATCTTTCAGAGCTTTATCTAACTCTTTCTTGAAAGCATCCGGAGAATTGGCCTCCACTGCCTTCTGAGGCAGAGCATTCCATAGATCCACAACTCTCTGGGTGAAAAAGTTTTTCCTGAACTCTGTTCTAAATGGCCTACCCCTTATTCTTAAACTGTGGCCTCTGGTTCTAGACTCCCCCAAAGTCAGGAACATGTTTCCTGCCTCTAGCGTATCCAATCCCTTAATAATCTTATATGTTTCAATCAGATCCCCTCTTATCCTTCTAAATTCCAGTGTATACAAGCCCAGTCGCTCCAATCTTTCAACATATGACAGTCCCGCCACCCCAGGAATTAACCTCGTGAACCTATGCTGCACTCCCTCAATAGCAAGAATATCCTTCCTCAAATTTGGAGACCAAAACTGAACACAATACTCCAGGTTTGGTCTCACCAGGGCCCTGTACAACTGCAGAAGGACCTCTTTGCTCCTATACTCAACTCCCTTTGTTATGAAGGCCAATGTGCCATTAGCTTTCTTCACTGCCTGCTGTACTTGCATGCTTACTTTCAGTGACTGATGAACAAGGACACCTAGATCTCGTTGTACTTCCCCTTTTCCTAACTTGACACCATTCAGATAGTAATCTGCCTTCCTGTTCTTGCCACCAAAGTGGATAACCTCACATTTATCCACATTAAACTGCATCTGCCGTGCATCTGCCCACTCACCCAACCTGTCCAAGTCACCCTGCATTCTCCTAACATCCTCCTCATATTTCACACTGCCACCCAGCTTTGTGTCATTTGCAAATTTGATAATGTTACTTTTAATCCCTTCATCTGAATCATTAATGTATATCGTAAATAGCTGCGGTCCCAGCACCGAGCCTTGCAGTACCTTATAACAAGCTAAAGAGTCCTTAAAGTGAGATCACTGGTTGCGGAACATCTTAATGGATGGACAAGTAGCTGGGTGGTGATGGATGTCGGATGATAGATGCTGCTTTTCTGTCGATGTGGGAGGGCGTTACCTGTGATGTACTGGGCCGAATCCACTACCTTTCAGGGATTTTCCACTCAAAGTCATTGGTGCCCCATAATGCAGGCCGGTCAGCACACTTTCCACCTCACATCTATAAAAGTTTGTCAAGGATTTTAATGTCATGCTGAATCTCTGCAAACTCCTGAGGAAGTGGAGGCGTTGTTGTATTTGCTTTGCAATTACATTTACATGATGCACATAAAATAAAAGGGGAAAAGGTTAATGCCATGCTTTTCCAGGAATTCCCTGTGGCCTCATGTCAATGGTTCTCCAAGTACTTGACCAGTTTTATAGCTGTCATGGTTTGTGGACAACCCTCTTGTAAAGCATTGAGTAATTTTATAAATAGATGATTGACCTCTGAGTTTTTGTGTGTGTTGCATGGAGGTAGCGCT
This sequence comes from Hypanus sabinus, assembly GCF_030144855.1. Classification (NCBI taxonomy): domain Eukaryota; kingdom Metazoa; phylum Chordata; class Chondrichthyes; order Myliobatiformes; family Dasyatidae; genus Hypanus; species Hypanus sabinus. The sequence goes on along the minus strand of NC_082731.1, from coordinate 40,961,101 downwards.
GCAGTTACAGCAAGGCATGCCATCTGGTTTGGGGATGAATTTTGGCCGCGTTCTCTTGGGCCAAGCAACGCTGACACTTCCTGACAGGAAGAAGGCATCAGAGCTGCTGGAGCACATCAGTGACAACCCTTGGCTGCTCCTTAACCCGTAACGGTCCAAAATGGGAAAGAAGAATTAGGAAGGTATTGAGAACCTGCATTTTAACAAGAGACAGAGGCATAGAATCACAGAAAAATACAGCACAGAAACAGGCCAATTGGCCCATCTAATCCTCGAGATGTCATTAAAATAAAGATAGTTTTTAGATTAGCTTTATTGGTCACTTTTACAGTGAAAACACCAGAAACAGTCGGAAATTTCTACAGATATACCATGGAGAACACTCTGACTGGCTGTATCACCATCTGTTATGGAGTTGGAAAATGATGCTGGTGAGGTAGTAATGGGGGGAGGGGCAAAGAAATGGCGGATGAACTTAATGAGTATTTTGCATCGGCCTTCACTATGGAAGATACTAGCAGTGTGCCAGAGGTCCGTGAGAGTCAGGGATCAGCAGTGAGTGCCATTGCTATTACAAAAGAAAAAGTGTTAGGCAAACTCAAAGGTCTTAAGGTGTATAAGTCACCTGGGCCGGATGGGCTACATCCCAGAATCCTGAGAGAGTTTGCTGAAGAGATAATAGATGCATTGGTCATAATCTTTCAAGAATCACTTGATTCTGGCATGGTCCCGGAGGACTCTAAGATTGCAAATGCCACTCCACCCTTTAAGAAGGGAGGAAGGCAAAAGAAAGGAAATTATAGGCCAGTTAGCCTAACCTCAGTGGTTGGGAAAGTGTTGGCATCCATTATTCTGGGATTCTGGGTACTTGGAGACTAATGATAAAATAAGTCGAAGTCAGCATGGTTTCTGTAAAGGGAGATCTTGCCTGACAAACCGATTAGAATTCTTCGAGGAAGTAACAAACAGGGTGGACAAATGAAAGGCAGCGGGTGTCATTTATTTGGATTCTCAGAAGGCACATGTGGCTGCTTAACAAGATAAAATCCGACAGCAAAAGATACTAGCACGGATAGAGGAATGGCTGACAGGCAGGAGGCAGCAAGTGGGAATAAAAGGGGCCTTTTCAGGTTGGCTGCCAGTGACTAGTGGTGTTGCTCGGGGATCGGTATTGGGACCACTACTGTTCACATTGTTTGTCAGTGATTTGGATAATGGAATTGATGGCTTTGTAGCAAAGTTTGTGGATGAGACGAAGACAGGCGGAGGGTAGGTAATAGACAATAGACAATAGGTGCAGGAGTAGGCCATTCAGCCCTTCTGGCCAGCACCGGCATTCACTGTGATCATGGCTGATCATACACAATCAGTACGCCATTCCTGCCCTCACCCCATATCTCTCGACTCCGCTATCTATAAGAGCTCTATCTAACTCTCTCTTGAATGCATCCAGAGACTTGGCCTCCACTGCCTTCTGAGGCAGAGCATTCCACATATCCACCACTCTCTGGGTGAAAAAGTTTTTCCGCATCTCTGTTCTAAATGGCCTACCCCTTATTCTTAAACTGTGGCCTCTAGTTCTGGACTCACCCATCAGCGGGAACATGCTTCCTGCCTCCAGCGTGTCCAATCCCTTAGTAATCTTATATGTTTCAATCAGAACCCCTCTCATCCTTCTAAATTCCAGTGTATACAAGCCCAGTCGCTCCAATCTTTCAACATATGACAGTCCCGCCATTCCGGGCATTAACCTTGTGAACCTACGCTGCACTCCCTCAATAGCAAGAGTGTCCTTCCTCAGATTTGGAGGCCAGAACTACACACAATACTCCAGGTGGGGTCTCACCAGGGCCCTGTACAGCTGCAGAAGCACCTCTTTACTCCTAGTTCTGAGGAAGTGATGCGATGCAACAGGACTTAGACAAATAGGAAGAATGGGCAGAAAAGTGGCAGATGGAATACAGTGTTGGGAAATGTATGACAATGCATTTTGGTAAAAGGAACAATAGTGTGGACTATTATCTAAATTTGGAGAAAACCCAAACATCAGCGGTGCAGAGGGACTTGGGAGTCCTTGTGCGAAACTCACAGAAGGTTAATTCACAGGCTGAGCCTGTGGTTAAAAAAAAGCAAATGCAATATTGGCATTTATTTCAAGGGGAATGGAATATAAAAGCAAGGAGATAATGCTGAGGCTTTATAAGAGATTAGTCATGCCACACTTGGAGTATTGTCAGCATACCTCAAAAGGGCCCCACATCTCAGAAAGGACATGTTGTCTTTGGAGCGAGTCCGGAGGAGGTTCACGAGGATGATTCCGGGAATGAAGGGTTTAACATACGAGGAGCATTTGGCAGCTTTGAGCCTGCATTCACTAGAATTTAGAAGAATGCGTGGGGATCCCATTGAAACCTACCGAATGTGGAAAGGATTAGATAGGGTGGATGTGAAGAGGATATTTCCTCTGGTGGGGGTATCCAGAACTAAAGGGCATAACCTCAGAACTGAGGGGGTGACTTTTTAGACCAGCGGTGAGGAAGAAATTTTTAAGCCAGGAAGTAGTGAATCTGTGGAATGTTCTGCCAAGTGGCAGGCCGATTCCGTGGGTATACTTAAAGTGAAAGCTGATCGTTTCCTGATCGGTCGGGGTATCAGGGGATATGGAGAGAAGGCAGGGGTATGGGGTTGAGTGGGATCTGGGGTCAGTCTTGGTGAAGTGGCAGAGCAGACTTGATGACTGAATGATCTAATTCAGCTCCTATGTCTTATAACCGTATGGTATGGGGTGGGTGTCCTACAGTACAGGATCGAAAGAAGGTACAGAAAGTTGTAAAATTGGTCGGCTCCATCATGGGTACTCGCCTCCACAGTATTCAAGATATCTTCAAGAAGTAGTGCCTCAGAAAGTTGGAGCCCATCATTAAGGTTTCCCATCGTCCAGGATATGCCCCCTTCACACTTCTACCATCAGGAAGGAGGTAAGGAAACCTGTAGGCACACACTCAGTGATTCAGGAACAGCTTCTTCCCCTCTGCCATCCGATTTCTGAATGGATGTTGAATCTACTACCTCGCTTACTCACATCATCCCTGAAGAAGATGGCAGAGTTTGTCGGTTATAATTGATACCTGTTCTCAGTTGGAAGCCCAAGAAGAATTTATTCAACTACTTCACTACTTTCATTTTAATTTCTGTTTTTGCACTATTTATTTAATTTAACTATTTAACATACACGCACATATATAAAAGCTTATTGTAATTCACAGTTTTTTTCTCTATAATCATGTATTGCATTCTACTGCTGCAACAAAGTTAACAAATTTCATGACGTGTGCCAGTGTGCCAGGATTGCGATGGGTGGGCAAGTACCACCTTGCTTCCAGCGCCAACATCACATGCCCACAACTCAGTAATCCAAACTGTGCGTCTTTGGACCCATGCACTGGGAGAACGTACAGCAGTGGGAATCGAACCCCGATCTGTGATTGCTGGCAATGTCAAAGCGTTATGCTAGCCTCTACCACAGCACACGGAGATGAATGATGAATATTGAATTGAATTGACATTATTTCTTACATCCTTCACATACATGAAGAGTAAAAATCTTTACGTTATGTCTCTGTCTAAATGTGCAATGTGCAATTTATAGTCATTTGTAATAAATAGTACATACAACAGGACAGAAGTACAATTGTATCAGTGTGAATTAATCAGTCTGACGGCCTGGTGGAAGAAGCTGTCCTGGAGCCTGTTGGTCCTGGCTTTTATGCTGCGGTACCGTTTCCCGGATGGTAGCAGCTGGAACAGTTTGTGGTTGGGTGACTCGGGTCCCCAGTGATCCTTTGGGCCCTGTCGCTGTAAAATGTTCACATCCACAGATGTGCTGGGCTGTCGGCGCCACTCTCTGCAGAGTCCTGCGATTGAGGGAGGTACAGTTCCCATACCAGGCAGTGATGCAGCCAGTCAGGATGCTCTCAGTTGTGCCCCTGTAGAAAGAATGCAGATGCTTCTGTGGGTGGTGTGTGTGTGTGTGAACAAGAACCAGCTTCACTAAAACAGATGGCACACTACTGCAAGTTCAAGTTCAAATTCAATTGTCATTCAACCATCCGTGTACACAGCCAAATGAGACCACATTCCTCCAGGGCCAAGATGCAAAAACACAGTTCCAACAGCCAGCACACTGCCCAAGGCACGCACAGCACAAATAAGATAGCAGTGAACGTACAGCTGGTCCTCGCCCGAGGAGCAACCACTAGAGGGCAGCACTGACACCAGCATGGATGCTGTGCCACACGGCCTCCGATGCCTCCTTCCTGGGCAGCTGCAAACAGGAGCCACTTTGGCATGAGGCCTAGTCCATGCTGCAGCCAATGCCCATGCTGTTCCCCACCATCTGTCTCACCTATAAACCAGGTAACTGGACCTCCAGCATTTCACATTACTTCCCTCATAACAGTGGCTATATATTAGCACACGTATACATAAACATCTTGCATAAAGCACACTTACGTAAATGAGGTTGGGGGAGACTAGAACGAAAGGTCATAGGTTAAGGTTGAAAGGTGACATACTCATGGGGAAGCTGCGGGGGAACTTCTTCAGCCAGAGAGTGGTGTCAGTGTGGAACGAGCTGAGAGTGGCAGTGGGTAGTCTGGGTTTGACTGCAACATTTCAGAGGACTGGACGGGCAGGGTGTGGAGGGCTATGGCCCAGGTGCCAGTGGATGGGACTGGGTAGTTCGACAAGGACTAAAATGGCCAAAGGGCTGTTTCTGTGCTGGTAGTGTTGGCTCATCATGAGGGTCATATAGAAGACCTTAAATACAATACGGTGCAAAAGTCTGAGACACTTATACGCCTATACCTAGGGTGCATAAGACTTTCGCGGTACCTAAGGTTGTCACAGCCGGTGTAGTAGTGGGGATAAGCTCCAGAAAAGTGCTAGAAAGTGCCCCAAATGGTGTGTCTCTAACAGTCTCTGACAACCAAGTCCAACTCTCGGCCTTCACGTGTGGCCTAGCTACTAGGCCCGGTGGAACCGTTTCTACTGACAAGAGAAGGGGCAAAGGCGGACCACTGGCGCCTCAAAACCAGTTGCTTTGGGGAGGTGGAGCTCATCAAACTTGGAAGGCAGCCCGCCTAGGAGAGGGAAAACCTCCGCTGCCTTGCGGCCACACCCACCCATGGGAAAGGCTTCAGGAGTGAACCCCGAGGAAGAAATCCGGAGCCGGGGTCCCTGAGGCAGTTTGATATTGTTTACAGCTTCACCCTGGCAACCTCTGCGACGACACCGGTGCCGAGCTGTATCAGCCCTTGCCCTTCCCTCAGACTATATCAGTGACGTGGAGAGCGGGAACCTGCTTCATTGGCAACAGCCGGTTCTTCAAATCTTCCCATCCAGGCTTGCGCCCCGGAGAGGACACAGCCCTCCAGGGGCACAAACCCATGATCCCCTGGGATCAATGGCTGCCTACTACTAAGACTTTTGCACAGTACTATAGTAATTTTATGTATTACACTCTACTGCTGCCACAAAAAATACAGATTTCATGACGTATGTGAGTGATGATAAACCTGATTCTGATCTGGGTCTCTATTGTGGACTGAGAGTGGGAAGGGGGCAGAGAGAGGGGAATCATGGTTGGGAAAAGGGGGAGGGAGAGGGGAGGGAGTGTGAAGCACCAGAGAGACATTCCATAACAATCAATAAACCAATTGTTTGGAATCAAATGCCCTTGTCTAGTGTCCCAGGGCTGGGTATGCCTGCACTCATGCTAACCTCCCTCCCGCCCTGGCACTCCTTCTCTGCCACTTGACCCACTCCCCTCCCACGGCGCTCCACCCTCGCCATTCCCAACGTCCTTTCCTCCCTGGCAGATTTACAAACTCACTCTCCACTCCTCATTGACAAGTACTGTGCAAAAGTCTTAGGTACCCTAGCTCTACTGTAGGTAGTTGCCTAAGTCAAAGTATAGTACTGTATCATAGAATCAACGATTTATAAATTCATAAAATGCTGGTGGAACGCAGCAGGCCAGGCAGCATCTATCGAAAGAAGCACTGTCAACGTTGCCACTGTCCTGACAAAGGGTCTCGGCCTGAAACGTCGACTGTGCCTCTTCCTGTGCCTGCTGTGTTCCACCAGCATTTTGTGTATGTTTTCGATTTACTAGGATGTTACCTGGGTTTCAGCACTTAAGTTACAGAGAAAGGTTGAACAAGTTAGGTCTCTATTCATTGGAGCGTAGAAGGTTGAGGGGGGATTTGATCAAGGTATTTAAAATTTTGAGAGGGATAGATAGAGTTGACGTGAATAGGCTGTTTCCATTGAGAGTAGGGGAGATTCAAACTAGAGGACATGATTTGAGAGTTAGGGGGCAGAAGTTTAAGGGAAACACGAGGAGGTATTTCTTTACTCAGAGAGTGATAGCTGTGTGGAATGAGCTTCCTGTAGAAGTAGTAGAGGCCGGTTCAGTTGTGTCATTTAAGGTAAAATTGGATAGGTATATGGACAGGAAAGGAGTGGAGGGTTATAGGCTGAGTGCGGGTAGGTGGGACTAGGTAAGATTAAGAGTTCGGCACGTACTAGGAGGGCCGAGATGGCCTGTTTCAGTGCTGCGATTGTTATATTGTTATATATGGTATGTTACTTGAATTTCCAGCATCTGCAGGTTTCCTTGGTGTTTGCGGTTATAAATTCGTTCCTCTTTCCCGTGTTCAATGCACCTGCAGTGAATGAACCCTAATTATAGCGTTCAGGTAGCCCACTCAAGTGCACAGCTTTATTGTGTTTAAATATAGAGGAGTACAACACGGCAGCAAGCCCTTGGGCCCACTGTGTTGTGCCAAACCGGCTAAAAAGTAGATCAACCCCCCCAAAACAACGCCCATGGGTCTACCTAAACATTTTTAATGTATTTACCTCTACCAGACATCCACCACTCTGATAAAAAACTTACCCCTCACATCCCCTTTGAACCTACCCCCCTCACCTTCAATGCACGCCCTCTGGTATTAGACATTTCAACCCCGGGAAACAGATAACTCTCTGCTCGCTCTATCTAGGCCCCTCAATCTTATAAACCTCTGTCAGATCTCCTCTCGGCCCTCAGCACTCCAGATAAAAAACCCAAGATTGTTCAGCCTCTCAGAGTAAATTCATCAGCAAAGTGCCCGTAGTGTATGCCACCAAGTAAATTCATCAGCAAAGTGCCCGTAGTGTATGCCACCAAGTTCCCTGAGATTCATTTTCTTGCAGGCAATCACAGCTAATACAAAGAAACTGTGGTGAACTACATATACCTGTCTGAACACCCCCCCCCCCCCCCCGCTGACTGCTCCTGTGGCTCCTCCCACGGACCCCGGTATAAAGGCGATTGGAGACACAGCCCTGGCCTCAGTCTCCAGGATGTAGTATGGTGGTCAATTACTGCTTGTTCTTTCTTCCAGCCGATAAAAGCCTCTATCTTGCCTCACGTCTCCGAAAGTTATTGATGGTGCATCAGAAACACAATAGAATCAATAAATGACTTTAAGCAAAGTTTAATATCTATGATTAAGGACAAATTGCTACCTATTTACTCCTACAAGACCCCACCACTGCATTTGAATCCTCTTTAACCATGTAACAATGACAGCACGGAAACAGGCCATCTCAGGCCTTCTAGTCCGTGCCGAACGCTCACTCTCACCTAGTCCCACTGACCTGCACTCAGCCCATAACCCTCCACTCCTTTCCTGTCTATATACCTGTCTAATTTTACTTTAAATGACAATATCAAACCTGCCTCTACCACTTCTACTGGAAGCTCGTTCCACACAGCTACCACTCTCTGAGTAAAGAAGTTCCCCCTCGTGTTACCCCTAAACTTTTGCCCCCTAACTCTCAATATTTGATATTACAATACTGACCCCCTTCAAGTCCAAGGCCCAAGTTGTGGGATCTCACCATCACCCTGTCAAGATCCAAGTTCAGTCTCTCTTTATTAGAGGAGTTTGTCCCACCCCTGGTGTCTTCGCAAGGTCCCCACGCTGCCCAGTGTCAAGTTGTGCACACATCCATTCCTTCCAGCAGGAGGCAATTCCCCGGTGGGCACCCGCTTTGATCCAACTTCCCATTCCCATTCTTCCAGAGCCTCTTCGACCGGCACACGGGTTGGAGGAGCAGCAGCTTATGTCGGAGACACGAGAGATTCCTCAGACGCTGGAACTCCAGAGCAAGGCACACAGAATGCTGGAGGAACTCAGCAGGCCAGGCAGCGTCCGTGGAAAGGAGCAAGCAGTCGCCGTTTAGCGCAGAGACCCATCATCAGCGGTAATTTCTTGTTAGTGTAGTACCTCATATGCAGACGTGTGGCGCGTGGCCAAGTGGTTAAGGTGTTGGACTAGCGATCTGAAGGTCGTGAGTTCGAGACTCAGCCCAGGCAATGTGTTGTGTCCTTGAGCAAGGTGCTTAACCACACAATGCTCCAGTCCACCCAGCTGAAAATGGGTACCGGCAAAATGCTGGGGGTTAACCTCGCGACAGACTGGCGTCCTATCCGGGGCGGGGTGGGGGGGGGGGGGGAAGTCTCGTACTCTCAGTCGCTTCACACCATGGATACCAGCATAAGCACCGGCCTGAGGAGCCTATAAGGCTCGGACAGACCCTAACTCATACGCAGTTTGGGTAGTCGCCAACATGAACATTGACTTTGTTACCTTCCAGTAATTTCTCCCTCCTCTCCCTTCCCTCTTATTCCATTCCCCATTCTGGGACCCCTCATACACCTTCACTTCCCTTCATCTGACCTCACCTCCTCCTGGGTCCCCTCCTCTTTCCATTTCTCTGGAAGCCCTCTCCTATCATATTCCTTCTTCTTCAGAAATTCCTTTCCACCTATCACCTCCCAGCTCCTTACTTCACAACCCCCCCCCCCACTCCCCTACCTACCCACCTACCCCCTCACCTGGCTTCACCTATCATCTGCCAGGTAGTAATCCTCATACCTCCCCATACCTCCTTATTCTAGCCTCTGCCCCCTTCCCTTCCACTGCTGGTGAAGGGTCTCGGCCTGAAATGTCGACTGTTTATTCCTCTCCGTAGACGCTGCCTGACCTGCTGAGTTCCTCCAGAATTGTTTGTGTATTGCTCTGGATTTCCAGCATTTGTAAAATCTCTTATGTCCATTCCTTCAAAGTAGATTTATTATCGAAGTACATAAACGTCACCATATACAACCCCGAGGTTCGTTTTCTTGCAGGCATACTCAATAAGGTCAATACCATAACAGGGTCAATGAAAGATGTCACCAACAGGGTGGACAACCAGTGTGAAAAGGACAATAAAATACGAAAGAAAAAAGAAATGATAATCATAAATAAATACAACAATAAATATCAAGAACACGAGATGAAGAGTCTGTGAAAGTGAGTCCATTGTTTGTGGGAACATTTCAGTGATGGGGCAAGTGAAGTTATCCCCTTTGGTGCAAGTGCCTGATGGTTGAGGGGTAATAATTGTTCTTGAACCTGTTGGTGTGAGTCCTGAGGCCCCTGTGCCTTCTTTCAGATGGCAGCAGTGAGGAAAAGAGCACGTCCTGGGTGGTGGGTGCCCCGATGATGGGTGCTGCTTTCCTGCGATGACGTTTCACGTAGATGTGCTTGTTGGTGGGAAGGGCTTTCCCCATGTTGGTCTTCCTCAGTAGTCTGCCGAGACCCTCGCTCGACCCACTGCTGGGCCTGCGGCTGAAGCTCAGCTGAGCTGAACGAGGGAGCAGATCGTTGCAGGAACCATAAACTAGGCCCCGGCTCCCAGCAGCAACCTACAGCAATTAACTGAAATAATTGTGAGAGGACATCAGCCACTTTAAGAATCACAGTTATGGCAACGCTTTCAACAGTGAGACAATTAATAGTAATTTAATCTTCAGTCCTTGGCAAAGAATTTATTGTAAACAGTCTCTCAATCTCTGGAACTCATTGAGGGAAATGTCACATTAGAGCTGCCTCCGAGTTAAATAACCATTTACTATTCTGGATCAAGACAAAACTGTCTTTGACCTCATGCTCTTCATACTTTCTTGTGACATAGAAGGATGTTGTTTGGTTCATCGGGTCTCTGCTGTAATTCATTCTGTTTCAGAAGAGCAACATCAGCCTGTCACCAGAGTACAGCAATTAATTCACCCGCAACCCTTATCCGTGCCTTTCTATCCTATGTTGAAGTCGCTGTCTCAAAGCTCCTGTGACCACCAGGTTCAGGAACAGTTTCTACTCCTTATCCATCAAGCTCTTGAACAAAAGGAGATAACTAAACTCATTTCCCACAACCGATGGTCTCACTTTAAAAACTCTTTACCTTGTTATTTCATGCTCTTGCTTTCTATTGCTAATTTGCAAATGGTCGATCCTGTTTCCAGTTACCATTCTATAGATTTGCTAAGCAGGTCCGCAGGATAGAGGATGCCAGGTTTGTACGTGGTGACAAGCATGCAATCTGATAATAAATATTACTTTGAAATGTGAACTACCAATAATTTAATAGTACTAAACTTGTGTGGAACTTCTTTCCTCTAGGTGCTCCGATTTCCTGCCTCACCCCAAAGGACATGCTGCTTTGATGTGCATTGCCCCTAATGTAGGTGAGCGGACAAATCTGGGGCGAGTTTTTGGGAACGTGGGGAGAGTGAAGTGCAGTTGTTGTACCGGGCAATCATGATTCCTCGAGCATCACCGACACACGTTGCACCTCGAAATTCATCTTCAGTTGGCAGTGCTGCAGAGTCTCGTCTTCCTCTTGCACCTCAAACGCATTCCATTGACTTTGTCCTCTCTTTCTTCTTCTCTCATTCTCTCCTTCTCTCTCTCACTTCCTCTCTTTCCCTGTCTTTTTCTCTGTCTCTCCCTCTCTCTCTCACACTCTTTCTCTCCTTTGCTCTCTCACTTTCTCTTTTTCACTATCTTTTCCTCTCTCTCTTCAACTCTCTCTCTTTATTTCTCTATTTTTCCCTCTCTGTCGCTCTCTACCTCTTTGTCTATCTCTATCTATCTGTCTCTCTCTGTTTCTCTGTCTCTCTCTCATTCTCACTCTCTCTTTGTCGCTCTCTGCAACTGTCTGAATTTCTGTCTTGCTGGTTCTCTCTCTCCCTGTTTCTATCTGTCTGTCTGACCCTCCCTCCCTCACTCCCTCCCTCTCTCTCTCTCTCTCTCTCTCTCTCTCTCTCTCTCTCTCTCTCTCTCTCTCTCTCTCTCTCTCTCTCTCTCAGCTTTCTGCCCCTACAATGAGCAGCACAGTGGTGCATTCATTAGGGTTGTTGCCCCGTGGCGCTGGACACCCGGGTTTCAATCTTGACCTTCATTACTGCTGCCTGTGACCTCATCAGCTCCCCCGGGTGCTCCCATTTCCTACCACATCCAAAAGACGTGCAGGTTAACTGGCCACTGTAAGTTGCCCCGGTTCATAAATGAGATGGAGAATTTGTTGGGGGCATTGACAAGGAAGTAGGGAGAACTTTAAAAAAAACTAAGATTAACATGGACCATGTAAATGGGTGGTTTGTGGTCAGTGTGGAGATGAAAGACCTCTTTCTGAAGCAAATCCCTCAGACACTCTAAACTCTCAGCTATTCTACTTCATTAATAATTTATTCAGTGCATCGGATCAGAGACAAGATTCTAGGCAAACTTCCGTTCATTATCTCTTAGCTATGGGTACTCTGGCTTCCACAGCAGAGGCTGCGAAGTATTTCAGGACATTGTGAGCCTGGGGAAAAGTGCAGAGGAGTTCAGAGCGTGTTCAGTCAGCACCTCAGCTCCCACAATAACAGCAACGCCTCAGGAGAGGAGTTAGTCCAAACGCCAATGAACTCAGTGCGGCCAGAATCTTACTTCAGGAGCCGATGGCGAGCTTGGGGAATGGACACTGTGTGTGGGCAGGAGGGCCGGACAAACTTGTATTTTTATAAGATTTAGGAAATGGAAAAAAAATCTTCTGAGGATGTTAGTTTGTGGATTATTTACTAATGTAGTTTGCATGTTTATCCCACAGGCTAGGAGATTCTCTTTGTCTTCTTCACTGTTCCAGACGTGCTTTCTCTCTGTCTTTCCCTCTCTATAGTTCTTCATTTCTCTGTGCCCCTCTCCCTCACTCTTTCTCTCTGCTTCTGTCAGTCTGCTCCTTAGTTCCCCACCCCTCTCTGTCTCTCTCTCTCTCTCTCTTCCCCCTCCCCTCAGTTCTTTCAATCTCATTTCTTCATCTTTCCATCTTTCTCTCTCCCTCTTTCTCTCCCACTCTCTCTCACACTTCCTCTCTTTCTCCCACATTCCCCTCTCTCTGTCTCTCTCTCTCTTCCCCTCTCCCTGTCTTCCCTCACTTTCAATCTCATTTCTTCATCTTTCCATCTCTTTCTCTTTCTCACTCTTTCTCTCCCACTCTCTCTCACACACACTTTCTCTCTTTCTCCCACACTCCCCCTCTCTCTCTCAGCCTCGCTCACTTTTTCTCTCCCTGACCCTTTCTTTCTTGCTCTGTCTGCTGTGCTCTTACGTACCAGTCAGCTGCCTTCCTCTCCTTTCGAGTCATACAGTCAGAGAGTTATAGAAAATTACAGCACAGAGACAGGCCCTTCGGCCCCTCTAGTCCATGCCGAACCATTTCAATTGCCTACCCATCGACCTGTGCCAAGTTCGCAGCCGTCCATACCCGTCTGTATCTTTCTCTGTGTGGCTTTCTGCCTCGTTCACTGTTCCTCGCTGCAATTCTTTCCCTCTCTGACCCACTGTTCTCTCTCTTTTTTTGTCAGAATCAGAATCAGGTTTAATATCATTGTCATGAAATCCGTTGTTATGCGGCAGCAGTACAATGCCATACAATAATAAAACTGTAAATTACAGAATATTATATATATATATAGTGAAATTAAATAAACAATGGAAAAATAGGAATAAAAAAGTAGTGAGGTAGTGTACATGGGTCAAATATCCATTCAGAAATCAGATGGCAGAGTGGAAGAAGCTGTTCCTGAATCGTTGAGTGCGTGGTTTCAAGCTCCTGTACCTCCTGCTTGATGGTAGCGATCAGAAACGGGCATGTCCTGGGTGGTGAAGGTCCTTAATGAAGCACGTTGCCTTTCTGAGGCAACGCTCTTTGAAGATGTCCTGGATAATATGGATGTTAGTGCTGACTGAGTTTACAACTCGGTAACTTACTTCGATCCTGTCCCCCCGTTTCCCCTCCCCCCCCACACCAGACGGTGATGCAGCCGGTCAGGAAACTCTCCATGGTACATCTGTAGAAATTTGTGAGTATCTTTTGTTGACACTCCAAATCTCCTCAAGCTCCAATTGGAACACTTCTCCTTATTCTGCCCAACGCACACACCCATATTTATTTGTACTTTCTCTCTCTCTTTCACTCACTCACTCACTCACTCACTCACTCACTCACACACAAATGATGCCTTTCTTTCCTCATCCCCTTTCAGACCCTCTCTCCCTACTGGGGCAGGACCCCACCCACCTTGTATATTTACCTTTTCTCACACCTCCCATCGGGCAGAAGATACCAAAGCCTGAATGGACTTGCGTCAAGACTCAATTGTTATACAATTGAATGCCACTCTTGGGGAATAAGATGGACTCTTGACCTCTCAATGAACCTCATTATGACCTCAAAGTCCAAAAGTTTGAAATCAAATTTATTATCGGAGTACATACATGTCAGCACATACAAACCTGGGATCCATTTTCTGCGAGCATGCTTAGCAGATCTACAGAACAGTAACTGTAAACAGGATCAATGAGCAACAAACTGTGTAAATGCAAACATAAATAAATAGCAATAAATAATGAGAGCATGAGATAATGAAGTAAAGAGTCCTTAAAGTGAGATCAATTACTTGTGGGAACATCTCATTGGAGGGGCAAGTGAGTGTGGTTAACCCCTTTTGTTCAAAAAGGGCGAGGGGTAATAACTGTTCCTGAACCTGGTGGTGTGAGTCCTGAAGCTCTTGTACCTTCTACAAGAGAGAGATGAGAGAAGAGCATGGCCTGGGCGATGAGGATCTCGTGGTGACGGTTGCTGCTTTTCTACAACAGTGTTTCGTGTAGATGTGCTCATTGGTTGGGAGGGCTTTACCAGTGATGTACTGGACCAAGTCCACTCCCTTTTGTAGGATTTAGTGCTCAAAGCCATTGGTGTTCCCAAACCAGGCCGTAATGCAGCCAGTCAGCACACTTTCCACCACACATCTATAGAAGTTTGTCAAGGCTCTTGATGACATGCCGAAGACTCCTGAGGAAGTAGAAGCATTGCAGTGCTTTCTTTACAATGACATTTATATGATGCGTCCAGGATTGGTCCTCTGAAATAGTGACACCCAGGATTTAAAGTTATTGACCTGGAAGGAGTTTCTACATTCCTCCCGTGAGACTGTGTGGGTTTCCTCCTGGTGCTCCAGTTCCCTCCCGAAGTTCAAAAATGTACCGGCCGGTAGGTTAATTGCTCATTGTAAATCGAGCTGCGGTCAGGCTAGGGCTCAGTCGGAGAACTGCAGCTCGTTGGGCAGAAAGGCCCAGTCATTCTGTATTTCCAAATAAAACGAACAAGAAACAACTCACCAATCGCTCTTGGGGAGGGGGGAGAATGGGTCAGGGTAATAGATCTGTGGGAGGGGGAGTGGGTCAGGGCAATAGACCTGTGGTGGGGGGAGTGGGACAGGGTAATAGATCTCTGGGAGGGGGAGGGGGTCAGGGTAATAGATCTGTGGGAGGGGGGAGTGGGTCAGGGTAATAGATCTCTGGGAGGGGGAGGGGGTCAGGGTAATAGATCTGTGGGAGGGGGGAGTGGGTCAGGGTAATAGACTTGTGGGAGGGGGGAGTGGGTCAGGTTAATAGATCTGTGGGAGGGGGGAGTGGGTCAGGGCAATAGACCTGTGGGAAGGGGAATGGGTCAGGGTAATAGATCTCTGGGGGGAGTGGGTCAGGGCAATAGATCTCTGGGGGGGAGTGGGTCAGGGCAATAGATCGGTGGAAGGAGGGAGTAGGTCTGGGTAATAGATTGGTGGGAGGAGGGAGTAGGTCTGGGTAATAGATTGGTGGGAGGAGGGGTAGTTCAAGCCAATAGTTGATCTACTTTGGCAGTTTGTACAACTGTAGCAGTGGTGCCGAGGCAGTCAAAATCTTTATATTGAATAAATGAATATTGGTCAGTTCCCTTCTGATTTTGCTTGGTGAATGATCTAGAATCTAATCCTTCAATCCCAGAGAACATGACCAACATGGCAAGATTGTGCCCCGAGTCTCTCACACCAAGAAGCCAAAGAGTTTTCACCTTCATATGGCGGTGGTGGAAGGCGCACAGCCAGAAGCTTCCATTTTCTGCTTGACGGACAATTAGCAATCTCACCAGCAGATCTCCCCAGCGGAGCCACAGGTCCCAAAGGGGAAGATGCAATGCTTGATTAAAAAACTTAACTGGAAACTTCATCACAAACTTATCTTTCTTCCTCCTGTGGTAGCAGCTGGCATCCTGGTTCTGGTTGGAGGTGCTCTGGAGGCTGATTCTAAGCCAGGGTGAGATTCATAAAATCATGGGAGACCTCAAAATGATTTAAAGCAGAAAGGACCTATCTGATTTGGCAGAGAAATCAGTAACCAGGCATTGTGTATTTAATTTTTAATTATAATATATTTATAATTTAAATTTTAAAAAGTAATATTTGAGTAATACTATAAATATTTTGTTTGATTGAGCATTCCTTTATTTAAATAATTCATTGTGGGTAAGATGTGTTACATACCTCGTGGGTATCTTGTGACTGTCTTAAGACCATGATGTAATTGAGTATCTGGTGAGCATGATGTAATGGTCTTGTGATGGTGGGGTGATGTAATTTCCTGCCAGTGTGAGGTCACATGATGTAATTTTCCGGCCAGTGAGAGGTCACGTGACGGCCTGTTTCAACGGGTATAAAAGGGGAAAGCCTTGCTGTGATGCAGGTCAGTTCATGGTTTAATTTGTCAGTTACTCCGTTACGCTGCATATTCGTCTCATGACGCAGTTTTGTTTTAAAGTGGACTTTTACTTTCTATCTTAAGTCTCAAAGGTTATTGCCAGCAGTTTCGCCACAACGCTGCCAGTTTAGTCCAGTCGGACAGTGAAAGATTTACCGAAGTATGGAAAACCCGAAGGATCGAGAAAAGTTGGTGTTGTTGGCGGTTTACTACAGGATTGACCTTATTGAATCCTCGTTCAAGAAGGTAGTAACCTGCATCTGAGATAGCCCCTGCACTGTGAAAGCAGAAAGGGCTGGGCACAGCATTATTCACCAAGGAAAGGTCAGTTCCTTTAAGCTGTCTTATTTCCTTCATCATAAATCCTTCGGGCAAGGCAATTTTCAGCTGGGGTCAGCAGTAAAATCACATCACCGAGAAATTTGTTATTTCAGGAAAGTCTCTCCTAATTGACTGTATAAATCACTGGGACTTTTGTATTTATCACTTTAAAAACTGTTCGAGTTGCCATATAGCATTTAACTTCCAGATAAGTTAGTTGTTTGTTTACTTTTCATTTTCATTGAGCAGTGTTTAATAAATGTTTTATTGGTTTATAAATAAACCTGTCTCAATTCTATATTCATTGTTGCCGTATCATAACAGATGAAAAGTAAGTGAATGGCATACGCCATCATGCCGCCATGTCACAAGTACATACCCCACTTAAAGTAAAGATGACCTAAGGCAAGCACCTCCCGGTTCCCTGCTTTTCTTTCAATTATTTTTATGCTTTGGAGTTACAAAGCGCAACACCAGGAAGCTGTTGGACCAGGAGATGATAGTGGCCTCCGTCGGTCGTGGTCGACCATGGGTACCGCACCTCTGGTAGTCACTGAGAGTGGCCTCTCCAGGGCGCAAGCCAGGACAGAGTTGATATGGAGATGATATTCACTTTGCCAAATAACTGGACTCTGAGAAGTTAATCACTTTATTTTGTTCACCAAACCACTCTGACATCTGAACAGGAAATTGACTAGCAGTTATGGATATTGACCACTTGGAAACTGTGTGTGCTCGAACTCATTACTTGCATCATCAAATGCCATTCATAATAGAGGCGTTCAAAGTCCATGAAACTTGTTGCAATGTGGCAATACATAATAATAAAAACTGTAAATATCATTCGTTCATTACATGCTGTGCCGTATGACGTGGGTGATCACGGTCTTTCCATGACCATGATTGTTCTTGGCGAACTTTTCTACAGAAGTGGTTTGCCATTGCCTTCTTCTGGGCAGTGTCTTTACAAGACGGGCGACCCCAGCCATTACCAATACTCTTCAGAGATTGTCTGCCTGGCGCCAGTGGTTGCATAACCAGGACTTGTGATCTGCACCGGCTGCTCGTACGACCATCCACCACCTGCTCCCATGGGTTCACGTGACCCTGATTGGGGGCTAAACAGGTGCTACACCTTGCCCAAGGGTGATTTGCAGGCTAGTGGAGGGCAGGAGTGCCTTAGGTTAAAATAGGTTAAATTTAAGTGATGAAAAAAAGAGAAAAAAAAGACAACTCTCTGATACCTCCTCTTATTTACCCCTTGACCATAACCCCACTAAGGAGCACCAGGCCATTGTCTTCTATACCATCACCAACCTTATCAGCTCTGGGGATCTGTCATCCACTGCCACCAACCTCATAGTTCCCACACCCCGTACTTCCCGTTTCTACCTCATACCCAAGATCCACAAACCTGCCTGTCCAGGTAGACCTATTGTCTCAGCTTGCTCCTGCCCCACTGAACTCATTTCTGCATACCTTGACACTGTCTTATCCCCCCTTGTTCAATCGCTTACCACCTATGTTCATGACACTTCTCGTGCTTTGAATTTTTTTCAATGATTTTAAGTTCCCTGGCCCCCACCATCTTATTTTCACCATGGACGTCCAATCCCTATATACCTCCATCCCCCACCAAGATGGTCTCGAAGCTCTTCGCTTCTACAGACTCTCACAGCTACCTGGACTATTCCTCTTCCCACCCTGTCTCTTGCAAAAAAAGCTATCCCCTTATCACAATTCCTCCGTCTCCGCCGCATCTGCTCTCAGGATGAGGCTTTTCATTCCAGGATGAAGGAGATGTCTTCCTTTTTTAAACAAAGGGGCTTCCCTTTGTCCACCATCAACTCTGCTCTCAAACGCTTCTCTCCCATTTCCCGCACATCTGCCCTCACCCCATCCATCCGTCACCCTACTTGGGATAGGGTTCCCCTTGTCCTTACCTACCACCCCACCAGCCTCCAGGTCCAACGTATAATTCTCCGTAACTTCCGCCACCTCCAAAGGGATCCCACTACCAAGCACATCTTTCCCTCCCCCCCCCCCCCTTCTTTCTGCTTTCTGCAGGGATCACTCCCTACGCGACTCCCTTGTCCACTCGTCCCCCCCCATCCCTTCCCACTGATCTCCCTCCTGGCACTTATCCTTGTAAACAGAACAAGTGCTACACCTGCCCTTACACTTCCTCCCTCACCACCATTCAGGGCCCCAGACAGTCCTTCCAGTTGAGGCGTCACTTCACCTGTGAGTCGGCCGGTGTGGTATACTGCGTCCGGTGCTCCCGATGTGGCCTTTTATATATTGGGGAGACCCGACACAGACTGGGAGACCGTTTCGCAGAACACCTACGCTCGGTCCGCCAGAGAAAGCAGGCCACACATTTTAATTCCACGTTCCATTCTATATGTCTATCCATGGTCTCCTCTACTGTCAAAATGAATCCAAACTCAGGTTTAGTAGCTTCCAACCTGATGGCATGAACATTGACTTCTCTGACTTCCGTTAATGCCCCTCCTCCCCTTCTTACCCCATCCCTGACATATTTAGTTGTTTGCCTGTTCTCCATCTCCCTCTGGTGCTTCCCCCCCCCCCTTTCTTTCTCCTGAGGCCTCCCGTCCCATGATCCTTTCCCTTCTCCAGCTCTGTATCACTTTCGCCAATCACCTTTCCAGCGCTTAGCTTCATCCCACCCCCTCCGGTCTTCTCCTATCATTTCGCATTCCCCACCCCCCCCTCTACTTTCAAATCTCTTACTATCTTTCCTTTTGGTTAGTCCTGACGAAAGGTCTCGGCCCAAAACGTCGACAGCGCTTCTCCCTATAGATGCTGCCTGGCCTGCTGTGTTCCACCAGCATTTTGTGTGTGTTGTTAGAAAAAAAAGTAGTGAGGTATTGTTCATGGGTTCAATGTCCATTCAGAAGTTGGATGGCAGAGGGGAAGAAGCTGTTCCTGAATTGTTGAGTGTGTGTCTTCAGGGTTCTGTCCCTCCTCCCTGATGGTAGCGATGAGAAGAGGGCATGTCCTGGGTGATGGACACCATTTTTTTGAGTCATTGCTCCTTGAAGGTGTCCTTGGATGCTGGGGAGGCTGTAGTACCTGGTGGAGCTGGCTGAGTTTTCACCTACCTGCAGCTTATTTCAATTCTGTGCAGTGCCCCTCCCCCCCAACCCCACATGCCAGTTGAACAGCAGAACGGTGTAAAGATTGGAGTGCAAGTGCAAAGATTCCTCTCCAGCTGAATCTATTTTCTGCTCTTTCCAATGTGCACTCAGTGGCCACTTTATTAGGTACACCCATACACCTTGTTAATGCAAATATCCAATCAGCCAATCACGTGGCAGCAACTCAATGCACAAAAGCATGCAGACATGGTCAAGAGGTTCAGTTATTTAGCGATACAGTGTGGAGGATGCTCTCCTGGCCCTTTGAACCAAAGTCATGGGACAATTCACAGTGACCAACCAACCTAGCCGGTACGTCTTTGGATTGTGGGAGGAAACCATAGGATGCGGAGAAAACCGACAAATTTTATATGGGGACAACGTACAGTGATTCCTTACAGGAAGGCACCGGAACTTTTAGCCAGAAAGTGACGGATCTGTGGAAGTCATTGCCACGGGCGGCTGTGGAGGACATATTGGGTATACTTAAGGCAAAGATTGAGAGATTTTTGATTAGTCAGGGCATGAAGGGATATGGGGAGAAGGCAGGAGAATGGGTCATGATAAAATGGTGGAGCAGACTCAAAAGGCCAAATGGCTTAATTCTGCTCCTACATCTTATGGTCTTAAAGAATTGAATTCCAAACTCTGAAATGCCCCAGGGTGTATTAACATTGTGCTAAACACTTCACTTGCATGGTGCCTTGTAGTTCAAAGCAAATGTCAGAATGGGGAAGGAATGTGATCTAAGTGATTTTGATGGTGGAATGGTTGTTGGTGCTAGACGTGGTGGTTTAAGTATCTTCGAAACAGCTGACCTCCTGGAATTTTCACACACAACAGCGCCTAAGGTTTGCAGACAAAGGGTGCGAAAAATCAAAACAAAACATCCAGTGAGCGGCAGTTCTGTTGGTGAAAACGCCTTGTTAATGAGAGAGGTCAGAGGAGAATGGGCAGACTGGTTCAAGCTGACAGGAAGGTGACGGTAACTCAAACAATCACAACAGTGGTAGAAACATAGAAAGCACAGAAAACCAACAGCACAATACAGGCCCTTCAGCCCACAAAGCTGTGCCAAACACATCTTTATCTTAGAAATTACCTAGGGTTACCCATTGTTGTCTATTTTTTGAAGCTCCACGTACCTATCCAGGAGTCTCTTAAACCCTATCGTATCCGCCTCCACCACCATTGCCGGCAGCCCATTCCACGCACTCACCACTCTCTGAGTAAAAAACTGACCCCTGACATCTCCTCCATACCTACTTCCAAGCACCTTAAACCTCTGCCCTCTCATTTTAGCCATTTCAGCCCTGGGAAAAAGCCTCTGACTATCCACACGATCAATGCCTCTCATCATCTTGTACACCTCTATCAGGTCACCTCTCATCCCCCGTCGCTCCAAGGAGAAAAGGCCGAGTTCACTCAATCAAGAAGGGCAGCTCTGAACCGACCACATAACAAACCTTGAAGTGGATGGGTTACAGCAGCAGAAGACCATGAGCACACACTCTGTGGCCACTTTATTATATAGGATTGGCCACTGGATGTATAAATAAATAAAAGATCATAAGTTGGTGGTTAAAGGATGGATATGAAATGAGATATGCATAAATAAATACCAGCATATATTTGCAAAGTAAACAGTGTTATAAAGAGTGGTTTAACTTGCTTATAGGGCAATGAAGTGATGGGGAGGGGTGGACAGCGGGTGATAGAAAGTAGATGAGGCTTTCTGAATGATTTGTGGTCTTATTGTGAACAGTTTTGGGCCCCTTGTGTAAGAAAGGATGAGGAGAGGGTCCAGAGAGGGTCACCAGAATGATCCCAGGAATGAAAGGGTTAACATGTGAGGAGCGTTTGACAGCTCTGGAGCTTAGAGGGAGGAGGGTGGCTTTATGTTTGCATTCACACAGTCCATTACCTTCTGCTTCACTGATCCAGTTATAGTCGCTATTCGACAGGTTGGCGAAGTATTCCTGCAGGAACATGAATCTCAGAGTTTCCTTTGGCGACATACACGCACTTTGGTAATAAAATTTACTTTGAACGTTGACCTTTGGATCTCATTGAAACCTGTGGAATGTTGAAAGTCCCAGATCGAGTGGATGTGGAGAGGGTGTTTCCTATAGTGGGGGAGTCTAGGACCAGAGGACACAGATAGAGTGGATGTGGAGAGGATGTTTCCTATAGTGGGGGAGTCTAGGACCAGAGGACACAGATAGAGTGGATGTGGAGAGGATGTTTCCTATAGTGGGAGAGTCTAGGACCAGAGGGCACAGATAGAGTGGATGTGGAGAGGATGTTTCCTATAGTGGGGGAGTCTAGGACCAGAGGATACAGATAGAGTGGATGTGGAGAGGATGTTTCCTATAGTTGGGGTGTCCAGGACCAGAGGACACAGATAGAGTGGATGTG
Organism: Hypanus sabinus; assembly: GCF_030144855.1. Classification (NCBI taxonomy): domain Eukaryota; kingdom Metazoa; phylum Chordata; class Chondrichthyes; order Myliobatiformes; family Dasyatidae; genus Hypanus; species Hypanus sabinus. The sequence continues at coordinate 40,939,206 of NC_082731.1, read as the reverse complement.
GAGAGGATGTTTCCTATAGTGGGGGAGTCTAGGACCAGAGGACACAGTTAGAGTGGATGTGGAGAGGATGTTTCCTATAGTGGGGGAGTCTAGGACCAGAGGACACAGATAGAGTGGATGTGGAGAGGATGTTTCCTATAGTGGGGGAATCCAGGACCAAAGGACACAAATAGAGTGGATGTGGAGAGGATTTTTCCTGTGGAGGGAGAGTCTAGGACCAGAGGTCAGGCTTCAGAACAGAAGGATTTTTGGCCTAGGTCCACTCCTATGTCGTACAGTTTAATGGGTGGAGCAGAGTGGTAACTCGAATTGTTGATCAGTTTAACTGTGTGGGGGGAAGAAACCACGAGGGGTGATTGATAAGTTCATGGCCTAAGGTAGAAGGAGTCAATTTTAGAAAACCTGGCACATTTATTTTTCAACGTAGTCCCCTCCTACATTTACACACTTAGTCCAGCAGTAGTGGAGCATATGCAAAAAGTTTGAAGTTAATAACTCATCAGGGTGATTGATAAGTTCATGGCCTAAGGTAGAAGGAGATGAGTTATTAAGTTTTCTGCATAATCACTCAAAGAGTTGAACAGCATGTGCATGTAACGAGAGCTGTATAACTCATCTCCTTCCATTAGTCCACGAACTGATCAATCACCCCTGCTGTGGACACTTTCTGGAGGTCCCAGTTCCGTATGCTCCACGACCGCTGGACAAAGTGTGTAAATGTAGGAGGGGACTATGCTGAAAAGTAAATGTGCTGGGTTTTCTAAAACCGACTCCTTCTACCTTAGGCCACAAACATATCAATCACCCCTGGTATGAAGGTGACATGAAGAGTTTTGTTTTAGCTGCCCTCAGAAGGGAGCTTTAGGAAATGGCAGTCGGCAGGGTGGGTTCTGTCTCGCTTGCCTGCTCACTCCTTCATCCTGGACATATATGTGATGGTTGAGTCCTGTCAATGGTCTGATATCTGCCGAGCAGAGGTCACGATATTCCAGACTTTTTACCAACACCTCTCCTCGCTCTATTTTTCCAAGGACATCCGGCAGTGGGATAGTTCAAGGTTGTTACCTGATTAGGCTGCATGCAATACACCTGTGACAAATGGGGCGTTAAAATCTGATGGCAGAGGGGAAGAAGCTGTTCCTTAATCATTGAGTTTGTGCCCTCAGGCTCCTCTACCTTTTCCCTGATGGTAGCAATGAGAAGAGGGCATGGCCTGGGTGGCCCGGGTCCTTAATGATGGAGGCATCGCTTTTTGAGGCGTCGCTCCTTGATGATGTCATGGATACTATGGAGGCTGGTGCCCATGACTGTGTTTACAGCTCTCTGTATCTTGCTTCAATTCTGTGCAGTACCGGACGGTGATGCAGCCAGTCAGAACGTCCTCCACGGCCCATCTGTAGAAACTTGTGAGTGTTTTTGGTGACATCCCAAATCTCCTCAAACTGCAGATGAGATATAATCACTGCTGTGCCTTCCCTGTGGCTGCATCAATATGCTGGGAATTATCTGCTAATTACACAAATACTGGTACATTCTTCAAATAAGTTACATTTCTAAACAATGACATAATTATATCTGGAAGATGAATGGGTTTTCCAGCAGTAGAACAAAGGATATTGACCTTTAGTTATTACTTAAAATTAGAATATAATGTTCCATGCTGATTCATCCTATAAATCGTGTTGCATATTTTCAATAACAATTCACTTCCTAACTTAAATGGTTAAGGAAGCTCTATTGCCATAGCATTCAGAGCATTGCCTCATCTTAGACATTCCAATCTTTTTAAAAGCTCATTTAAAAATGGAATCATTTCACCCGAAGTGTCTTTCGTTTCTCACTCTGCCCATTTTCTCCTCCCGACCAACCCCCACGATGACTGCTTCTCCCCTTCTCCTCCTGGTACCGTCGCTCTCGTCCCCACCCCTCCCCCCCCCCCCCCCCAAGTATGAGGCCAACGCCCCAGAGCGCTCACGGACTCTCAGCGGGGTCGAAGGAGGTTTTACGTTACAGGTCCCGTTGGAGGTTAGAGTCTGCTTGGTGCGACCCACAATACCGTGCGGAAGCCCTCGAAAACGCTGGGGCACCACAGTTAGCGTGACGCTTTGCAGTAACAGTGACCCGGGTTCAATTGACGTTGCTGTCTGTGACGAGTTTGTACGTTCTCCCCGTGACCACGTGAATTTCCTCCTGGTGCTCCCGCTGCCTTCCACGGTCCAAGGCCGTACTGGTTAGTAGGTTGGGCTACTAACCCTATTAACCGAGGGGTTTCAGCCCGGCTGTACCTTTTTCCATAGATACTGCCTGGCCTACTGAGTTCCTCCAGCATCGCGTGTTGCTTGGATTTTCAGCATCTGCAATTTTCTTTTGTTTTTGCTTAGTAGGTTAATTGGCCATTGTTAATTGTCCTGTCATTAGGCCAGGGTTAAATCAAGGATTACAACAATCATCCCATGGTCAAAGTCACTTAGATCACATTTATTCCTCATTCTGACGTTTGAACAACAACTGATCCGTTTGACCACGTCTGCATGCTTTTATGCATCAAGTTGCTCCCATGTGATTTTCTGATTAGGAACGGTACTGTTAAAAATCCCGAAGGCAGTCCGACGTTGCCTTCACCCTCGTTCCGGCAACTCCTGCGGTGCCAAGCTGTATTGGCCCTTGCCCTTCCCTTGGACAGCATCGGTGTCATGGAGAGGGGAGACTCGCTGCATGGGCAACTGCTGGTCTTCCATACAACCCTGCCCAGGCCTGTGCCCTGGAGGGGAGACTCCAGTAGACTTTCCAAGCGCAGATCCGTGGTCTCGTGAGACTAATGGGTGCCACCATTGGGTGCCTAGGGTGCCTAAATTTTATATTTTATTCTGTACTGCTGCCACAATAAAATAACAAATTTTGTGACTTATGCGAGTCATGATAAACCTGATTCTGATATGGGTCTATATTGTGGAGTGAGAGTGGGAAGGGGCAGGGAGAGGGGAATCATGGTTGGGAAAAGGGGAAGGGAGAGGGAAACACCAGAGAGACATTCTGTAATGATCAATAACCCAGTTGTTTGGAATCAAATGACCTTACCTGGTGTCTCAGGACTGGGTGTGTCTACACTCATGCCACCTCCCTCCTCTGCCACCTGTCACACACCCTTTCTGCAATGCTCCCACCAGAGTTATAAGCTCACTCTCCACTCCATGTTGACAAACACAGTACTATGCCAAAGTCTTACACACATATAATTTGCTTAGGCATTCTAGCTATATTTACATTGCTAAGACTTTTGCGCAGTACTGTGAGCAGGGTTGTCCATCAGTCAAGAGTTCTTAAACTGGGGGGTGGCCATGTTCCACTTGGAACTGGAATTTGCTTTTTCGTGTCACATGTGCCAAGGTCCAGCGAAAAGCAAGACTTGCATCCTGTTCGTACAGATCAAATCATTTTGAGGTGTATTGAGGTGGAGAAGGTTAAAAAATGTGTAACAACTACATAGTGCAGTGCAGATAAACAATAAAGTTTCAAAATAATAACAAGCTAGATCGTGAGGTCACGAGCTCGTCTTATCATTGTAGAGAACCATTCAAAAGTTGTATAATAGCAGAATAGAATTGAACAGAACTTTATTGTCATCACTCAAGATGAGATCCCAGTCTGTGCAGAACAGATATTTCCAATGCAGGCAATATGGTTTAATTTTAAAAAGCAGTTCTCAAATTTACATGCAAAACAAGTAACTTTGAGTGTCCATAACACTCAAAGGCCGTTGCCAAGCTGGGGTGTATCATTATTCAGCTGCACAACAGCTCTCGGAAGAAAGCTGTTTTCAGTGTCACTGTCTTGGCCAAGACGTTTCAGTATAGCCTACCAGATGGAGATCAAAGACTGACTGGCAGGAGGAAAGGACTGGGAATAAAGGGAGCCTTTTCGTGCTGGCTGCCGGTAACTAGTGGTGTTCCGCAGGAGTCTGTGTTGGGACTGATTCTTTTATATGTCAATGATTTGGATGATGGAATGGATGGCTTTGTTGCAAAGTTTGCAGATGATATAAAGATAGGTGGAGGGCCAGATAGTTTTGAGGATGGGCTTAGACAGATTAGGAGAATGGGCAAAGAAGTGACAGATGGAATACAGTAACGGAAGTGTATGGCCATGCACTTTGGTAGAAGAAATGGAAGCTTTGAATATTTTCGAACTGAAGAGAAAATACAAAAACTGTGGTGCAAAGAGACTTAGGAGTCCTTGCTCAGGATTCCCTAAAGGTTGAGTCTGTGGTGAGGAAGGCAAATGTGATGTTAGCATTCACTTCGAGAGGAGTAGAATCCAAAAGCAAGAATGGAATGTTAAGACTTTATAAAGAACTGACGAGGCCTCACTTGGAGGATTGTGAGCAGGCTTGGACCTCTAACTTCGAACGGATATACTGAAACCGGGACATCCTGACTGGCTGCATCACTGCCTGGTATGGGAACTGTACCTCCCTCAACCACAGGACTCTGCAGAGAGTGGTGCGGACAGCCCAGCGCGTCTGTAGATGTGAACTTCCCACTATTCAGGACATTTACAGAGACAGGTATGTAAAAAGGGCCCGGAGGATCACTGGGGACCCAAGTCACCCCAAACACAAACTGTTCCAGCTGCTACCATCTGGGAAACGGTACCGCAGCATAAAAGCCAGGACCAGCTTCTTCCACCAGAGCATCAGACTGATTAACTCACGTTCATTTGAGTGTATTTCCATGTTACATTGACTGTTCTATTCATTAAAAATTATTATAAATTACTATAATAGACAATAGGTGCAGGAGTAGGCCATTCAGCCCTTTGAACCAGCACCGCCATTCAATGTGATCATGGCTGATCATCCACAAACAGTACCCCGTTCCTGCTTTCTCCCCATATCCCTTGACACCGCTATCTTTAAGATATCTATGTAACTCTCTCTTGAAAGCATCCAGAGAAATACCTTCCACTGCCTTCAGAGGCAGAACATTCCACAGATCCACACTGGTTCTGAGGTTAAACATGTCCGTGCATTCAGAACAAATTTCTGGAGGAAATGAGGGTGGCACGGTAGTGTAGAGGTTAGCACAAAGCTTTACAATACAGGTGACTCGGGTTCAATTCCCACTGCTTTCCATAAGGAGTTTATGCACTTTTCCTGTGACCGCGTGGGTTTCCTCCGGGTCCCACTGTCCAAAGACATACCGGTTGGTAGGATAATTAGTCATTGTAAGTTGCCCCCTGATTAAGTGAGGATTAAATCGGGGGATTGCTGGGCAGGGCAGCTCAATGGACCAGAAGAACCTTTTCTGTGCTGTAACTCCATAAGACAAAATAAAATGTTAGGTGTGTTTTTTTTTTACAATCACAAGATGGAGCTGGGCTCCAAGAGCTTTGGGTCCTGTGGGTCTACCCCATCAGTGAGTTGCTTGTGGATTGGAAGAGCCAGCCAGGGTGTCCAGGATGTTGGAGGATCTGGCCAGCATGTCAGAGGAGCAGGTCCGGGTTTGGAGGAGCGAGCATGGGTGCAGGTCGTGTTGCTGCCTGCTACTCGAGGGTATTGGAGTTGGCATGCGATACCTTAGGCTATTGTCTTGGACATTTCTCTTGCCATTGCAAGGCCCGGTTGGACATTGATAATGTAAGATGCTGCAAGTTTGCTTTCCTTGTTGCTTGACATGTGGGAGCTGCAAGGCCTTGGTTGTCGCGAGGACTAGGCCTCAAGCTGCGGGCTTTCCTGCTGCTGCAATCCACGAGAGAGACACTGGGGGGCGGTGTAGCGTGGCGTCCGTGCTCGGTTGAGGCTGCTCTCTCCATTGGTGCTGCCCTCCAGTGTTCAATCGGTGTAAGGCAGGATTGCAGTGGCCGCCCGCGGCCAAGAATCTGAACAATCTATCTGTGGGACATGTTGCTCAGGGTCTTGGACTATATGTGTTCTTTTTTACGTGGTCATGTTTTTTTTCTGGCTCGCTATTTTGAATGCGCTGCGTATGTTTTGTACCTTGGTCCCAGAGGAACGCTGTTTCGTTCAGTTGTATCCATGTATAATACAACAGTAATTAAATCTGAATTTGAAAATCAGCAGGTCAGATATTATCCGTGAACTCAATCTCGACCCGAAGCACCGACTGCACATTTCACTCCACGCATGCGACTCGACCTGCTGAGTTCCTCCAACAGATTGTTTGATGCTCCGGATTCCAGCATCTGTAGCCTGTCGTGGCGTCTGTAAAAGAGTTACGCTGGTCAGCATGTGTTCCTCATTATTGCATTGTTGTGTACAAGTTAGCGAGCTGATTTCCTAAACTTCCTAGAGGTTATTGTGGAAATACCGTGATTAATTAGCAAAGCTAACAGAACTTTCTGGTTTATTCCCTGAGAGACTGAATATACAAAGGGAGTGGTCATGCTTCACTGGTGATCCATCTGGAATATTGTAAACAGTATTTGTTTCTTTACTGAAGAATTAATATATATGTGATGACAAGAGTTCAGGAAAGTTTACCAGATTAATGTCACAAATGAGTAGTCTCTTTTATTTTGGGAAGGCTAGGCTGTCTAGTAGTCTCTTAAATTTCGCTAGTGTTTCTGCCTCCACCACAGACTCAGGCAGTGCATTCCATGCACCAACCATTCTCTGAGTGAAAAACCTTCCTCTAATATCCCCCTTGAACTTCCCTCCCCTTACCTTAAAGCCACGTCCTCTTGTACTGAGCAGTGGTGCCCTGGGGAAGAGGCACTGGCTGTCCACTCTGTCTATTCCTCTTAATATCTTGTATACCTCTATCATGTCTCCTCTCATCCTCCTCCTCTCCAAAGAGTAAAGCCCTAGCTCCCTTAATCTCTGATCATAATCCATTAGACTGAAATAAGTTACATCCTATGAGTGCATTGGGGCATCGGAGAATGAAAGGAGATTTGATATGGGCCTACAACATTGTGAGGGGTATAGATAGGGTAAATGCAATCACGGGTGGTGGGGTGGAGATATGTCTCTTCCAAAGGAGGTATAAACAGCTCACTTCCTCACTAGCCTGCAGGTTCCTCTTGGGCAAACTGTAGCACCTGCTCAGCCAGCACACCCTCCCCCACTTCCCCCCAAATCAGGGTTTCCAAGTATTGCTGATTTTTTTTCTGTCTTCTTGCACTACTTACTTATTTTAATTTATGTACAGTAAATGTATTCTTTGTGGGTGGAGAGGTGGAGGTATGTCTCTAACGAGGGAGGTGTGAGGCCCTCCTTCCCTCCGCTGGCCCTTGGGCAAGATGTAGCACCTGCTTACCTCCGATCAGGGCCACGTGGAGCCATGGGAGCAGGTGGTGGATGGTTGTATGAGCAGCCGGGTCATAAAACAAGTCCTGGTTATGTGACTACTGTCGCCAGGCAATCTCTGAAAAGTATCCACAATGGCTCGGGTCACCCATCTTGTAAAGAGATTGAGAGCTATTGGGAGCACTTAATAGATAGTGGAGGCTTGACCTTATTGTAGGCCTCTGTTAGTCTTGATAGACCATGGTTTTGCACCTTGGAAAGTTTCCAGGGCACAAGACTGGGCAAAGTTTTTTTTTAATAGAAGACCAGCAGTTGCCCAAGCTGAAAGTCTCCCCTCTCCACGCCACCAACGTTGGGAAGGGAAGGGCATTAGGACTCACACAGCTTGGCACCAGTGTTGTCACAGAGCAATGTGTGATTCAGTGCCTTGCGCAAGGACACACACACAGCCTCAGCCAAGGCTCGAACTAGCGACCTTCAGACATCTAAACGAGCGCCTTAACCACTTGGCCACGCACCACCCCTGGCTATAACAACCCTCATGAACACTGATAACTAGCACTGAGCAGAACTGTACTGAAAAACTGGATAGAACATAGAATAGTACAACACATTACAGGCCCTTCGGCCCACAATGTTGTGCCGACCCTTAAACCCTGCCTCTCATATATCCCCCCCACCTTAACTTTCTCCATATACCTGACTAGTAGTCTCTTAAATTTCACTAGCGTATCTGCCTCCACCACTGACTCAGACAGTGCATTCCACGCACCAACCACTCTCAGAGTGAAAAACCTTCCTCTAATATCCCCCTTAAACTTTCCTTACCTTAAAGCCATGTCCTCTTGTACTGAGTAATGGTGCCCTGGGGAAGAGGCGCTGGCTGTCCACTCTGTCTATTCCTCTTTATATCTTGTACACCTCTATCATGTCTCCTCTCATCCTCCTCCTCTCCAAAGAGTAAAGCCCTAGCTCCTTTAATCTCTGATCATAATCCAAACTCTCTAAACCAGGCAGCATCCTGGTAAATCTCCTCTGTACCCTTTCCAATGCTTCCACACCCTTCCTGTAGTGAGGCGACCAGAATCGGACACAATACTCCAAGTGTGGCCTAACCAGAGTTTTTTTGATGCCTTTTGATTTTGTGCTTTTTAATATTCTGTTCTTTCGCTCATTTTTTCTTGCTGCCGTTTGCATGGGGAGGTGTATGAAGTTTGATATTTTTCTTTGAACAGTTTGGTTCCACAGTGTTTCTTTGTTTCATGGCTGTCTGTGATGAAGACGAATTTCAGGGTTGAATACTGCATACATACGTTGACAATAAACGTACTTTGAATCTTGAATCGTTGAATCCTCTCTTAAATAAGGGGCCTAAAACGGCTCACAATACTCCAACTGCGGCCTCACCAGTGCCGAATGAAGCCTCAAACATTGCTGGCCTGTTGTTCATTTCCTCACAGCTGGTTCACCTTCGGAAAGCATGCCCCCGGCTGCCTGGGCCCAAACATTGGTTTGCCTCCCTAAACCATTAACCATCGACAAACTGTTGCAGCAGTGTGTAGTATCTACCAGATGCACTGCAACAACAGACCAAGGTTCCTAAGGCAGCACCTTCCAGACCCACGACCACCATCATCTAGAAAGACGAGAACAGCAGATACCTGGGAACACCACCACTTGGAAATCCCCTCCATGACACTCACCATCCTGACTTGGAAACATACCGTCGTTCCTTCTTTGTCGCTGGGTCCAAATCATGGAATTCCCTCCCTAACAGCACTGTGGGTGTACCCACACCTCAGGGACTGCACAGGTTCAAGAAAGCAGCTCATCACCACCTTCTCAAGGGCAACTAGGGATTGGCAATAAATGTTGGCAAATGAATAAGTAAAAAAAACACGCACCCACTCTCCATCTTAAAAATGTACCTTCCACATCTATCTCTTTGGCAATGTGCTGAATATCTTGTCCTGTTTTGAAGAATATTGAACGACAGTCCTCACATTAGCAATTTTGAAACAGTCAGCATTAAATGGACGATGTAATTGCAAATTGCTTTCCTGTGGGTAAATAACTACATTCCAAGAAACTCTGAATGCCAAGTTTCTATTTCTGAACAAGGCAACATCAGAGTAACCCGTCTTAGGGGAGTACTGTTGCAAACAGAGGGGTGGATAAACAGAAGGGGGTCTTTGAAACTAAAAATGTTTTTAGAAGGGTTTGGTCTAAACACACTCGAAATTGGAATCTTTCTAGCCAAGGCCAAGAGCCAGTGAAAGCCAGAATTCGAGTGGAAGCTGACCCCATTGCTTTCAAGAAGTCCGAGTGATCCAAAGGATAAATCAAAACTCTTGATGTGGAATGGTTTTAAGAGAACGTAATATTTGGGAGTCAGCCTCATCCATCATTGTAAGCCTAACTGCATTCAGCTTCATGGGAATTTCAAGATGAAAGATTGACTTTATTGTCCACTGCACACTGAAATCAGAATCAGGTTCAAAATCATCGAGAGATGTCATGAAGTTCGTTAACTTTGCAGCAGCACTACAATGCAATACATGGTAAATGTAGAAATAACCTGGATTACAGTAAATATATATATGTATACTAAATAGCTAAGTTAAAACAAGTTGTGCAAAAATAGAAATAGAAAAGTAGTGAGGTAGTGTTCATGGGTTCAATGTCCATTCAGAAATTGGATGGCAGAGGGGAAGAAGCTGTTCCTGAATTGTTGAGTGTGTGCCTTCAGGCTTCTGTACCTCCTTCCTGATGGTGGCAATGACATGTCCTAGGGGATGGGGGTCCTTAATGATGGACACCACCTTCCTGAAGCACTGTTCCCTGAAGATCTCCTGGATGCCTTGGAAGCTAGCACCTATGATGGAGCCGACTACTTTTACAACTCTCTGCAACCTACTTCGATCCTGTACAGCAGCCTCCCTCCTCCCATACCAAGAGGTGATGCAGCCTGTCAGAGTGCTCTCCATGGGTCATCTGTAGAAGATTTCCAGTATCTTAGGTGACAAACTAAGTCTCCTCAAACTGCAGATGAAATATAGCTGCTATCTTGCCTTCTTTATAGCCGCATCAGTTTGTGCCATTTTGCATCAGTGGCCAACGCAGACCGAGGGTTGTGCTGGGAGCTGAGAGCAAGTGTTGTAACTGTGAACAAAGTCAGCCGAGAGACACTGAAGCTATTGAAGTAGAAGTCCTTTAGTCAGCAAAAATGAGGAACAGGCATCACATTAACTGCGGTTTACAGCAACACCATTGAGAGCATCCTGATGCGTTGCAGCTCCATCTGCTCTGGGAGCGGCCGAGCATCCGAACAGAAGTCCTACAAAGGACTGTGAAAACAGCTGAGAGGAACATAGGGGTCTCCTGACAATCCAAGAGAAAGTGCCACATACACAGGGTCCTTAGTATTATCAATGATCACACCTGTCCACCCAGCATCCTCTTTGACTTTCTACCATCAGGCAGGAGACTCCGATGCATAAAGACAAGAACGGTCAGGATGGGAAACAGTTTCTTCCCTCAGGCCATTAGGCTCCTGAACTCCCTGACGCATCACATTTGAAGTGCCACGGGTTAATCTGTTCTGTACTTGATAGTATTTAATTTATGAACTTTACTTTGTTTGTTTATGCGTAATCTGTCTGTAGATTTTATCCTTACTTTCCTAAATTATTGTCTATGTTTTACAACCTGGTTCAGATAAACATTGTCTCTTTTGGCAGTGTACATGTATTTAGTTAAATGACAATAAACTTCACTTGACTTGATATTGAGGCTCTATGAAAAAGAAGCCTTCTCAAACCAATATTACGTGACATTTTTTTATATGCTAAAGATCAAAGGTAACAGCAGGACAATTCTATAGGTTCAAGATTTCTTTTGAAATTCATATAATTCCCACATCTCCTTCTTCGCACCCATAGTCCAGACACCCAAAATGAATGTTAATCAGCATTGTCTGGTTTTCAATCAATTCCAGTCTGCAGCTCCAGGAATACCATTGTTCAGAGCTGCATTTTAAATTCGGTCTACAATCCATGTTCAGGTTTGAAGATGGATTGGTGCTGACATTAAGATTTGCAATATACCCTAACTCCTAACAGCGCTAACAAAGCGTGCCCACAATTCAATAACATGAATCCAAACATCTGTGAAAAGTCCAAATAAACTAAAGCACTTGGATGTATCCCAAGAGGTCACAGGGGAACATACAAACTCCTTCCAGACAGTTGTGGGAATCAAACCCCGGCTAATGATCACTGCCACTGAAAAGCAATATGCTACGGTGATAAATTTGCGATATTACATCAACTGGGACAACGTAATCCCAACCAGACAACTGGACGTAGAATCTTCCATGACATACAGTCTCAGGCACATACATACAAGAGTTTTGCACAGTCAACATGGCACAGTGGGCGAGTTTGTAAATCTGGCGAGGGCAAAGGATGTTGGGAATGGTGAGTGTAGAGCGCCATGGGACAGGTGGCAGAGATGGAGTGCCAAGAGTGGAGGGTAGGGAGTGGTACAAATACAGACACACCCAGCCCTGAGACACCAGGCAAGGTCATCTGATTCCAAACAATAGGTTTATTGATCACTACAGAATGTCTCCCTGGTGCTTCCCTCCCCCTCTCCCCTTCCCACTATCAGTTTACAACAGAGACCCAGATCAGAATCAGGTTTATCATCACTCACACATCATGAAATTTGTTTTTTTATTTTACAGCAGCAGTACAGTTTAATACATAAAATTACTAGTGTAGTGCAGTAGTGGTTGAGACAGGCACATTAGCAACAGTTAAAAGCCGTGTAGTTAAGTACAGTACCGAGCAAAGTTTTAGGAACATACATATAGCTACGGAGTCTCCGATTTTTGCATGGCACTGTACTTACCTACACAACTTTTAACAGTTTCTAATGAGTCTGTCTCAAACCACAAGTTCTGGCAGATCATTGCAAGTTCTTTGTGGGGATGGGAAAGGAAGTACAAACTACCCAGCCTTTAATTACTAAACCAGCCCATTGAGTTGGGTGCATAAGAAGTGCTTTGTAACTCAGAGGGCTGCTTGAAATGCGGAACTACCTCCCACAAAAAGCTGTCAGATAGCTCAGAAGTCACGGGGGGTGGGGGGGAGCTTCTTGCTGAGTCTTGACACCTCATACACCGCTGGGCTGAGTAAGAGCAGGGAATCGATTGTGGACTTCAGGAAGGGGAAGTCAGGAGAATGCTCGCCAGTCTCCATTGATCGTTAGGGAGGAAGTGCAGGAGCCTGAAGACACAGTTTAGAAGCAACTTCTCCTCCTTGGCCTTCAGATTTCTGAACAGTCCATGAACACTATCTCACTATTTTGTTTTCTTTTCACACCAGTAATTTATTTAGCTTTATATTTCTTACTGTAACCTACAATAGTATTTTTTGAGCAATGCACACGAAATGCTGGAGGAACTCAGCAGGCCAGGCAGCGTCTGTAGAAAAGAGCAAACGGTCGACATTTCGGGCCGAGACCCTTCAGATTACAGTCGACCATTCGGCCCGAAACGCCGACTGTTTGATCTTTTCCACAGACGCTGCCTGGCCTGCTGAGTTCCTCCGGCATTTTGTGTGTGTTGCTTGGATTTCCAGCATCTGCAGATTTTCTCCTGCATGCGATAATTCTTCATGTAACATACTGTCGCCAAAGTATACATCAGTGATAATAAATCTGATTCTGAAGCTGAAACATGCATGTTAAACTCACTGTGAATTAGTCACTGGCACTGAGGGCAGCAATGAAGGTCCCCCATCCCTGTCTGTTGATACCATCACACACAGATAGTGGGGGATTCTTCATTACTGTTTCTGTAACAGTTTTGTTTCACCAGTCAGGGTTGCTAGCCCTGAGTGGAACCCCCGAACCTGGAGGACCGGTGGACACTCTTAGTCTGACCTCTACCCTTTGACCTGTTTGCATAAAGCCCTGACTCCATAGCTCTCCAGGTCATTGAGGCAAGCAAGCCTCCCCACCCAATGACAAGGTTGTGGTCCTCTAGGAGGATGCATGTTTTAGAGTCTGAAGTATTCCTATTCCTGAACTGTCTCCAGGAAGATGCTGTGTCCAGACTCAAGAAGATAAACATCCCTCGAATGTTATTTTGCATTTCTTTTCCCAACAATCTGTTTGCCGGTAATGAAGAAGTCAGCTGAGGCTCTGTTTAATTGAAAGTCGAGGAGCACTCTCTGGTTGAGAGCAATTTCCCCTGCCCCTCCACCCACCGGCTTGCCAGTTGCTATGGGAAGGCGGGACACAATCAGGATGGACATGTTCAAAAACCAATCAGTGAGAAGGAAGCAGGAAGTCACATGATGAGATGTCCAGGAATGTCTCCTATCAGCACTGCCAACATTATCTCTTGCCCTGGTGACAGGCTAGCTAGTTAAATCATTCATGACCCACAACATGACCAAGCGCGTGTTCTTATGCACCATTGTTTATGATACTTGGCATCCATTCAGCATCATAACTTGTTTACCTTTCTTTAAATAAACATGCAGATACTTGAAAATTAATTGGCCCCGGATGCTCCATTCATATACAAGCTAGGAGGCTTTTCCTTCCCTTTTATCCTCAGCTGTTGCCAAAGGAAGGATTTCGTGTTTGCAATGTTTCCTGTACAAGATTAAAAAAAGATAAGTATTAGCCTTATTTGTAATTTGTACAATGAAACATACAGTGAAATGCATTGCTCAAGTCAAATCAAATAAGTGAGGTTGTGCTGGACAGCCCACAAATTGAGATGAGGACGAATTTAACCATATAACCATATAACAATCACAGCAAGGAAACAGGCCATCTCGGCCCTCCTAGTCCTTGCCGAACGCTTAATCTCACCTAGTCCCACCTACCCGCACTCAGCCCATAAACCTCCACTCCTTTCCTGTCCATATACCTATCCAATTTTACCTTAAATGACACAACTGAACTGGCCTCTACTACTTCTACAGGAAGCTCATTCCACACAGCTATCACTCTCTGAGTAAAGAAATACCCCCTCGTGTTTCCCTTAAACTTCTGCCCCCTAACTCTCAAATCATGTCCTCTCGTTTGAATCTCCCCTACTCTCAATGGAAACAGCCTATTCACGTCAACTCTATCTATCCCTCTCAAAATTTTAAATACCTCGATCAAATCCCCCCTCAACCTTCTACGCTCCAATGAATAGAGACCTAACTTGTTCAACTTGTTCAAAATTTCTTTAGCCGGGGGTGATGAATCTGTGGAATTCGTTGCCACAGGCAGCTGTGGAGGCCAAATCACTGGGTACTGTATATTTAAAACCGAAGTTGATAGATGCTCACTAATTAGTAAGAATGTCAAAGGTTTTGGGGAGAAGGCAGGATTTGATGGGCTGAGTGGCCAAATTCTGCTCCTATGTCTTATTGTTTTATGATTATGGAGAAGATTTGAGTGAGAGTGAGAAGAGGGGCTTCTGGGGCTGTGCTTAGCTCGTCTTGCTTTACACCTATTACTGTGCAGCTATGCACAAGTCGAATACCGTATACAAGTTCACTTAAAACAGCACGGTGGTGGGCTGAATCAAATGTAGTGTTGAATCAGCATATAGGAAGGATATTGTGGTGTCACAACAACAGCTTTCACTCAATATCAGCAAAACCAAGGAGTTGAATGTAGACTTCAGGAGAGGGAAACCAGAGGTCCAAGGGTCAGTAATCATCAGAGGACCAGGGTTGGAGAGGGCCAGCAACTTTAAATTCCTGAGTGTTACTATTTCCGAGGATCCGTCCCGGACCCAGCACGTAAGGGCAATTATGAGGAAAGCACGTGATGCACCATCAATAACTCACACTGAGACGTAAGGCGAGATATCGGCTTTTATTGGCTGGAAGAAGGAACCAGGAGTGAGTGTCCATCATACTATGACCTGGAGACTGAGGCCGAGCGTCAGGCCTCAGATCGCCTTTATACAGGGGCCTGTGGAAGGAGCCACAGGAGCAGTCAGCAGGGGGCGTGTCCAGACAGGCACATAGTTCACCACAGCACGGCAGTGCCTCTACATGCTTAGGAGCTTGCAGAGATTCAGCATGACATCTAAAACTTCGACAAGCTTCTATAGATTTGTAGAGGAGAGTGTATTGACTGGCTGTGTAACAGCCTGGTATGGAAACACCAAAGCCTTTGAACGGAAAATCCTACAGAAGATACTGGATTTGACCCAGTACATCACGGGTAAAGCCTTCCCAACTATTGAGCACATCTACACGAAATACTGTCATCAGAAAGCAGCACCCATCATCAGAGATCCCTACCACCCAGATCATGCTCTTTTCTCATTGCCCCCATCAGGTAGAAGATGCAAGAGCCTCAGGACTTGTACCACCAGGTTCAAGAACAGCTAATACCCGACAACCATCAGGCTTTTGAGCAAAACTACACTCACTTGCCCATCCATTAAGATGTTCCCACAACTGATCTCACTTTAAGGACTCTTTATCTCATGTTCTCGTTACTTATTGTTACAATAGACAATAGGTGCAAAAGTAGACCATTCGGCCCCTCGAGTCTGCACCGCCATTCTGAGATCATGGCTGATCATTCACTATCAATACCCAGTCCCTGCCTTGTCCCCATATCCC
The DNA here is from genome assembly GCF_030144855.1 of Hypanus sabinus. Lineage (NCBI taxonomy): Eukaryota > Metazoa > Chordata > Chondrichthyes > Myliobatiformes > Dasyatidae > Hypanus > Hypanus sabinus. The sequence goes on along the minus strand of NC_082731.1, from coordinate 40,923,285 downwards.
TTGATTCCCCTATCCATCAGATATCTATCCAGCTCCTTCTTGAAAGCATCCAGAGAATTGGCCTCCACCGTCTTCCGAGGCAGTGCATTCCACACCTCCACAACTCTCTGGGAGAAGAAGCTCTTCCTCAACTCTGTTTTAAATAACTGACCTCTTATTCTCAATCCATGCCCTCTGGTACTGGACTCTCCCAACATCTGGAACATATTACCTGCCTCAATCCTATCAAATCCTTTAATTATCTTAAACGTTTCAAACAGATCCCCTCTCAATCTCTTCAATTCCAGCGTGTACAAGCCCAATCTCTCCAATCTCTCTGCGTAAGACAGCCCTGCCATCCCAGGAATCAACCTAGTGAATCTACGCTGCACTTCCTCAATTGCCAGAATGTCCTTCCTTTTTACTTATTTATACGTGCATTTGCACAGCTTGAAAATGGTTGATCTTTCACTGACAACACACACAAAATGCTGGTGGAACACAGCAGGCCAGGCAGCATCTATAGGAAGAAGTACTGTCGACGTTTCGGGCCGAGACCCTTCGACAGGACTAACTGAAAGGAGAGATACTAAGAGATTTGAAAGTAGTGGGGGGAGGGGGAAATGAAAAATGATAGGAGAAGACCTGAGGGGGTGGGATGAAGCTAAGTGATACAGAGCTGGAGAAGGGAAAGGATCATGGGACGGGAGGCCTTGGGAGAAAGAAAGGGGGGGAGCACCAGTGGGAGATGGAGACCAGGCAGTGTGATGGGCAGAGAGAGAGAAAAAAACCAAACAATATGTCAGGGATGGGGTAAGAAGGGGAGGAGGGGCATTAACGAAAGTTAGAGAAGTCAATGTTCATGCCGTCAGGTTGGAGACTACCCAGCCGGTATATAAGGTGTTGTTCCTCCAACCTGAGTTTGGATTCATTTTGACAATAGAGGAGGCCATGGATAGACATATCAGAATGGGAATGGGACGTGGAATTAAAATGTGTGGCCACTGGGAGATCCTGCTTTCTCTGGCGGACAGAGCGTAGTCTGTCTCTCCCTCTGGTGCTCCCCCCCTTTTTTTCTCCCGAGGCCTCCCGTCCCATGATCCTTTCCCTTCTCCAGCTCTGTATCCCTTTCACCAATCACCTTTCCAGCTCTTAGCTTCAACACCCCCCCCCCCCGGTCTTCTCCTATCATTTCGCATTTCCCCCTCTCCCCACTACTTTCAAATCTCTTAGTATCTCTCCTTTCAGTTAGTCCTGACGAAGGGTCTCGGCCCGAAACGTCGACAGTGCTTCTCCTTATAGATGCTGCCTGGCCTGCTGTGTTCCACCAGCATTTTGTGTGTGTTGTTGTTTGAATTTCCAGCATCTGCAGATTTCCTCATGTTTGATCTTTCACTGAACCTGTTATAGTTACCATTCTATAGATTTGCTGAGAATGCCCACAGGAAAATGAATCTTATATCTGTACTTACATAATAAAATTCACTTTGAACTTCGATAAAGACGTCAAGTAGAGCCCACGTAGAATTATTAAACAGAGAAACAGTCCCTTTGGCCCAAAACATCCACATCAACCTACCTGAGCTAGTCCCACTTGCCTGTGTTCAGCTCACGTCACTCTCAGTCCTGTCCATAGGTGTTGTTGCACCCGTGTCTGCCAGTTTGTTCCTTAAAGCTACCGCCCTCCGTGTAAAGAGAAGGGTGTAGTCGTGTGGCTGTGAGAAACAGTCACGGCAAGGATGGGGGGAGAACAGCTTCTACTAGCTGAGGTCTCCCGCCCAGTGCTTATTGTGTAGATGTCGTCTGCAGGATGGGGAGTCACATAATCCTGTCATTGGAGCTGTTTGTTGCTTAGTTACACACTTTTAGAACACCTGGCTGTGATTCCGATACTCCCATTCACTCCGGCCTATTGTCTAACCTTCGCGACTGAGATTTCCTTTCGCGGCCGTATGGCGATGGCTGTGGACCCCAGCCCGGTCCGCTTCCTCAGATTCCCTCGCTGCAGCACCACCTTCAGCATTGCATTCTTGCGTTCACACTCCAGGCCTTTCCAAATGAGTACGACACCAGCACCGCATCTGCCTTCCCCGCCACCGGCCGAACCTTCAGGGAATCCCGCACGAGGGCTCCCAAGTCGCTTTGCACCTCTGTGCCGGTGATACTAAACCTGATTCTGAACTCCGAGTGAGAATTCCACTGCTTCTACTGAAGGTATTCGGAATAAAAACCAGCCTTGCCGGTAACTCCCCGTGTCCCATTAAATAGTTAAAAAAGATACTTCCTGCTGCTTCCATTAAGGCTCTTGGCCGATACACCCACGGTCCTCTGTTTGCATTTTTATTTGTTTAATGTTATTTACATTGAGTCATACCCTCCTTAACATATTTAACATGTGTGGGTGAAAGCTATCAAGACCAATTATATCTCAAATCTCTCTTTTTTTCCCCAATTTATCTCTCTAGTAAATATTAAGGTATTTAATATTTGTATTGTTTTGTGGTTATTAACTACAAGCTTACTACAAGCTTATTGGTCATTCATGACTTTCCTTTCATTATTCATGTGCTTTAGAATAGTTTAAACTGTCCTAATAATTTTCAATTTAGATATTCGTAGGCTGCACTCAAAGGGTGGGAGGGTGGGGGCTGCGGGGCTTCATGTTTTCCTCTTTCATAGAAACATAGAACATAGAAATCTACGGCACATTACAGGCCCTTCGGCCCATAATGTTGTGCCGACCATGTAACCTACTCTACAAACTGCCTAGAATTTCCCTATCGCATAGCCCTCTATTTTTCTAAGCTCCGTGTACCAACCTAAGAGTCTCTTTAAAGATCCTATTGTATCTCCCTCCACCATTGTCACCGGCAGTACATTCCATGTACTCACCACTCTGATGAAAAAATTACCCCTGGCATCCCCCTTGTACCTGCTTCCAAGCACCTTAAAACTAAGCCCCCTCGTGTTAGCCATTTCAGCCCTCAGAAGAAGCCTTGGTTTTCCACATGATTGATGCCTCTCATCCTGACGAAGGGTCTCGGCCCGAAACGTCGACAGCGCTTCTCCCTATAGATGCTGCCTGGCCTGCTGCGTCCCACCAGAATTTTGTGTGTGTTGCGTGAATTTCCAGCATCTGCAGATTTCCTCGCGTTTGTGATCTCATACACTTGCGTCTTTATACACCTATTTCATTCAATAGGGGTATCTTGTTTCATGGATGTTTGTGAAGAGTACAAATTTTAGGTTGTATACTGTTTTGCTTACTTACATCACTGGCGTTTACAGCAGCAATGAAAGTCCTCCATCTCTTTCTGTCCATAACCATTGCACACAGATGTCGAAGGATCCTTCGTTGCTCTTTCTGTAACAGTTTTGTTTGACCAGTCAGGGTTGCTAGCCTGGAGGACCGGTGGACCACTCTTAGCCTGACCTCTACCCTTTGACCTGTTTGGCCTGGGTGACCCGACCAAGAGCCAAAGCAGAAGACCCTGACACCAGCCAACATCGCTCTCTGGGTCACTGAGGCACGCGAGCCTCCAGACCCTACGACAAGGCTGCAGTCCTCTTGGAGGATACTGTACAGATTCTCCGAAATTCAATGAGCCTTTGAAGCTTTGAGTTTTTTAATTCCTCTGCCAGCTTGAGTTTTTTTTACAATTTTGTGTTCCGTTTTCTATCCTGGCCTTTGTTGAAGCTTTTCCTTTTAACTCCAACCTTGCTGTTTGCTTTTGTTTGTTCAGGGTGGGGCATTACTGCTCATCCCTATTTAACAATTTACCTGTTTTAAAGCAGGCTTGAAGTGAGACGTGGTTGTGCTTTGGACGCGGAGTAGGGCAGGTTTCAGATACTAAGTGGCATTCCTGTTCAACCATGGCTGTTCATAACCTCAGCTGGATGAGACATAGTGGAGGAGCGAAGCTGAGTGTACGTTCCCTCAACTATTAGAGAGGACATCAAGTTCTCCAACTTCCAGAAATATATCCCCTTTCCCCTTTGCTCTCTGACTCCCATCTTACCCCTTCACTTCACTTGCCCGACACCACCCCCGGGGCATCTCCTCCTTCCATTGCTCCCAAGGTCCACTCTCCTCTCCTGTCAGATTCCCTCTTCTTCAGTCCTTTACCTTTCCCACCTATCACCTCCAAGCTTCTCATTTCATCCCCCTCCCCCAATGACCTGGCTTCACCTATTACCTTCCAGCTTGTACTCCTTCGCCTCTGCCCGCCTTCCTAATCTCCCCCTTCCTGATGAAGGGTCTCGACCTGGACACATCAACTGTTTATTCCTCTCCATAGATGCTGCCCGACCCGCAGAGTTCCTCCAGCATCTTGTGTGTGTTACTCTGGATTTCTGCAGTCACTGGCGATCCTGTTGTCAATTACCTCAGACTGCTGTCCTGTTCTGACCATCCAGTGCGTTGTAAATCTCCCCCCCAAAAAAAAAATTCTAGACCTCTGCTGTCATTGCAAGAGTGCAGCTTGGACCACTTATACCTTGGAATGCAGTATATGTTCGAACAAAGCTTTTGCCCGCCATCCTTGGAAAGCTAGCTGATCAGATTGATAAACTTTCTGGAACAAGTGCAAGAAAAATAGTTCCAGGTCCAATAATTATACAGGCCAACAGTAGCACAACTTGACAATCTGCAATGAAACAAGTTAAACTAATAGACTGAGCTCTCTGTACCGCTGCTTATGGTCTTTACGTTATCGGTCAGAGTAATTGTTTTAATAGAGGAATTCCTTTTTAGTACTTACATTCCGATAACCTTCAAGCAACGGGTAACACAGACGCTTGAATCAGAACCAGGCCCCACTGTTTTTCAACTTGTCGTCACTTGCCAGAGTCGGGAACGTAAGAAATAGAATCAGGCCCATTGTGCCTGTTCTTGCTGGTCTGGCTTTCCTGCTGCCAAAGTTCAAAGTAAATTTTATTATCGAGGTACATGACGGGCCGAAGTGAGCTGCAGAGAGTTGTAAACTCAGTCAGCTGCATCATGGGCTCTGGCCTCTCACTGTGAAACGGGGAGACATAACAAAGCAACTTGCTGGTTTACGGGGTTAAAAGTCTTGTTGCGTCCCTTCTTCCAAGCTCTGTGCCCCAAGAACTCGGGTCTGAGGTATCGGTCCTGGAAAAAGTCCTTGATGCCACGAAGGCCAGAGCCCGCGATGCAGCTGACTGAGCGTACAACTCTTCTTCCCTTATTAGGGAGAGAGAGAGAGAGCCTGTGGTATGTCGAATACCGGGTGAACGAGTAGCCTTCGGGGGTACTGCAAGTCTGTGTCTTTTTTGATGCTTTGTTGCACACGAGTGCTCGCTCGGTGGGGGGGGGGTACCGGTGGGGAGGGGGTGTCGTTACTTTGTTGCTGCTTATGCGTGGGAGGGGGCTTTTAACATTTAACTGTCGTTCATTCTTTGGTGCACTCCTCTGTTTTTGTGGATGTTTGGGAAGAAAAAGAATTCCAGGATGTATATTGTATCCATTTCTCTGACATTAAACGTCCCTATTGAAAGGCATCATTACGGATACCCAGCACCCTGGTCATGCCCTGTTCTCATTGCTATATACCTGGCGCCCGCAGGAGCAGCAGACCGCTACCCCGAACACTCCACGGTAACTATGAACCCTGTACCCGAGGTGACACCGCGCACACCAAGCCCTGCACAGACTCCTCACGACACTCCTATACTGGGCGTCTCGCAAACGCATATACCAGGTGCCTCACACATGCATGAGGGATCACTGACGCCTAGTGGGCTGACACCTCCAGTCAGGCCGGAACCAGCACAACCACTGTCTCCGGTGCGATCACCACCGGCACCTGTGCAATCACAGCCGGTGCTACGTAGATCACAGCGACAGATTCGACCGCCTGATAGACTTAACCTGTAAATATACTTGTAAGAAACTTTGCCCCATGGGGACTCTCTTTTAAAACAAAGGGGGGGGGGGGGGTGAATGTGGTGAACTACATATACCTGTCTGGACACACCCCTCTGCTGACTGCTCCTGTGGCTCCTCCCACGGACCCCGGTATAAAGGTGATTGGAGACACAGCCCTGGTCTCAGTCTCCAGGATCAAGTGGTCAATTGCTGTTTGTTCTTTCTTCCAGCCAATAAAAGCCTATATCTTGCCTCACGTCTCCAAGAGTTATTGATGGTGCATCACACCTCCCACATTCTCACTTCATTTTCCCTCCTCCACCCTTACCTACTCCTTCATTTGCCTGATTATACACCTCCCCCCCACCACCCACCTTCTTATTCTGGACTCTGAAACGTTGATTGTTTTTTCTCATAGCCTTCTCTGTTTCCAGTTCTGATATAACCATAGAACAATTACAGCACGGAAACAGGCCATCTCGGCCCTTCTAGTCCATGCTGAACACTTACTCTCACCTAGTCCCACTGACCTGACCCTCCATTCCTTTCCTGCCCATACACCTATCTAATTTTTCTTTAAGTGACAATATCGAACCTGCCTCTACCACTTCTACTGGAAGCTCGTTCCACACAGCTACCACTCTCTGAGTAAAGAAGTTCCCCCTCGAGTTACCCCTAAACTTTTGCCCTTTAACTCTCAACTCATGTCCTCTTGTTTGAATCTCCCCTACTCTCAACAGAAAAAGCCTATCCACGTCAACTCTATCTATCCCCCTCATAATTTTAAATACCTCTATCAAGTCCCCCCTCAACCTTCTACGCTCCAAAGAATAAAGACCTAACTTGTTCAACCTTTCTCTGTAACTTAGGTGCTGAAACCCAGGTAACATTCTAGTAAATCTCCTCTGTACTCTCTCCATTTTGTTGACATCTTTCCTATAATTTGGTGAAAAGAACTGTACACAATACTCCAATTTTGGCCTCACCAATGCCTTGTACAATTTTAACATTACCTCCCAACGCCTATACTCAATGCTCTGATTTATAAAGGCCAGCATACAAAAAGCTTACCCTACCCACATGAGATTCCACCTTCAGGGACCATTATTCCTGATGAAGGGTCTTGACCTGAAAAGTCAACTGTTAATTCCTTCTCATAGATACTGCCTGACCTGCTGAATTCTTCCAGCATTTTGTGTGTGTTACTAAGGTAACGTGGCCTGGTCTGTACAGAGAAGTCCAAGTACACTCTCTCCAGGGCCTTATGATAGAGCAGATGGGCCGAATAGCGTACTTCTGCTCCTATATCTTATGGTCTTATATTTGTTATTTATCCATTGCCTGGGCGGCCATTACTGGCAATTCTGGCGTTTATTGACCATATCTAATTGGCCTTGAGATGAAGAGATGGCTTAGGATCGGCTACAGGCCAGGCAGAATAAGAATGTTTCTTTCTTTTGAAGAAGGTTAGCGAACAATTTGTGTTTTCCCAACAATCATGGACATCACTAACTGCATATTTACTCAATTAGTTTAATTTAAATTCTCCAGATGCCTGGGTAAGATTTAATTTCATTTCTCCAGAAGTCCAGCGTATAATTGGACCATATCTTTTGCTTCCTCAGAGATTCACTGTAAGCACTCTGCGGCTCCTGTAAAATTCACAACCTTGTTTTCCTACAGAATTTATAACCCCCCCCCCCAACATTGTGGGCCGAAGGGCCTGTAATGTGCTGTCTACGTTCTATTTTAAAACACATTTCTTATTCAGAGATACAGAATAGATAGGCCCTTCAGGCCCAAGAAGCTTCACCCCCCCCCACCACCACCCTAGCAATCCCCTGATTTAACCCTACCCTAACCACAGGACAATTTACAGTGACCAATTAACCTAATAACTGGCACATCGTTGGACTGTGGCAGGAAACCGGAGCACCTGGAGGGAACTGTGGGGAGGACGTAAAAACACAAAAGTTTGAGGTTTGGTATGTCACTAAAAGCACTCAAAAATCTCTACAGGTGTACTGTGGAAAGCATTCTAAGCAACACGCACAAAATGCTGGAGGAACTCTGCAGGCCAGGCAGCATCTGTGGAAAAAAGTACAGTCGATGTTTCAGGCCGAGACCCTTCAGCAGGCCCGGAGAGAAAAAAAAAACTGAGGAGTAGATTGAAAAGATGGGGGGAAGGTGAGGGAACCACAAGGCGATAGGTGAAAGCTGAAGTGGGAGGGGAGTAAAGAGCTGGGATGTTGATTGGTTAAAGAGAAAGAGGGCTGGAGAAGGGGGAGTCTGATAGAAGAGGACAGAAAGCCATGGAAGATAGAAAAGGGGGAGGAGCAGCAGAGAGAGGCGATGGGCGGGCAAGGAGATAAGGTGAGAGATGGAAATGGGGTTGGGTAATGGGGTGGGGCATTATTGGAAGTTCAAGAAATTGATGTTCATCAGGTTGGAGGCTACCCAGAAGGAATATAAGGTGTTGGAAGAGGCCATGGATGGACATATCGGAATGGGAATGGGAAGTGGAATGGCCACTGGGAGATCCCGCTCTTTCCGGCAGATGGAGCGTAGATGCTCGCAAAGCGGTCTCCCAATCTATGTCGAGTCTCATTGATATTCAGGAGGGTCAGGAGCACCATACACAGTATATGACCCTAACAGACATACAGGTGAAGTGTTGCCTCACCTGGAAGGACTGTCTGTGTCCCTGAGAGGAAGAGGTGTAGGGGCACTTGTTCCACTTGCAAGGATAATTACCAGGAGGGAGATCAATAGGGGAGGGATGAATGGACAAGAGAGTCGTGTAGGGAGTGATCCCTGGAGAAAGCAGAAAGTGGGGGAGAGGGGAAGATGTACATGGTGGTGGGATCCCGTTGGAGATGGCAGAAGTTACGGAGAATTATGTGCTGGATGTGGAGGCTGGTGGGGTGGGAGGTGAGGACAAGAGGGACCACATCCCTCTTGTGGGAGGATGGGGTGAGAGCAGATGTGCGTGAAATAGAAGAGATGTGCTTGAGGGCAGTGTTGATGACGGAGGAAGGGAAGCTCCTTTCGTTGAAGAAGGAGGACATCTCCTTCGTTCTGGAATGAAAAGCCTCATCCTGAGAGCAGCTATGGTGGAGATGGAGGAACTGAGAGAAGGGGATGGTGTTTTTACAAGCATTCTAACTTGTGGCATCACCATCGGGTATGGGGGGGGGTGGAGATAGGGGCTACTGTACAGGATTGAAAGAAGCTGCAGAGAGCAGTGAGCTCAGTCAGCTCCATCATGGGCACCGGCCTCCGTAGTACCTAGGACATCTTTGAGGAGCAAAGCATCAAAAAGGCTACATCTATCATTAAGGACGCCCATCAACCAGGTCAGGACCTCTTCTCATCATTACTATCAGGAAGGAGGTACAGGAATCACTGAAGACACACTCAATGATTCAGGAACAGCTTCTTCCCCTCTGTCATCTGACTTCTGAATGGACATTGAACCCATGAACACCACTTCACTACTTTTTTTTTTATTTTTGCACTCCTTAAGTTGCATCTCCATCTGGTTTGGGAAGAGTCGAGTATCGGACTAGAAGTCCCTACAAAGGGCTGTGAGAACCACGGGCAACGTTTATCAGGAGCATTGTTAAAGCTCTCACCCATCCACCTAGCAACCTCTTTGACTTTCTACCATCAGGCAGGAGACTCTGATTCATAAAGACAGGAACGGTCAGGATGGGAAACAGTTTCTTCCCTCAGGCCGTGAGGCTTCTGAACTCCCTGCCACATCGCACCTGAAGTGTCACCGGTTAATCTGTTCCTCACCTTACAATATTTAATATTGATGCACTTTAGTTTGTTATTTTATGTGATTCATCTGTAGATTTTATCCTTACCTTCATAAGTTATTGTGTGTTATGCTTTACATCCTGGCCCAGAGAAATGTTGTCTCGTTTCCATATACAATATATACATTACTAACATGTACGTAGTTAAACGACACTAAACTTTACTATATATGCTTACTGTAATTCACAGTTCTTTTTCTCCACTATTAGGCTGCACAAAGTTTACCAATTTCACGACATTTGCCGCTGATGTTAACCCTGATTCTGATTCGGAATGATGTACACGAAGTGTCGGCCGGTACAGGAGTTATCTGTACGTGAGGGATGACTCTGAAAGGAAACAATCAGGTGACTCTCGGCAAGAGCAACTCTCCGGGGTAGCCGCAGGGAATATGAAAGCACAGTTCGACAGTGACTGCGGCACAGTCACTGACCCCCTCCGTTAGCTGTGCTGGGGGCAGCCCGCAAGCATCAACATCAAACGTTCAAAATGGATTTATTATCAAAGTACATATATGTCAGCTGTAGTTTCATGTTCTTGTGGGCATACCCAATGAATGATTATCGTGTATATTATTGTTCTATATCTTATCATTAGTTCAGTTTGCACGTTGCTACGTGTGTTTTTAAATGTTGTTGCTGTAATGAAAGAATTTCCCACTTGGGATCAATAAAGTAATTATTATTATTATAAATCAAGAGAATATTAACCATAACAGGATCAATGAAAGACGACACCAACCAGGGCGATCAACTAGAATGCAGAGGATTTCTTTGTCATTCCATACATGTGGTTCCAACCAGGCCGTGGTGGTCTCGTACTTTTACTTCTGTTCCCCGTAATTTCTTGAACTGGGCATCACAAATGAGCACGGTCTATTTGTCAAATCACAAGCATCAGAAACTCTGCAGATGCTGGATATCCAAGCAACAGGACCTGAAGGGTCTCAGCCCGAAACATCGGCTGTCCTCTTTTCCGTAGACACCATCTGGCCGGCTGAGTTCCTCCAGCATTTTGTGTGTGTTGCCAGTCTATTTGTGCCCAGCTTGCCCAAGAAAGATGCCACCCCTGGAAAAAATGCAGAAAAGAACGCCTCACTACAGGAAGGATGTGGGAGCCATAGAAAGGGTGCGGAGGAGATTTACCAGGATGTTGCCTGGATTGGGGAGCATGTCTTATGAGAATAGGTTGAGTGAACTCGGCCTTTTCTCCTTGGAGTGACGGAGGATGAGAGGTGACCTGATAGAGATGTATAAGCTGATGAGAGGCATCGATCGTGTGGATAGTCAGAGGTTTCTCCCCAGGGCTGAAATGGCTAACACGAGAGGGCATAGTTTTAAGGTGCTTGGAAGAAGGTACAGAGATGTCAGGGGGGAGTTTTTAACACAGAGAATGGACAGTGTGTGTAATGGGCTGCTGGTGGCGGTGGTGGAGGCAGATACAATAGGGGCTTTTAAGAAACTTTTGGATAGGTACATGGAGCTTAGAGAAATAGAGGGTTATGGGTAACCCTAGGTAATTTCTAGAGTAAGTATGTGTTCAGCACAGCATTGTGGGCCGAAGGGCCTGTATTGTACTGTGGGTTCTTCTGTGTTTCTATGTTTCTACAACAAACTGTGCAAATACAAAAAGAAAGAAATAATAATAGCACGTAATTAAGCAATCGCTGGCTGGTGGTGCAGTGGCGTTGGCAAGAGACTTTGAGGTGAGTGGTCCAGAGTTCGAATCTGGCCAGTGCCTTGCACACTCTCCAGCAACTCGGCCTCACGAAGAACAGACGAGTGCTAAGGAAACTGCAAAAAATGCTGCCCAATGTGGTGGAAGGTGCGAAGAGGAACAACAGAAACGCCAACAATAATTGAGCAATAAATATCGAGATGAAGTGTCCTTGAAAGTGAGTCCATTGGTTGTGGGAACATTTCAGTGATGGGGCGAGTGAAGTTGAGTGAAGTTTTCCCTTTTGGTTCAAGAGCCTGATGGTTATGGGGCAGTAACTGCTCCTGAACCTGAGTCAGGAAAGGCCTATTCTATGCTGTATCTCAATAAATATTTTTTTAAATATAAGTTCATAATTCAAACAATAGAAAAACTCAAGACAGTGCACACAAAATGCTGGAGGAACTCGGAAAGTCAAGCAGCATCTGTGGAAATGAATGAACAGTTGACGTTTCAGTCTGAGAGCCTTCTGAGTTTCTCTATCTAACTCTTCCCTCTGGCATAGGCCTCCATTTTACTTATTTACTGAGGTACAGTGTGGAGTGGGCCTCTCCAGCCCTTCAAGCTGTGCCACCCAGCAACCCCAGAGTCAATCCTAACCTAACTATAGGACAATTTGCAATGGCCAATTAATTGACCAACCGGTACGCCTTTGGACTGTGGGAGGAAACCGGAGCACCCGGAGGAAACCCGCGCCATCACGGGGAGAACGTACGAACCCCTTACAGGCAGCGGCGGGTATTGAACCAGGGTCACCAGTACTGTAAAGCGTTGTGCCAACCACTGTGCTGTTGGAACATTGCACCCAGAGGAGACTCACACAGTCACAGAGGAGAACGGACAAGCTTCTTACGGGCAGTGGCGGGAATTGAACATGAGCCACCCTTTGTCGCCCTTAAGCCCAATGATTCCCGGAATCCAACCAGCTCTAAGGATTTTATATTATATTCCTAAGGATAGGAAAGTTTTTGTTCGTGGGCATCTAAGCAGAGTAGTGATTAGGGAAACGCTATTACAGTATCAGCAACCTGGATTTAACCCCGACACTGTCTGTAAGGAGACTCGATCACAGTCTGGTATGGTGGGGGGACGCGCAACTGCACAGGATCGAAATAAGCTGCAGAAAATTGTAAACTTAGTCAGCTCCATCAAGGGTACTAGACTTCGCAGTATCCAGGACATCTTCATTGTCCTGCGGCCGTGAAGTTAACTGAAATGTCAGTTAAAGTTTTGTGGTCTACCGTCCGTGACCTCTGACTCAAAGACCAAAACAAACCGTACTGAGCCAACAACATTAAAGCTGCCATCTGTTGCGATTACATCTGTGTAATTACATTACTGGCCCTCAGTATGGTGCTTGAATTAAGTCCAAACAAGACCTTGGTGTGCGTGCACCGATTTCCAACCTCAGTCCACAACTTTAGAACAAAATTTACCAAAATGCAGCTTCACAGAGCAACTTTGCAGCATCTGCTACAAGCGTGACTTCCTGGTGCCCAAACATTTTTATTCCGAATCCCATTCCCATTCTGACATGTCAATTCATGGCCTCTTGTGCTAAGATGAGGCTATGCTCAGGGTGGAGGATCAACACCTTGTGGATGTAGAAGGGATGTTTCCCATGGTGGGAGAGTCTAGGACACGAGGGCACAGCCTCAGGATAGAGGGGCGTCCTTTCAAGACAGAGATGCAGAGAAATTTCTTTAGGCAGAAGGTGGTGAATTTGTGGAATTTGTTACCACGGGCAGCTGTGGAGGCCGGGTCGTTGGGTGTATTTAAGGCAGAGATTGATAGGTTCTTGATTGGACGTGGCATCAAAGGTTACGGGGAGAAGGCCGGGTACGGGGATTGAGGAGGAGAAAAAAAAGGATCAGCCATGATTGAATGGTGGAACAGTCGATGGGACAGACGGCCTAATTCTGCTCCTATGTCTTATGGTCTTATGAAATTGGACCACACAGAGGAAACACACATTCAAAGTTCAGAATTCAAAGTGCATTTATTATCATTGTATATGTGTGTGTGTGTATATATATATATATATATATATATATACATACAACTTGAGATTTGCCTCCTAACAGGCAGCCACAAAACAAAGAAACCCAAACATTAAAAAAGATGTCAAAAACTCCAATGTGCAGAGAAAAGAAAGAAAAAAACAAATGGTGCAAACAATAACCACAAACAAACAGTGTTCTGATCTGAATTCAACAAAGAGCATCCCAGACCTGTTGTTCATCGCAGAGCCGAGCAAACGTCGCGGAACGGCGAGCTGAACCGGCCCGTCCCTCGCCTCGGGCCTTGACACACTGACATTTCCGATCTGGTCCAGCCCCTAAATCATCGTCCAAACGTTGGGTTCAGTCGCTTTGATCCACTCCGGGGACTGGACCAAGCCGTCTTCGTTTGGCCTCTTACCCATAGACAGCCGCATCAATATGTTAAGGACCAGGTTGGGTCCGTAAGACGCCCGGGAACTTGGACGCTGCTCACTCTCTCCACTTCTACGCTCCGATTCTTCGAACATGCACTCACCCAAACATGTATTCTCCCTCGGGATTTGTCCTCGGGAAGCGAAGGCACTGCTGTGCCTTCTTATTCGGGGAGGTTATTATTGAGGGACTAGGTACCAACAGAGTGGTAGTGGAATTGCAGTTGAGTATAACCTTCTCACCGGAGGGGGTTATCTGTTGTTGAGTCTTCAGGTGGCTGAAGGAGTGATCTGGGACCCACAAGGCCTCACAATCCTACTCCCTTCAGCCCTTGATGATCACCACAGGACTTAATC